>NC_073271.2:46803871-47403871 GCF_029289425.2 Pan paniscus
ATTTCCATGTTTATAGAGATAGCCATGTAGATGTTTCCATGTTTAGACAGATAGCGGTGTAGACATTTCCATGTTTATAGAGATAGCGGTGAAGTTATTTCCATATTTATACAGATAGCGGTGTAGATGTTTCCAAGTTTATACAGATAGCGGTGGAGATATTTCCATGTTTATGCAGATAGCGTTGTTGGTATTTCCATGTTTATACAGATGGCATTGTAGATATTTCCATATTTATACAGATAGTGGTGTAGATATTTCCATGTTTATACAGATGACTGTGTAGTTAATTCCATGTTTATACAGATGGCGGTGTAGATATTTCCATGTTTATAGAGATAGCGGTGAAGATATTTCCATGTTTATACAGATGGCACTGTAGATATTTCCATGTTCATAGAGATAGAGGTGTAGATATATCCATATTTGCACAGATTGCGGGGTCGATATTTCCATCTTCACACAGATAGCGGTGTATATATTTCCATGTTTACACAGACAGGTGTGTAGATATTTCCATGTTTACACAGATAGTGTTGTAGATATTTCCATGATCATGCAGATAGCGGTGTAGATATTTCCATGCTTATAAAGATAGCGGAGTAGATACTTCCATGTTTATACAGATAGCGGTGGAGATATTTCCATTTTTATACAGATAGCTCTGTAGATATTTCCATGTTTATACAGATAGCGGTGTAGATATTTCCATGTTAATACAGATAGCATTGGAGATATTTCCATGTTTATAGAGATAGCCATGTATATAATTCCATGTTTATACAGATAGCGGTGTAGATATTTCCATGTTTACAGAGATAGAGGAGTACATAGTTCCATATTTGCACAGATTGCCGTGTAGATGTTTCCATCTTCACACAGATAGCGGTGTACATATTTCCATGTTTACACAGACAGCTCTGTATATATTTCCATGTTTACACAGATAGCGGTGTAGATATTTCTATGTTCATAAAGATTGTGGTGTAGATATTTCCATGTTTATACCGATAGCGGTGGAGATATTTCCATGTTTATACATATAGCGCTGTAGATATTTCCATGTTTATACAGATAACGGTGTAGATAATTCCATGTTTATACAGATAGCGGTGTACGTATTTCCATGTTTATAGAGATAGCGGTGTAGATATTTACATGCTTATACAGATGGCTTTGTAGATATTTCCATGTTTATACAGATTGCAGTGAAGGTATTTCCATGTTTATACAGATGGAGGTGTATATATTTCCATGTTTAGAAAGATGGCTGTGTAGATATTTCCAAGTTTATACATATAGCGGTGTAGATATATCCATGTTTATACAGACCGTGGTGTAGATATTTCCATGTTTATACAGATAGCGGTGTAGATATTTTCATGTTTATACAGATAGCGGTGTAGATATTTCCATGTTTACAGAGATAGAGGTGTAGATATTTCCATATTTGCCCAGATTGCGGTGTAAATATTTCCTTCTTCACACAGATAGCGTTGTACATATTTCCATGTTTACACAGACAGCTGTGTAGATATTTCTATGTTTACACAGACAGTGTTGTAGATATTTCCATTTGTATATAGATAGCGGTGCAGATATTTCCATGTTTATACAGATAGCGGTGGAGATATTTCCATGTTTATACAGATAACGGTGTAGATATTTCCATGTTTAAAAAGATAGCGGTGGAGATATTTCCATTTTTATACAGATATCGGTGGAGATATTTCCAAGTTTATGCAGATTGCGGTGGAGATATTACCATGTTTATGGAGATAGCGGTGTAGGTATTTCCATGTAGATACAGATAGCGGTGTAGATATTTCCATGTTTGTAGAGATAGCGGTGTAGATATTTCCATATTTATGCAGATAGCGGTGTAGATATTTCCATGTTTATTCTGATGGTGGTGTAGATATTTCCATGTTTATACAGATTGCGGTGTGGCTATTTCCATTTTTATACAGATGGCAGTGTAGTTACATCCATGTTTATACACATGGAGGTGTAGATAATTCCATGTTTATACAGATGACTGTGTAGATATTTCCATGTTTTTACAGATGTCGGTGTAGATATTTCCATGTTTTTACCGATAGCGGTGTGGCTATTTCCATGTTTATGCAGATAGCGATGTAGATATTTCCAAGTTTATAGAGATGTCTGTGTAGATGTTTCCATGTTTATAGAGATGGCTTTGTAGATATTTCCATGTTTATACAGATAGTGGTGTAGATATTTCCATGTTTATACAGATGACAGTGTAGTTATTTCCATGTTTATACAGATGGCGGTGTAGATATTTCCATGTATATAGAGATAGCCATGTAGATATTTCCATGTTTATACAGATAGTGGTGCAGACATTTCCATGTTTATAGAGATATCGGTGAAGATATTTCCATATTTATACAGATAGCGGTGTAGATATTTCCAAGTTTATACAGATAGCGGTGTAGATATTTCCATGTTTATACAGATAGCAGTGTAGATATTTCCATGTTTATACAGAGAGTGGTGGAGATATTTCCATGTTTACACAGATAGCGGTGTAGGTATTTCCATGTTTATAGAGATAGCGGTGAAGATATTTCCATGTTTATACAGATGGCATTGTAGATATTTCCATGTTCATAGAGATAGTGGTGTAGATATTTCCAGGTTTATACAGATGACTGTGTAGTTAATTCCATGTTTATACAGATGACTCTGTAGATATTTCCATGTTTTTTCAGATGGCACTGTAGATATTTCCATGTTTATACAGATAGCGGTGTAGATATTTCCATGTTTATACAGATGGCGGTGTAGATATTTCCATGTTTATACAGATAGCGGTGTACGTACTTCCATGTTTATAGAGATAGCGGTGTAGATATTTACATACTTATACAGATGGCTGTGTAGATATTTCCATGTTTATACAGATTGCAGTGAAGGTTTTTCCATGTTTATACAGAAGGAGGTGTAGATATTTCCATGTTTAGAAAGATGGCTGTGTAGATATTTCCAAGTTTATACATATAGCGGTGTAGATATATCCATGTTTATACAGACCGTGGTGTAGATATTTCCATGATTATACAGATAGCGATGTAGATATTTTCATGTTTATACAGATAGCGATGTAGATACTTCCATGTTTACAGAGATAGAGGTGTAGATATTTCCATATTTGCCCAGATTGCGGTGAAAATATTTCCATCTTCACACAGATAGCGTTGTACATATTTCCATGTTACACAGACAGCTGTGTAGATATTTCTATGTTTACACAGATAGTGTTGTAGATATTTCCATTTTTATATAGATAGCGGTGCAGATATTTCCATGTTTATACAGATGGCGGTGTAGATATTTCCAAGTTTATGCAGATAGCATTGGAGATATTTCCATTATTATAGAGAGTGCGGTGTAGATATTTCCATGTGGATACAGATAGCGGTGTAGACATTTCCATGTTTATAGAGATAGCGGTGAAGGTATTTTCATATTTATACAGATAGCGGTGTAGATATTTCCATGTTTATTCAGATGGCGGTGTTGATATTTCCATGTTTACACACATAGCGATGTGGCTATTTCCATTGTTATACAGATGGCAGTGTAGATATTTCCATGTTTACACAGATAGTGTTGTTTATTTCCATGTATATACAGAGAGCGCTGTAGATATTTCCATGTTTATACAGATATCGGTGGAGATATTTCCATGTTTATACAGATTACAGTGTAGATATTTCCATGTTTATAAAGATAGCGGTGGAGATATTTCCATGTTTATACAGATATCGGTGGAGATATTTCCAAGTTTATGCAGATTGCGGTGGAGATATTACCATGTTTATAGAGATAGCGGTGTAGATATTTCCTTGTTGATACAGATAGCGGTGTAGATATTTCCATATTTGTAGAGATAGCCGTGTAGATATTTCCATATTTATGCAGATAGCGGTGTAGATATTTCCATGTTTATTCAGATGGCGGTGTAGATATTTCCATGTTTATACAGATTGCGGTGTGGCTATTTCCATTTTTATACAGATGGCAGTATAAATATATCCATGTTTATACACATGGAGGTGTAGATATTTCCATGTTTATACAGATGGCGGTGTAGGTTTTTCCATGTTTTTACAGATAGCGGTGTGGCTATTTCCATGTTTATGCAGAGAGCGATGTAGATATTTCCAAGTTTATAGAGATGTCTGTGTAGATATTTCCATGTTTATAGTGATGGCTGTGTAGATATTTCCATGTTTATACAGATAGTGGTGTAGATATTTCCATGTTTATACAGAGGACAGTGTAGTTATTTCCATGTTTATACAGATGGCGCTGTAGATATTTCCATGTTTACAGAGATAGCCATGTAGATATTTCCATGTTTATACAGATAGTGGTGTAGACATTTCCATGTTTATAGAGATATCGGTGAAGATATTTCCATATTTATACAGATAGCGGTGTACATATTTCCAAGTTTATTCAAATAGTGGTGTAGATATTTCCATGTATATACAGATAGCGGTGTAGATATTTCCATGTTTATACAGAGAGTGGTGCAGATATTTCCATGTTTATACAGATACCGGTGTAGCTATTTCCATGTTTATAGCGATAGCGGTGAAGATATTTCCATGTTTATACAGATGGCATTGTAGATATTTCCATGTTCATAGAGATAGTGGTGTAGATATTTCCATGTTTATACAGATGACTGTGTAGTTAATTCCATGTTTCTACAGATGGCGGTGTAGATATTTCCATGTTTATAGAGATAGCCATGTCGATATTTCCATGTTTATACAGATAGCGGTGTAGATAATTCCATGTTTATACAGATATCGGTGTAGATACATCCATGTTTATACAGACCGTGGTGTAGATATTTCCATGTTTATACAGATATCGGTGTAGATATATACATGTTTATACAGATAGTGGTGTAGATATTTCCATGTTTAATGAGATAGAGGTGTAAATATATCCCTATTTGCACAGATTGCGGTGTCAATATTTCCATCTTCACACAGATAGCGGTGTATATAATTCCATGTTTACACAGACAGGTGTGTAGATATTTCCATGTTTACACAGATAGTGTTGTAGATATTTCCATGTTCATGCAGATAGCGGTGTAGATATTACCATGTTTATACAGATAGCAGTGGAGATATTTCCATTTTTATACAGATAGCGGTGTAAATATTTCCATGTTTATACAGATAGCGTTGGAGATATTTCCATGTTTATACAGATAGCGGTGGAGATATTTCCATGTTTATACAGATAGCGGTGGAAATATTTACATGTTTATACAGATGGAGGTGTAGATATTTCCAAGGTTATGCAGATTGCGGTGGAGATATTTCCATGTTTATAGAGATAGCAGTGTAGATATTTCCATGTAGATACAGATAGCCGTGTAGATATTTCCATGTTTATAGAGATAGCCATGTAGATATTTCCATGTTTATACAGATAGCGGTGAAGACATTTCCATGTTTATAGGGATAGCGGTGAAGTTATTTCCCTATTTATACAGATAGCGTTGTAGATATTTCTAAGTTTATACAGGTAGCGGTGTAGATATTTCTATGTTTATACTGATAGCGTGGAGATATTTCCATGTTTATACAGATAGCGGTGTAGGTATTTCCATGTTTATACAGAGAGCGGTGGAAATATTTCCATGTTTATACAGAGAGCGGTGGAGATATTTCCATGTTTATACAGATGGCGGTGTAGATATTTCCAAGTTTATGCAGATAGCGTTGGAGATATTTCCATTATTATAGAGAGTGCGGTGTAGATATTTCCATGTGGATACAGATAGCGGTGTAGACATTTCCATGTTTATAGAGATAGCGGTGAAGGTATTTTCATATTTATACAGATAGCGGTGTAGATATTTCCATGTTTATTCAGATGGCGGTGTTGATATTTCCATGTTTACACACATAGCGATGTGGCTATTTCCATTGTTATACAGATGGCAGTGTAGATATTTCCATGTTTACACAGATAGTGTTGTGGATATTTCCATGTATATACAGAGAGCGGTGTAGATATTTCCATGTTTATACAGATATCGGTGGAGATATTTCCATGTTTATACAGATTACAGTGTAGATATTTCCATGTTTATAAAGATAGCGGTGGAGATATTTCCATGTTTATACAGATATCGGTGGAGATATTTCCAAGTTTATGCAGATTGCGGTGGAGATATTACCATGTTTATAGAGATAGCGGTGTAGATATTTCCTTGTAGATACAGATAGCGGTGTAGATATTTCCATATTTGTAGAGATAGCCGTGTAGATATTTCCATATTTATGCAGATAGCGGTGCAGATATTTCCATGTTTATTCAGATGGCGGTGTAGATATTTCCATGTTTATACAGATTGCGGTGTGGCTATTTCCATTTTTATACAGATGACAGTGTAAATATATCCATGTTTATACACATGGAGGTGTAGATATTTCCATGTTTATACAGATGGCCGTGTAGGTTTTTCCATGTTTTTACAGATAGCGGTGTGGCTATTTCCATGTTTATGCAGAGAGCGATGTAGATATTTCCAAGTTTATAGAGATGTCTGTGTAGATATTTCCATGTTTATAGTGATGGCTGTGTAGTTATTTCCATGTTTATACAGATAGTGGTGTAGATATTTCCATGTTTATACAGAGGACAGTGTAGTTATTTCCATGTTTATACAGATGGCGGTGTAGATATTTCCATGTTTACAGAGATTGCCATGTAGATATTTCCATGTTTATACAGATAGTGGGGTAGACATTTCCATGTTTATAGAGATATCGGTGAAGATATTTCCATATTTAAACAGATAGCGGTGTACATATTTCCAAGTTTATTCACATAGTGGTGTTGATATTTCCATGTATATACAGATAGCGGTGTAGATATTTCCATGTTTATACAGAGTGTGGTGGAGATATTTCCATGTTTATACAGATACCGGGGTAGCTATTTCCATGTTTATAGAGATAGCAGTGAAGATATTTCCATGTTTATACAGATGGCATTGTAGATATTTCCATGTTCATAGAGATAGTGGTGTAGAAATTTCCATGTTTATAAAGATGACTGTGTAGTTAATTCCATGTTTCTGCAGATGTCAGTGTAGATATTTCCATGTTTAAAGAGATAGCCATGTAGATATATCCATGTATATACAGATAGCGGTGTAGATATTTCCATGTTTATACAGATATCGGTGTAGATATATCCATGTTTATACAGACCGTGGTGTAGATATTTCCATGTTTATACAGATAGCGGTGTAGATATTTACATGTTTATACAGATAGCCGTGTAGATATTTCCATGTTTACAGAGATAGAGGTGTAAATATATCCATATTTGCACAGATTGCGGTGTCAATATTTCCATCTTCACACAGATAGCGGTGTATATAATTCCATGTTTACACAGACAGGTGTGTAGATATTTCCATGTTTACACAGATAGTGTTGTAGATATTTCCATGTTCATGCAGATAGCGGTGTAGATATTTACATGTTTATAAAGATAGCGGAGTAGATACTTCCATGTTTATACAGATAGCGGTGTAGATATTTACATGTTTATACAGATAGCCGTGTAGATATTTCCATGTTTACAGAGATAGAGGTGTAAATATATCCATATTTGCACAGATTGCGGTGTCAATATTTCCATCTTCACACAGATAGCGGTGTATATAATTCCATGTTTACACAGACAGGTGTGTAGATATTTCCATGTTTACACAGATAGTGTTGTAGATATTTCCATGTTCATGCAGATAGCGGTGTAGATATTTACATGTTTATAAAGATAGCGGAGTAGATACTTCCATGTTTATACAGATAGCGGTGGAGATATTTCCATTTTTATACAGATAGCGCTGTAGATATTTCCATGTTTATACAGATAGTGGTGTAGATATTTCCATGTTAATACAGATAGCATTGGAGGTATTTCCATGTTTATACAGATATCAGTGTAGATATTTCCATGTTTATACAGATAGCGGTGTAGATATTTCCATATTTACAGAGATAGAGGTGTAGATATTTCCATATTTGCACAGATTGCAGTGTAGATATTTCCATCTTCACACTGATAGCGGTGTACATATTTCCATGTTTACACAGACTGCTGTGTGGATATTTCCATGTTTACACAGATATTGTTGCAGATATTTCCAAGTTTATACAGATAGCGGTGTAGATATTTCCATGTTTATACAGACAGCGGTGTAGATATTTCCATGTTTATACAGATAGCGGTGTAGATATTTCCATGTTTATACAGATAGCGGTGTACGTACTTCCATGTTTATAGAGATAGTGGTGTAGATATTTACATGCTTATACAGATGGCTGTGTAGATATTTCCAGGTTTATAAAGATTGCAGTGAAGTTATTTCCATGTTTATACAGATGGAGGTGTAGATATTTCCAAGTTTATACAGTTAGCGGTGTAGATATGTCCATATTTATACAGACCGTGGTGTAGATATTTCCAAGTTTATACAGATAGCGGTGGAGATAATTCCATGTTTATACAGATAGCACTGTAGATATTTCCCTGTTTATACAGATAGCGGTATAGATATTTTCATGTTTATACAGATAGCGGTGTAGATATTTCAATGTTTACAGAGATAGAGGTGTAGATATTTCCATATTTGCCAAGATTGCGGTGAAGTTATTTCCATCTTCACACAGATAGCGTTGTAGATATTTCCATGTTTACACAGACAGCTCTGTAGGTATTTCCATCTTTACACAGATAGTGTTGTAGATATTTCCATTTTTATACAGATAGCGGTGCAGATATTTCCATGTTTATACAGATAGCGGTGGAGATATTTCCATGTTTATACAGATAACGTTGTAGATATTTCCATGTTTATAAAGATAGCGGTGGACATATTTCCATGTTTATACTGATATCGGTGGAGATATTTCCATGTTTATGCAGATTGTGTGAAGATATTACCATGTTCATAGAGATAGTGGTGTAGATATTTCAATGTAGATACACATAGCGGTGTAGATATTTCCATGTTTATAGAGATAGCGGTGTAGATATTTCCATATTTCTGCAGATAGCGGTGTAGATATTTCCATGTTTATTCAGATGGCGGTGTAGATATTTCCATGTTTATACAGATTGCTGTGTGTCTATTTCCATGTTTATACAGATGGCAGTGTAGATATATCCATGTTTATACACATGGAGGTGTAGATATTTCCATGTTTATACAGATGACTCTGTAGATATTTCCATGTTTTTACAGATGGCGGTGTAGGTATTTCCATCTTCATACAGATAGCGGTGTACCTATTTCCATGTTTACACAGACAGCTCTGTAGATATTTCCATGTTTACACAGATAGTGTTGTAGATATTTCCATGTTTATACAGATTGCGGTGTAGATATTTCCAAGTTTATACAGATAGTGGTGGAGATATTTCCATGTTTATACAGATAGCGCTGTAGATATTTCCCTGTTTATGCAGATAGCGGTGTAGATATTTCCATGTTTATACCGATAGCGGTGTAAATATTTCCATGTTTACACAGATAGCGTTGGAGATATTTCCATGTTTATACAGATATCGGTGGAGATATTTCCATGTTTATACAGATAGCGGTGGAAATATTTACATGTTTATACAGATGGAGGTGTAGATATTTCCAAGTTTATGCAGATTGCGGTGGAGATATTTCCATGTTTATAGAGATAGCGGTGTAGATATTTCCATGAAGATACAAATAGCCGTGTAGATATTTCCATGTTTATTGAGAGAGCCATGTAGATATTTCCATGTTTATACAGATAGCGGTGTAGACATTTCCATGTTTATAGAGATAGCGGTGAAGTTATTTCCCTCTTTATACAGATAGCGGTGTAGATATTTCTAAGTTGATACAGATAGCGGTGTAGATATTTCTATGTTTATACAGATAGCGGTGGAGATATTTCCATGTTTATACAGATAGCGGTGAAGACATTTCCATGTTTATAGGGATAGCGGTGAAGTTATTTCCCTATTTATACAGATAGCGTTGTAGATATTTCTAAGTTTATACAGGTAGCGGTGTAGATATTTCTATGTTTATACTGATAGCGTGGAGATATTTCCATGTTTATACAGATAGCGGTGTAGGTATTTCCATGTTTATACAGAGAGCGGTGGAGATATTTCCATGTTTATACAGATAGCGGTGGAGATATTTCCATGTTTATACAGATGGCGGTGTAGATATTTCCAAGTTTATGCAGATAGCGTTGGAGATATTTCCATTATTATAGAGAGTGCGGTGTAGATATTTCCATGTGGATACAGATAGCGGTGTAGACATTTCCATGTTTATAGAGATAGCGGTGAAGGTATTTTCATATTTATACAGATAGCGGTGTAGATATTTCCATGTTTATTCAGATGGCGGTGTTGATATTTCCATGTTTACACACATAGCGATGTGGCTATTTCCATTGTTATACAGATGGCAGTGTAGATATTTCCATGTTTACACAGATAGTGTTGTGGATATTTCCATGTATATACAGAGAGCGGTGTAGATATTTCCATGTTTATACAGATATCGGTGGAGATATTTCCATGTTTATACAGATTACAGTGTAGATATTTCCATGTTTATAAAGATAGCGGTGGAGATATTTCCATGTTTATACAGATATCGGTGGAGATATTTCCAAGTTTATGCAGATTGCGGTGGAGATATTACCATGCTTATAGAGATAGCGGTGTAGATATTTCCTTGTAGATACAGATAGCGGTGTAGATATTTCCATATTTGTAGAGATAGCCGTGTAGATATTTCCATATTTATGCAGATAGCGGTGTAGATATTTCCATGTTTATTCAGATGGCGGTGTAGATATTTCCATGTTTATACAGATTGCGGTGTGGCTATTTCCATTTTTATACAGATGGCAGTGTAAATATATCCATGTTTATACACATGGAGGTGTAGATATTTCCATGTTTATACAGATGGCGGTGTAGGTTTTTCCATGTTTTTACAGATAGCGGTGTGGCTATTTCCATGTTTATGCAGAGAGCGATGTAGATATTTCCAAGTTTATAGAGATGTCTGTGTAGATATTTCCATGTTTATAGTGATGGCTGTGTAGATACTTCCATGTTTATACAGATAGTGGTGTAGATATTTCCATGTTTATACAGAGGACAGTGTAGTTATTTCCATGTTTATACAGATGGCGCTGTAGATATTTCCATGTTTACAGAGATAGCCATGTAGATATTTCCATGTTTATACAGATAGTGGTGTAGACATTTCCATGTTTATAGAGATATCGGTGAAGATATTTCCATATTGATACAGATAGCGGTGTACATATTTCCAAGTTTATTCAAATAGTGGTGTAGATATTTCCATGTATATACAGATAGCGGTGTAGATATTTCCATGTTTATACAGAGAGTGGTGCAGATATTTCCATGTTTATACAGATACCGGTGTAGCTATTTCCATGTTTATAGCGATAGCGGTGAAGATATTTCCATGTTTATACAGAAGGCATTGTAGATATTTCCATGTTCATAGAGATAGTGGTGTAGATATTTCCATGTTTATACAGATGACTGTGTAGTTAATTCCATGTTTCTACAGATGGCGGTGTAGATATTTCCATGTTTATAGAGATAGCCATGTCGATATTTCCATGTTTATACAGATAGCGGTGTAGATAATTCCATGTTTATACAGATATCGGTGTAGATACATCCATGTTTATACAGACCGTGGTGTAGATATTTCCATGTTTATACAGATATCGGTGTAGATATATACATGTTTATACAGATAGTGGTGTAGATATTTCCATGTTTAATGAGATAGAGGTGTAAATATATCCCTATTTGCACAGATTGCGGTGTCAATATTTCCATCTTCACACAGATAGCGGTGTATATAATTCCATGTTTACACAGACAGGTGTGTAGATATTTCCATGTTTACACAGATAGTGTTGTAGATATTTCCATGTTCATGCAGATAGCGGTGTAGATATTACCATGTTTATACAGATAGCAGTGGAGATATTTCCATTTTTATACAGATAGCGGTGTAAATATTTCCATGTTTATACAGATAGCGTTGGAGATATTTCCATGTTTATACAGATAGCGGTGGAGATATTTCCATGTTTATACAGATAGCGGTGGAAATATTTACATGTTTATACAGATGGAGGTGTAGATATTTCCAAGGTTATGCAGATTGCGGTGGAGATATTTCCATGTTTATAGAGATAGCAGTGTAGATATTTCCATGTAGATACAGATAGCCGTGTAGATATTTCCATGTTTATAGAGATAGCCATGTAGATATTTCCATGTTTATACAGATAGCGGTGAAGACATTTCCATGTTTATAGGGATAGCGGTGAAGTTATTTCCCTATTTATACAGATAGCGTTGTAGATATTTCTAAGTTTATACAGGTAGCGGTGTAGATATTTCTATGTTTATACTGATAGCGTGGAGATATTTCCATGTTTATACAGATAGCGGTGTAGGTATTTCCATGTTTATACAGAGAGCGGTGGAAATATTTCCATGTTTATACAGAGAGCGGTGGAGATATTTCCATGTTTATACAGATGGCGGTGTAGATATTTCCAAGTTTATGCAGATAGCGTTGGAGATATTTCCATTATTATAGAGAGTGCGGTGTAGATATTTCCATGTGGATACAGATAGCGGTGTAGACATTTCCATGTTTATAGAGATAGCGGTGAAGGTATTTTCATATTTATACAGATAGCGGTGTAGATATTTCCATGTTTATTCAGATGGCGGTGTTGATATTTCCATGTTTACACACATAGCGATGTGGCTATTTCCATTGTTATACAGATGGCAGTGTAGATATTTCCATGTTTACACAGATAGTGTTGTGGATATTTCCATGTATATACAGAGAGCGGTGTAGATATTTCCATGTTTATAAAGATAGCGGTGGAGATATTTCCATGTTTATACAGATATCGGTGGAGATATTTCCAAGTTTATGCAGATTGCGGTGGAGATATTACCATGTTTATAGAGATAGCGGTGTAGATATTTCCTTGTAGATACAGATAGCGGTGTAGATATTTCCATATTTGTAGAGATAGCCGTGTAGATATTTCCATATTTATGCAGATAGCGGTGTAGATATTTCCATGTTTATTCAGATGGCGGTGTAGATATTTCCATGTTTATACAGATTGCGGTGTGGCTATTTCCATTTTTATACAGATGACAGTGTAAATATATCCATGTTTATACACATGGAGGTGTAGATATTTCCATGTTTATACAGATGGCGGTGTAGGTTTTTCCATGTTTTTACAGATAGCGGTGTGGCTATTTCCATGTTTATGCAGAGAGCGATGTAGATATTTCCAAGTTTATAGAGATGTCTGTGTAGATATTTCCATGTTTATAGTGATGGCTGTGTAGTTATTTCCATGTTTATACAGATAGTGGTGTAGATATTTCCATGTTTATACAGAGGACAGTGTAGTTATTTCCATGTTTATACAGATGGCGGTGTAGATATTTCCATGTTTACAGAGATTGCCATGTAGATATTTCCATGTTTATACAGATAGTGGGGTAGACATTTCCATGTTTATAGAGATATCGGTGAAGATATTTCCATATTTAAACAGATAGCGGTGTACATATTTCCAAGTTTATTCACATAGTGGTGTTGATATTTCCATGTATATACAGATAGCGGTGTAGATATTTCCATGTTTATACAGAGTGTGGTGGAGATATTTCCATGTTTATACAGATACCGGGGTAGCTATTTCCATGTTTATAGAGATAGCAGTGAAGATATTTCCATGTTTATACAGATGGCATTGTAGATATTTCCATGTTCATAGAGATAGTGGTGTAGATATTTCCATGTTTATAAAGATGACTGTGTAGTTAATTCCATGTTTCTGCAGATGGCAGTGTAGATATTTCCATGTTTAAAGAGATAGCCATGTAGATATATCCATGTATATACAGATAGCGGTGTAGATATTTCCATGTTTATACAGATATCGGTGTAGATATATCCATGTTTATACAGACCGTGGTGTAGATATTTCCATGTTTATACAGATAGCGGTGTAGATATTTACATGTTTATACAGATAGCGGTGTAGATATTTCCATGTTTACAGAGATAGAGGTGTAAATATATCCATATTTGCACAGATTGCGGTGTCAATATTTCCATCTTCACACAGATAGCGGTGTATATAATTCCATGTTTACACAGACAGGTGTGTAGATATTTCCATGTTTACACAGATAGTGTTGTAGATATTTCCATGTTCATGCAGATAGCGGTGTAGATATTTACATGTTTATAAAGATAGCGGAGTAGATACTTCCATGTTTATACAGATAGCGGTGGAGATATTTCCATTTTTATACAGATAGCGCTGTAGATATTTCCATGTTTATACAGATAGTGGTGTAGATATTTCCATGTTAATACAGATAGCATTGGAGGTATTTCCATGTTTATACAGATATCAGTGTAGATATTTCCATGTTTATACAGATAGCGGTGTAGATATTTCCATATTTACAGAGATAGAGGTGTAGATATTTCCATATTTGCACAGATTGCAGTGTAGATATTTCCATCTTCACACTGAGAGCGGTGTACCTATTTTCATGTTTACACAGACAGCTGTGTAGATATTTCCATGTTTACACAGATAATGTTGTAGATATTTCCATGTTTATACAGATAGCGGTGTAGTTATTTCCAAGTTTATACAGATAGCGGTGGAGATATTTCCATGTTTACACAGATATCGTTGTAGATATTTCCCTGTTTATACAGATAGCGGTGTAGATATTTCCATGTTTATGCAGATAGCGATGGAAATATTTCCATGTTTATAGAGATGGCTGTGTAGATATTTCCATGTTTATACAAATGGCAGTGTAGATATTTCCATGTTTATAGAGATAGTGGTGTAGATATTTCCATGTTTATACAGATGACGGTGTAGCTATTTCCTTGTTTATACAGATGGTGGTGTAGATATTTCCATGTTTATAGAGATAGCCATGTTGATGTTTCCATGTTTAGACAGATCGTGTTGTAGACATTTCCATGTTTATAGAGATAGCGGTGAAGATATTTCCATATTTACAGAGATAGCGGTGTAGATAATTCCAAGTTTATACAGATAGCGGTGGAGGTATTTCCATGTTTATACAGATAGCGGTGTAGATAGTTCCATGTTTATACAGAGAGTGGTGGAGATATATCCACGTTTATACAGATAGCGGTGTAGATAGTTCCATGTTTATACAGAGAGTGGTGGAGATATTTCCATGTTTATACAGATAGCGGTGGAGATATTTCCATGTTTATACAGATAGCGGTGTAGATATTTCCATGTTTATACAGATGGCATTTCAGATATTTCCATATTTATACAGATAGTGGTGTAGATATTTCCTTGTTTATACAGATGACTGTGTAGTTAATTCCATGTTTATACAGATGGCGGTGTAGATATTTCCATGTTTATAGAGACAGCCATGTAGATATTTCCATGTTTATACAGATAGCGGTGTTGATATTTCCATGTTTACAGAGATAAAGGAGTAGATATTTCCATATTTGCAAAGATTGCCGTGTAGATATTTCCATCTTCACACAGATAGCAGTGTACATATTTCCATGTTTACACAGACTGCTGTGTGGATATTTCCATGTTTACACAGATAGTGTTGCAGATATTTCCAAGTTTATACAGATAGCGGTGTAGCTATTTCCATGTTTATACAGACAGCGGTGTAGATATTTCCATGTTTATACAGATAGCGGTGTAGATATTTCCATGTTTATACAGATAGCGGTGTACGTACTTCCATGTTTATAGAGATAGCGGTGTAGATATTTACATGCTTATACAGATGGCTGTGTAGATATTTCCATGTTTCTAAAGATTGCAGCGAAGGTATTTCCATGTTTATACAGATGGAGGTGTAGATATTTCCAAGTTTATACAGATAGCGGTGGAGATATGTTCCTATTTATACAGACCGTGGTGTAGATATTTCCATGTTAATACAGATAGCGGTATAGATATTTTCATATTTATACAGATAGCGGTGTAGATATTTCGATGTTTACAGAGATAGAGGTGTAGATATTTCCATATTTGCCAAGATTGCGGTGAAGATATTTCCATCTTCACACAGATAGCATTGTAGATATTTCCATGTTTACACAGACAGCTGTGTAGATATTTCCATCTTTACACAGATAGTGTTGTAGATATTTCCATTTTTATACAGATAGCGGTGCAGATATTTCCATGTTTATACAGATGGTGGTTTAGATATTTCCATGTTTATTGAGATAGCCATGTTGATGTTTCCATGTTTAGACAGATCGTGTTGTAGACATTTCCATGTTTATAGAGATAGCGGTGAAGATATTTCCATATTTACAGAGATAGCGGTGTAGATATTTCCAAGTTTATACAGATAGCGGTGGAGGTATTTCCATGTTTATACAGATAGCGGTGTAGATATTTCCATGTTTATACAGAGAGTGGTGGAGATATTTCCATGTTTATACAGATAGCGGTGGAGATATTTCAATGTTTATACAGATAGCGGTATAGATATTTCCATGTTTATACAGATGGCATTTCAGATATTTCCATATTTATACAGATAGTGGTGTAGATATTTCCATGTTTATACAGATGACTGTGTAGTTAATTCCATGTTTATACAGATGGCGGTGTGGATATTTCCATGTTTATAGAGATAGCCATGTAGATATTTCCATGTTTATACAGATAGCGGTGTCGATATTTCCAGGTTTACAGAGATAAAGGAGTAGATATTTCCATATTTGCAAAGATTGCCGTGTAGATATTTCCATCTTCACACAGATAGCAGTGTACATATTTCCATGTTTACACAGACTGCTGTGTGGATATTTCCATGTTTACACAGATAGTGTTGCAGATATTTCCAAGTTTATACAGATAGCGGTGTAGATATTTCCATGTTTATACAGACAGCGGTGTAGATATTTCCATGTTTATACAGATAGCGGTGTAGATATTTCCATGTTTATACAGATAGCGGTGTACGTACTTCCATGTTTATAGAGATAGTGGTGTAGATATTTACATGCTTATACAGATGGCTGTGTAGATATTTCCAGGTTTATAAAGATTGCAGTGAAGTTATTTCCATGTTTATACAGATGGAGGTGTAGATATTTCCAAGTTTATACAGTTAGCGGTGTAGATATGTCCATATTTATACAGACCGTGGTGTAGATATTTCCAAGTTTATACAGATAGCGGTGGAGATAATTCCATGTTTATACAGATAGCACTGTAGATATTTCCCTGTTTATACAGATAGCGGTATAGATATTTTCATGTTTATACAGATAGCGGTGTAGATATTTCAATGTTTACAGAGATAGAGGTGTAGATATTTCCATATTTGCCAAGATTGCGGTGAAGTTATTTCCATCTTCACACAGATAGCGTTGTAGATATTTCCATGTTTACACAGACAGCTCTGTAGGTATTTCCATCTTTACACAGATAGTGTTGTAGATATTTCCATTTTTATACATATAGCGGTGCAGATATTTCCATGTTTATACAGATAGCGGTGGAGATATTTCCATGTTTATACAGACAACGTTGTAGATATTTCCATGTTTATAAAGATAGCGGTGGACATATTTCCATGTTTATACTGATATCGGTGGAGATATTTCCATGTTTATGCAGATTGTGTGAAGATATTACCATGTTCATAGAGATAGTGGTGTAGATATTTCAATGTAGATACACATAGCGGTGTAGATATTTCCATGTTTATAGAGATAGCGGTGTAGATATTTCCATATTTCTGCAGATAGCGGTGTAGATATTTCCATGTTTATTCAGATGGCGGTGTAGATATTTCCATGTTTATACAGATTGCTGTGTGTCTATTTCCATGTTTATACAGATGGCAGTGTAGATATATCCATGTTTATACACATGGAGGTGTAGATACTTCCATGTTTATACAGATGACTGTGTAGATATTTCCATGTTTTTACAGATGGCGGTGTAGGTATTTCCATCTTCATACAGATAGCGGTGTACCTATTTCCATGTTTACACAGACAGCTCTGTAGATATTTCCATGTTTACACAGATAGTGTTGTAGATATTTCCATTTTTATACAGATTGCGGTGTAGATATTTCCAAGTTTATACAGATAGTGGTGGAGATATTTCCATGTTTATACAGATAGCGCTGTAGATATTTCCCTGTTTATGCAGATAGCGGTGTAGATATTTCCATGTTTATACCGATAGCGGTGTAAATATTTCCATGTTTACACAGATAGCGTTGGAGATATTTCCATGTTTATACAGATATCGGTGGAGATATTTCCATGTTTATACAGATAGCGGTGGAAATATTTACATGTTTATACAGATGGAGGTGTAGATATTTCCAAGTTTATGCAGATTGCGGTGGAGATATTTCCATGTTTATAGAGATAGCGGTGTAGATATTTCCATGAAGATACAAATAGCCGTGTAGATATTTGCATGTTTATTGAGAGAGCCATGTAGATATTTCCATGTTTATACAGATAGCGGTGTAGACATTTCCATGTTTATAGAGATAGCGGTGAAGTTATTTCCCTCTTTATACAGATAGCGGTGTAGATATTTCTAAGTTGATACAGATAGCCGTGTAGATATTTCTATGTTTATACAGATAGCGGTGGAGATATTTCCATGTTTATACAGATAGCGGTGAAGACATTTCCATGTTTATAGGGATAGCGGTGAAGTTATTTCCCTATTTATACAGATAGCGTTGTAGATATTTCTAAGTTTATACAGGTAGCGGTGTAGATATTTCTATGTTTATACTGATAGCGTGGAGATATTTCCATGTTTATACAGATAGCGGTGTAGGTATTTCCATGTTTATACAGAGAGCGGTGGAGATATTTCCATGTTTATACAGATAGCGGTGGAGATATTTCCATGTTTATACAGATGGCGGTGTAGATATTTCCAAGTTTATGCAGATAGCGTTGGAGATATTTCCATTATTATAGAGAGTGCGGTGTAGATATTTCCATGTGGATACAGATAGCGGTGTAGACATTTCCATGTTTATAGAGATAGCGGTGAAGGTATTTTCATATTTATACAGATAGCGGTGTAGATATTTCCATGTTTATTCAGATGGCGGTGTTGATATTTCCATGTTTACACACATAGCGATGTGGCTATTTCCATTGTTATACAGATGGCAGTGTAGATATTTCCATGTTTACACAGATAGTGTTGTGGATATTTCCATGTATATACAGAGAGTGGTGTAGATATTTCCATGTTTATACAGATATCGGTGGAGATATTTCCATGTTTATACAGATTACAGTGTAGATATTTCCATGTTTATAAAGATAGCGGTGGAGATATTTCCATGTTTATACAGATATCGGTGGAGATATTTCCAAGTTTATGCAGATTGCGGTGGAGATATTACCATGTTTATAGAGATAGCGGTGTAGATATTTCCTTGTAGATACAGATAGCGGTGTAGATATTTCCATATTTGTAGAGATAGCCGTGTAGATATTTCCATATTTATGCAGATAGCGGTGTAGATATTTCCATGTTTATTCAGATGGCGGTGTAGATATTTCCATGTTTATACAGATTGCGGTGTGGCTATTTCCATTTTTATACAGATGGCAGTGTAAATATATCCATGTTTATACACATGGAGGTGTAGATATTTCCATGTTTATACAGATGGCGGTGTAGGTTTTTCCATGTTTTTACAGATAGCGGTGTGGCTATTTCCATGTTTATGCAGAGAGCGATGTAGATATTTCCAAGTTTATAGAGATGTCTGTGTAGATATTTCCATGTTTATAGTGATGGCTGTGTAGATACTTCCATGTTTATACAGATAGTGGTGTAGATATTTCCATGTTTATACAGAGGACAGTGTAGTTATTTCCATGTTTATACAGATGGCGCTGTAGATATTTCCATGTTTACAGAGATAGCCATGTAGATATTTCCATGTTTATACAGATAGTGGTGTAGACATTTCCATGTTTATAGAGATATCGGTGAAGATATTTCCATATTGATACAGATAGCGGTGTACATATTTCCAAGTTTATTCAAATAGTGGTGTAGATATTTCCATGTATATACAGATAGCGGTGTAGATATTTCCATGTTTATACAGAGAGTGGTGCAGATATTTCCATGTTTATACAGATACCGGTGTAGCTATTTCCATGTTTATAGCGATAGCGGTGAAGATATTTCCATGTTTATACAGAAGGCATTGTAGATATTTCCATGTTCATAGAGATAGTGGTGTAGATATTTCCATGTTTATACAGATGACTGTGTAGTTAATTCCATGTTTCTACAGATGGCGGTGTAGATATTTCCATGTTTATAGAGATAGCCATGTAGATATTTCCATGTTTATACAGATAGCGGTGTAGATAATTCCATGTTTATACAGATATCGGTGTAGATATATCCATGTTTATACAGACCGTGGTGTAGATATTTCCATGTTTATACAGATAGCGGTGTAGATATATACATGTTTATACAGATAGTGGTGTAGATATTTCCATGTTTAATGAGATAGAGGTGTAAATATATCCCTATTTGCACAGATTGCGGTGTCAATATTTCCATCTTCACACAGATAGCGGTGTATATAATTCCATGTTTACACAGACAGGTGTGTAGATATTTCCATGTTTACACAGATAGTGTTGTAGATATTTCCATGTTCATGCAGATAGCGGTGTAGATATTACCATGTTTATACAGATAGCAGTGGAGATATTTCCATTTTTATACAGATAGCGGTGTAAATATTTCCATGTTTATACAGATAGCGTTGGAGATATTTCCATGTTTATACAGATAGCGGTGGAGATATTTCCATGTTTATACAGATAGCGGTGGAAATATTTACATGTTTATACAGATGGAGGTGTAGATATTTCCAAGGTTATGCAGATTGCGGTGGAGATATTTCCATGTTTATAGAGATAGCAGTGTAGATATTTCCATGTAGATACAGATAGCCGTGTAGATATTTCCATGTTTATAGAGATAGCCATGTAGATATTTCCATGTTTATACAGATAGCGGTGAAGACATTTCCATGTTTATAGGGATAGCGGTGAAGTTATTTCCCTATTTATACAGATAGCGTTGTAGATATTTCTAAGTTTATACAGGTAGCGGTGTAGATATTTCTATGTTTATACTGATAGCGTGGAGATATTTCCATGTTTATACAGATAGCGGTGTAGGTATTTCCATGTTTATACAGAGAGCGGTGGAGATATTTCCATGTTTATACAGATAGCGGTGGAGATATTTCCATGTTTATACAGATGGCGGTGTAGATATTTCCAAGTTTATGCAGATAGCGTTGGAGATATTTCCATTATTATAGAGAGTGCGGTGTAGATATTTCCATGTGGATACAGATAGCGGTGTAGACATTTCCATGTTTATAGAGATAGCGGTGAAGGTATTTTCATATTTATACAGATAGCGGTGTAGATATTTCCATGTTTATTCAGATGGCGGTGTTGATATTTCCATGTTTACACACATAGCGATGTGGCTATTTCCATTGTTATACAGATGGCAGTGTAGATATTTCCATGTTTACACAGATAGTGTTGTGGATATTTCCATGTATATACAGAGAGCGGTGTAGATATTTCCATGTTTATACAGATATCGGTGGAGATATTTCCATGTTTATACAGATTACAGTGTAGATATTTCCATGTTTATAAAGATAGCGGTGGAGATATTTCCATGTTTATACAGATATCGGTGGAGATATTTCCAAGTTTATGCAGATTGCGGTGGAGATATTACCATGTTTATAGAGATAGCGGTGTAGATATTTCCTTGTAGATACAGATAGCGGTGTAGATATTTCCATATTTGTAGAGATAGCCGTGTAGATATTTCCATATTTATGCAGATAGCGGTGTAGATATTTCCATGTTTATTCAGATGGCGGTGTAGATATTTCCATGTTTATACAGATTGCGGTGTGGCTATTTCCATTTTTATACAGATGACAGTGTAAATATATCCATGTTTATACACATGGAGGTGTAGATATTTCCATGTTTATACAGATGGCGGTGTAGGTTTTTCCATGTTTTTACAGATAGCGGTGTGGCTATTTCCATGTTTATGCAGAGAGCGATGTAGATATTTCCAAGTTTATAGAGATGTCTGTGTAGATATTTCCATGTTTATAGTGATGGCTGAGTAGTTATTTCCATGTTTATACAGATAGTGGTGTAGATATTTCCATGTTTATACAGAGGACAGTGTAGTTATTTCCATGTTTATACAGATGGCGGTGTAGATATTTCCATGTTTACAGAGATAGCCATGTAGATATTTCCATGTTTATACAGATAGTGGGGTAGACATTTCCATGTTTATAGAGATATCGGTGAAGATATTTCCATATTGATACAGATAGCGGTGTACATATTTCCAAGTTTATTCAAATAGTGGTGTAGATATTTCCATGTATATACAGATAGCGGTGTAGATATTTCCATGTTTATACAGAGAGTGGTGCAGATATTTCCATGTTTATACAGATACCGGGGTAGCTATTTCCATGTTTATAGAGATAGCGGTGAAGATATTTCCATGTTTATACAGATGGCATTGTAGATATTTCCATGTTCATAGAGATAGTGGTGTAGATATTTCCATGTTTATAAAGATGACTGTGTAGTTAATTCCATGTTTCTGCAGATGGCGGTGTAGATATTTCCATGTTTAAAGAGATAGCCATGTAGATATTTCCATGTTTATACAGATAGCGGTGTAGACATTTCCATGTTTATAGAGATATCGGTGAAGATATTTCCATGTTTATACAGATAGCGGTGTACATATTTCCAAGTTTATTCAAATAGTGGTGTAGATATTTCCATGTATATACAGATAGCGGTGTAGATATTTCCATGTTTATACAGAGAGTGGTGCAGATATTTCCATGTTTATACAGATACCGGTGTAGCTATTTCCATGTTTATAGCGATAGCGGTGAAGATATTTCCATGTTTATACAGATGGCATTGTAGATATTTCCATGTTCATAGAGATAGTGGTGTAGATATTTCCATGTTTATACAGATGACTGTGTAGTTAATTCCATGTTTCTACAGATGGCGGTGTAGATATTTCCATGTTTATAGAGATAGCCATGTCGATATTTCCATGTTTATACAGATAGCGGTGTAGATAATTCCATGTTTATACAGATATCGGTGTAGATACATCCATGTTTATACAGACCGTGGTGTAGATATTTCCATGTTTATACAGATATCGGTGTAGATATATACATGTTTATACAGATAGTGGTGTAGATATTTCCATGTTTAATGAGATAGAGGTGTAAATATATCCCTATTTGCACAGATTGCGGTGTCAATATTTCCATCTTCACACAGATAGCGGTGTATATAATTCCATGTTTACACAGACAGGTGTGTAGATATTTCCATGTTTACACAGATAGTGTTGTAGATATTTCCATGTTCATGCAGATAGCGGTGTAGATATTACCATGTTTATACAGATAGCAGTGGAGATATTTCCATTTTTATACAGATAGCGGTGTAAATATTTCCATGTTTATACAGATAGCATTGGAGATATTTCCATGTTTATACAGATAGCGGTGGAGATATTTCCATGTTTATACAGATAGCGGTGGAAATATTTACATGTTTATACAGATGGAGGTGTAGATATTTCCAAGGTTATGCAGATTGCGGTGGAGATATTTCCATGTTTATAGAGATAGCAGTGTAGATATTTCCATGTAGATACAGATAGCCGTGTAGATATTTCCATGTTTATAGAGATAGCCATGTAGATATTTCCATGTTTATACAGATAGCGGTGAAGACATTTCCATGTTTATAGGGATAGCGGTGAAGTTATTTCCCTATTTATACAGATAGCGTTGTAGATATTTCTAAGTTTATACAGGTAGCGGTGTAGATATTTCTATGTTTATACTGATAGCGTGGAGATATTTCCATGTTTATACAGATAGCGGTGTAGGTATTTCCATGTTTATACAGAGAGCGGTGGAGATATTTCCATGTTTATACAGAGAGCGGTGGAGATATTTCCATGTTTATACAGATGGCGGTGTAGATATTTCCAAGTTTATGCAGATAGCGTTGGAGATATTTCCATTATTATAGAGAGTGCGGTGTAGATATTTCCATGTGGATACAGATAGCGGTGTAGACATTTCCATGTTTATAGAGATAGCGGTGAAGGTATTTTCATATTTATACAGATAGCGGTGTAGATATTTCCATGTTTATTCAGATGGCGGTGTTGATATTTCCATGTTTACACACATAGCGATGTGGCTATTTCCATTGTTATACAGATGGCAGTGTAGATATTTCCATGTTTACACAGATAGTGTTGTGGATATTTCCATGTATATACAGAGAGCGGTGTAGATATTTCCATGTTTATACAGATATCGGTGGAGATATTTCCATGTTTATACAGATTACAGTGTAGATATTTCCATGTTTATAAAGATAGCGGTGGAGATATTTCCATGTTTATACAGATATCGGTGGAGATATTTCCAAGTTTATGCAGATTGCGGTGGAGATATTACCATGTTTATAGAGATAGCGGTGTAGATATTTCCTTGTAGATACAGATAGCGGTGTAGATATTTCCATATTTGTAGAGATAGCCGTGTAGATATTTCCATATTTATGCAGATAGCGGTGTAGATATTTCCATGTTTATTCAGATGGCGGTGTAGATATTTCCATGTTTATACAGATTGCGGTGTGGCTATTTCCATTTTTATACAGATGACAGTGTAAATATATCCATGTTTATACACATGGAGGTGTAGATATTTCCATGTTTATACAGATGGCGGTGTAGGTTTTTCCATGTTTTTACAGATAGCGGTGTGGCTATTTCCATGTTTATGCAGAGAGCGATGTAGATATTTCCAAGTTTATAGAGATGTCTGTGTAGATATTTCCATGTTTATAGTGATGGCTGTGTAGTTATTTCCATGTTTATACAGATAGTGGTGTAGATATTTCCATGTTTATACAGAGGACAGTGTAGTTATTTCCATGTTTATACAGATGGCGGTGTAGATATTTCCATGTTTACAGAGATTGCCATGTAGATATTTCCATGTTTATACAGATAGTGGGGTAGACATTTCCATGTTTATAGAGATATCGGTGAAGATATTTCCATATTTAAACAGATAGCGGTGTACATATTTCCAAGTTTATTCACATAGTGGTGTTGATATTTCCATGTATATACAGATAGCGGTGTAGATATTTCCATGTTTATACAGAGAGTGGTGCAGATATTTCCATGTTTATACAGATACCGGTGTAGCTATTTCCATGTTTATAGCGATAGCGGTGAAGATATTTCCATGTTTATACAGATGGCATTGTAGATATTTCCATGTTCATAGAGATAGTGGTGTAGATATTTCCATGTTTATACAGATGACTGTGTAGTTAATTCCATGTTTCTACAGATGGCGGTGTAGATATTTCCATGTTTATAGAGATAGCCATGTCGATATTTCCATGTTTATACAGATAGCGGTGTAGATAATTCCATGTTTATACAGATATCGGTGTAGATACATCCATGTTTATACAGACCGTGGTGTAGATATTTCCATGTTTATACAGATATCGGTGTAGATATATACATGTTTATACAGATAGTGGTGTAGATATTTCCATGTTTAATGAGATAGAGGTGTAAATATATCCCTATTTGCACAGATTGCGGTGTCAATATTTCCATCTTCACACAGATAGCGGTGTATATAATTCCATGTTTACACAGACAGGTGTGTAGATATTTCCATGTTTACACAGATAGTGTTGTAGATATTTCCATGTTCATGCAGATAGCGGTGTAGATATTACCATGTTTATACAGATAGCAGTGGAGATATTTCCATTTTTATACAGATAGCGGTGTAAATATTTCCATGTTTATACAGATAGCATTGGAGATATTTCCATGTTTATACAGATAGCGGTGGAGATATTTCCATGTTTATACAGATAGCGGTGGAAATATTTACATGTTTATACAGATGGAGGTGTAGATATTTCCAAGGTTATGCAGATTGCGGTGGAGATATTTCCATGTATATAGAGATAGCAGTGTAGATATTTCCATGTAGATACAGATAGCCGTGTAGATATTTCCATGTTTATAGAGATAGCCATGTAGATATTTCCATGTTTATACAGATAGCGGTGAAGACATTTCCATGTTTATAGGGATAGCGGTGAAGTTATTTCCCTATTTATACAGATAGCGTTGTAGATATTTCTAAGTTTATACAGGTAGCGGTGTAGATATTTCTATGTTTATACTGATAGCGTGGAGATATTTCCATGTTTATACAGATAGCGGTGTAGGTATTTCCATGTTTATACAGAGAGCGGTGGAAATATTTCCATGTTTATACAGAGAGCGGTGGAGATATTTCCATGTTTATACAGATGGCGGTGTAGATATTTCCAAGTTTATGCAGATAGCGTTGGAGATATTTCCATTATTATAGAGAGTGCGGTGTAGATATTTCCATGTGGATACAGATAGCGGTGTAGACATTTCCATGTTTATAGAGATAGCGGTGAAGGTATTTTCATATTTATACAGATAGCGGTGTAGATATTTCCATGTTTATTCAGATGGCGGTGTTGATATTTCCATGTTTACACACATAGCGATGTGGCTATTTCCATTGTTATACAGATGGCAGTGTAGATATTTCCATGTTTACACAGATAGTGTTGTGGATATTTCCATGTATATACAGAGAGCGGTGTAGATATTTCCATGTTTATACAGATATCGGTGGAGATATTTCCATGTTTATACAGATTACAGTGTAGATATTTCCATGT
The DNA here is from genome assembly GCF_029289425.2 of Pan paniscus. Classification (NCBI taxonomy): domain Eukaryota; kingdom Metazoa; phylum Chordata; class Mammalia; order Primates; family Hominidae; genus Pan; species Pan paniscus. The sequence goes on from NC_073271.2 coordinate 46,831,038, forward strand.
TTATAAAGATAGCGGTGGAGATATTTCCATGTTTATACAGATATCGGTGGAGATATTTCCAAGTTTATGCAGATTGCGGTGGAGATATTACCATGTTTATAGAGATAGCGGTGTAGATATTTCCTTGTAGATACAGATAGCGGTGTAGATATTTCCATATTTGTAGAGATAGCCGTGTAGATATTTCCATATTTATGCAGATAGCGGTGTAGATATTTCCATGTTTATTCAGATGGCGGTGTAGATATTTCCATGTTTATACAGATTGCGGTGTGGCTATTTCCATTTTTATACAGATGACAGTGTAAATATATCCATGTTTATACACATGGAGGTGTAGATATTTCCATGTTTATACAGATGGCGGTGTAGGTTTTTCCATGTTTTTACAGATAGCGGTGTGGCTATTTCCATGTTTATGCAGAGAGCGATGTTGATATTTCCAAGTTTATAGAGATGTCTGTGTAGATATTTCCATGTTTATAGTGATGGCTGAGTAGTTATTTCCATGTTTATACAGATAGTGGTGTAGATATTTCCATGTTTATACAGAGGACAGTGTAGTTATTTCCATGTTTATACAGATGGCGGTGTAGATATTTCCATGTTTACAGAGATAGCCATGTAGATATTTCCATGTTTATACAGATAGTGGGGTAGACATTTCCATGTTTATAGAGATATCGGTGAAGATATTTCCATATTTAAACAGATAGCGGTGTACATATTTCCAAGTTTATTCACATAGTGGTGTTGATATTTCCATGTATATACAGATAGCGGTGTAGATATTTCCATGTTTATACAGAGAGTGGTGGAGATATTTCCATGTTTATACAGATACCGGGGTAGCTATTTCCATGTTTATAGAGATAGCAGTGAAGATATTTCCATGTTTATACAGATGGCATTGTAGATATTTCCATGTTCATAGAGATAGTGGTGTAGATATTTCCATGTTTATAAAGATGACTGTGTAGTTAATTCCATGTTTCTGCAGATGGCAGTGTAGATATTTCCATGTTTAAAGAGATAGCCATGTAGATATTTCCATGTTTATACAGATAGTGGTGTAGACATTTCCATGTTTATAGAGATATCGGTGAAGATATTTCCATATTTATACAGATAGCGGTGTACATATTTCCAAGTTTATTCAAATAGTGGTGTAGATATTTCCATGTATATACAGATAGCGGTGTAGATATTTCCATGTTTATACAGAGAGTGGTGCAGATATTTCCATGTTTATACAGATACCGGTGTAGCTATTTCCATGTTTATAGCGATAGCGGTGAAGATATTTCCATGTTTATACAGATGGCATTGTAGATATTTCCATGTTCATAGAGATAGTGGTGTAGATATTTCCATGTTTATACAGATGACTGTGTAGTTAATTCCATGTTTCTACAGATGGCGGTGTAGATATTTCCATGTTTATAGAGATAGCCATGTAGATATTTCCATGTTTATACAGATAGCGGTGTAGATAATTCCATGTTTATACAGATATCGGTGTAGATATATCCATGTTTATACAGACCGTGGTGTAGATATTTCCATGTTTATACAGATAGCGGTGTAGATATATACATGTTTATACAGATAGTGGTGTAGATATTTCCATGTTTAATGAGATAGAGGTGTAAATATATCCCTATTTGCACAGATTGCGGTGTCAATATTTCCATCTTCACACAGATAGCGGTGTATATAATTCCATGTTTACACAGACAGGTGTGTATATATTTCCATGTTTACACAGATAGTGTTGTAGATATTTCCATGTTCATGCAGATAGCGGTGTAGATATTACCATGTTTATACAGATAGCAGTGGAGATATTTCCATTTTTATACAGATAGCGGTGTAAATATTTCCATGTTTATACAGATAGCGGTGGAGATATTTCCATGTTTATACAGATAGCGGTGGAAATATTTACATGTTTATACAGATGGAGGTGTAGATATTTCCAAGGTTATGCAGATTGCGGTGGAGATATTTCCATGTTTATAGAGATAGCAGTGTAGATATTTCCATGTAGATACAGATAGCCGTGTAGATATTTCCATGTTTATAGAGATAGCCATGTAGATATTTCCATGTTTATACAGATAGCGGTGAAGACATTTCCATGTTTATAGGGATAGCGGTGAAGTTATTTCCCTATTTATACAGATAGCGTTGTAGATATTTCTAAGTTTATACAGGTAGCGGTGTAGATATTTCTATGTTTATACTGATAGCGTGGAGATATTTCCATGTTTATACAGATAGCGGTGTAGGTATTTCCATGTTTATACAGAGAGCGGTGGAGATATTTCCATGTTTATACAGATAGCGGTGGAGATATTTCCATGTTTATACAGATGGCGGTGTAGATATTTCCAAGTTTATGCAGATAGCGTTGGAGATATTTCCATTATTATAGAGAGTGCGGTGTAGATATTTCCATGTGGATACAGATAGCGGTGTAGACATTTCCATGTTTATAGAGATAGCGGTGAAGGTATTTTCATATTTATACAGATAGCGGTGTAGATATTTCCATGTTTATTCAGATGGCGGTGTTGATATTTCCATGTTTACACACATAGCGATGTGGCTATTTCCATTGTTATACAGATGGCAGTGTAGATATTTCCATGTTTACACAGATAGTGTTGTGGATATTTCCATGTATATACAGAGAGCGGTGTAGATATTTCCATGTTTATACAGATATCGGTGGAGATATTTCCATGTTTATACAGATTACAGTGTAGATATTTCCATGTTTATAAAGATAGCGGTGGAGATATTTCCATGTTTATACAGATATCGGTGGAGATATTTCCAAGTTTATGCAGATTGCGGTGGAGATATTACCATGTTTATAGAGATAGCGGTGTAGATATTTCCTTGTAGATACAGATAGCGGTGTAGATATTTCCATATTTGTAGAGATAGCCGTGTAGATATTTCCATATTTATGCAGATAGCGGTGTAGATATTTCCATGTTTATTCAGATGGCGGTGTAGATATTTCCATGTTTATACAGATTGCGGTGTGGCTATTTCCATTTTTATACAGATGACAGTGTAAATATATCCATGTTTATACACATGGAGGTGTAGATATTTCCATGTTTATACAGATGGCGGTGTAGGTTTTTCCATGTTTTTACAGATAGCGGTGTGGCTATTTCCATGTTTATGCAGAGAGCGATGTAGATATTTCCAAGTTTATAGAGATGTCTGTGTAGATATTTCCATGTTTATAGTGATGGCTGAGTAGTTATTTCCATGTTTATACAGATAGTGGTGTAGATATTTCCATGTTTATACAGAGGACAGTGTAGTTATTTCCATGTTTATACAGATGGCGGTGTAGATATTTCCATGTTTGCACAGATAGCCATGTAGATATTTCCATGTTTATACAGATAGTGGGGTAGACATTTCCATGTTTATAGAGATATCGGTGAAGATATTTCCATATTGATACAGATAGCGGTGTACATATTTCCAAGTTTATTCACATAGTGGTGTTGATATTTCCATGTATATACAGATAGCGGTGTAGATATTTCCATGTTTATACAGAGAGTGGTGGAGATATTTCCATGTTTATACAGATACCGGGGTAGCTATTTCCATGTTTATAGAGATAGCAGTGAAGATATTTCCATGTTTATACAGATGGCATTGTAGATATTTCCATGTTCATAGAGATAGTGGTGTAGATATTTCCATGTTTATAAAGATGACTGTGTAGTTAATTCCATGTTTCTGCAGATGGCAGTGTAGATATTTCCATGTTTAAAGAGATAGCCATGTAGATATATCCATGTATATACAGATAGCGGTGTAGATATTTCCATGTTTATACAGATATCGGTGTAGATATATCCATGTTTATACAGACCGTGGTGTAGATATTTCCATGTTTATACAGATAGCGGTGTAGATATTTACATGTTTATACAGATAGCGGTGTAGATATTTCCATGTTTACAGAGATAGAGGTGTAAATATATCCATATTTGCACAGATTGCGGTGTCAATATTTCCATCTTCACACAGATAGCGGTGTATATAATTCCATGTTTACACAGACAGGTGTGTAGATATTTCCATGTTTACACAGATAGTGTTGTAGATATTTCCATGTTCATGCAGATAGCGGTGTAGATATTTACATGTTTATAAAGATAGCGGAGTAGATACTTCCATGTTTATACAGATAGCGGTGGAGATATTTCCATGTTTATACAGATAGCGCTGTAGATATTTCCATGTTTATACAGATAGTGGTGTAGATATTTCCATGTTAATACAGATAGCATTGGAGGTATTTCCATGTTTATACAGATATCAGTGTAGATATTTCCATGTTTATACAGATAGCGGTGTAGATATTTCCATATTTACAGAGATAGAGGTGTAGATCTTTCCATATTTGCACAGATTGCTGTGTAGATATTTCCATCTTCACACTGATAGCGGTGTACCTATTTTCATGTTTACACAGACAGCTGTGTAGATATTTCCATGTTTACACAGATAATGTTGTAGATATTTCCATGTTTATACAGATAGCGGTGTAGTTATTTCCAAGTTTATACAGATAGCGGTGGAGATATTTCCATGTTTACACAGATATCGCTGTAGATATTTCCCTGTTTATACAGATAGCCATGTAGATATTTCCATGTTTATACAGATAGCGGTGTCGATATTTCCAGGTTTACAGAGATAAAGGAGTAGATATTTCCACATTTGCAAAGATTGCCGTGTAGATATTTCCACCTTCACACAGATAGCAGTGTACATATTTCCATGTTTACACAGACTGCTGTGTGGATATTTCCATGTTTACACAGATAGTGTTGCAGATATTTCCAAGTTTATACAGATAGCGGTGTAGATATTTCCATGTTTATACAGACAGCGGTGTAGATATTTCCATGTTTATACAGATAGCGGTGTAGATATTTCCATGTTTATACAGATAGCGGTGTACGTACTTCCATGTTTATAGAGATAGTGGTGTAGATATTTACATGCTTATACAGATGGCTGTGTAGATATTTCCAGGTTTATAAAGATTGCAGTGAAGTTATTTCCATGTTTATACAGATGGAGGTGTAGATATTTCCAAGTTTATACAGTTAGCGGTGTAGATATGTCCATATTTATACAGACCGTGGTGTAGATATTTCCAAGTTTATACAGATAGCGGTGGAGATAATTCCATGTTTATACAGATAGCACTGTAGATATTTCCCTGTTTATACAGATAGCGGTATAGATATTTTCATGTTTATACAGATAGCGGTGTAGATATTTCAATGTTTACAGAGATAGAGGTGTAGATATTTCCATATTTGCCAAGATTGCGGTGAAGTTATTTCCATCTTCACACAGATAGCGTTGTAGATATTTCCATGTTTACACAGACAGCTCTGTAGGTATTTCCATCTTTACACAGATAGTGTTGTAGATATTTCCATTTTTATACAGATAGCGGTGCAGATATTTCCATGTTTATACAGATAGCGGTGGAGATATTTCCATGTTTATACAGATAACGTTGTAGATATTTCCATGTTTATAAAGATAGCGGTGGACATATTTCCATGTTTATACTGATATCGGTGGAGATATTTCCATGTTTATGCAGATTGTGTGAAGATATTACCATGTTCATAGAGATAGTGGTGTAGATATTTCAATGTAGATACACATAGCGGTGTAGATATTTCCATGTTTATAGAGATAGCGGTGTAGATATTTCCATATTTCTGCAGATAGCGGTGTAGATATTTCCATGTTTATTCAGATGGCGGTGTAGATATTTCCATGTTTATACAGATTGCTGTGTGTCTATTTCCATGTTTATACAGATGGCAGTGTAGATATATCCATGTTTATACACATGGAGGTGTAGATATTTCCATGTTTATACAGATGACTGTGTAGATATTTCCATGTTTTTACAGATGGCGGTGTAGGTATTTCCATCTTCATACAGATAGCGGTGTACCTATTTCCATGTTTACACAGACAGCTCTGTAGATATTTCCATGTTTACACAGATAGTGTTGTAGATATTTCCATGTTTATAGAGATAGCGGTGAAGTTATTTCCCTCTTTATACAGATAGCGGTGTAGATATATCTAAGTTGGTACAGATAGCGGTTTAGATATTTCTATGTTTATACAGATAGCGGTGGAGATATTTCCATGTTTATACCGATAGCGGTGTAGGTATTTCCATGTTTATAGAGATAGCGGTGATGTTATTTCCATGTTTATACACATGGCATTGTAGATATTTCCATGTTTATACAGATATTGGTGTAGATATTTCCATGTTTATTCAGATGACTGTGCAGTTAATTTCACTTTTATAAAGATGGCGGTGTAGATATTTCCATGTTTATAGAGATAGCCATGTAGATATTTCCATGTTTATACAGATAGCGGGGTAGATATTTCCATGTTTACAGAGATAGAGGATTAGATATCTCCATATTTGTACAGATTGCCATGAAGATATTTCCATCTTCACACAGATAGCGGTGTACATATTTCCATGTTTACACAGACAGCTGTGTAGATATTTCAATGTTTACACAGATAGTCTTCTGGATATTTCCATGTTTATACAGATAGCGGAGTAGATATTTCCATGTTCATAAAGATAGCAGTGTAGATATTTCCATGTTTCTACAGATAGCGGTGGAGTTATTTCCATGTGTATACAGATAGCGGTGCAGATATTACCATGTTTGTACAGATAGCGGTGGAGATATTTAGATGTTTATACAGATAACGGTGTAAATATTTCCATGTTTATACAGATATCGGTGGAGATATTTCCAAGTTTATGCAGATTGTGTGGAGATATTACCATGTTTATAGAGATAGCGGTGTAGATATTTCCGTGTAGATACAGATAGCGGTGTAGATATTTCCATGTTTATAGAGATAGCGGTGTAGATATTTCCATATTTATGCAGCTAGCGGTGTGGCTATTTCCATGTTTATGCAGATAGCGATGTAGATATTTCCATGTTTACACAGATTGCGGTGTGACTATTTCCATGTTTATACAGATGGCAGTGAAGTTATATCCATGTTTATACACATGGAGGTGTAGATATTTCCATGTTTATACAGATGACTGTGTAGATATTTCCATATTTTTACAGATGGCGGTGTAGATATTTCCATGTTTTTACAGATAGCGGTGTGTCTATTTCCATGTTTATGCAGATAGCGATGTAGATATTTCCAAGTTTAAAGAGATGTCTGTGTAGATATTTCCATGTTTATAGAGACGGCTGTGTATATATTTCCATGTTTATACTCATAGTGGTGTAGATATTTCCAGGTTTATACAGATGACAGTGTAGATATTTCCATGTTTATACAGATGTCGGTGTAGATATTTCCTAGTTTATACAGATAGCCATGTAGATATTTCCATGTTTATACAGATAGTGGTGTAGACATTTCCATGTTTATAGAGATATCGGTGAAGATATTTCCATATTTATACAGATAGCGGTGTAGATATTTCCAAGTTTATACAGATAGCGGTGTAGATATATCCATGTTTATACAGATAGCGGTGTAGAAATTTCCATGTTTATACAGAGAGTAGTGGAGATATTTCCATGTTTATACAGATAGCGGTGTAGCTATTTCCATGTTTATAGAGATAGCGGTGAAGATATTTCCATGTTTATGAAGATGGCATTGTAGATATTTCCATGTTCATAGAGATTGAGGTGTAGATATATCCATATTTGCACAGATTGCGGTGTCGATATTTCCATCTTCACACAGATAGCGGTGTATATATTTCCATGTTTACACAGACAGGTGTGTAGATATTTCCATGTTTACACAGACAGTGTTGTAGATATTTCCATGTTTATGCAGATAGCGGTGTAGATATTTCCATGCTTATAAAGATAGTGGAGTAGATACTTCTATGTTTATACAGATAGCGGTGGAGATATTTCCATTTTTATACAGATAGCTCTGTAGATATTTCCATGTTTATACAGATAGCGGTGTAGATATTTCCATGTTAATACACATATCTTTGGAGATATTTCCATGTTTATACAGATATCGGTGTAGATATTTCCATGTTTATACAGATAGCGGTGTAGATATTTCGATGTTTACAGAGATAGAGGTGTAGATATTTCCATATTTGCAGTTTGCGGTGTAGATATTTCCATCTTCACACAGATAGCGGTGTACCTATTTCCATGTTTACACAGACAGCTGTGTAGATATTTCCATGTTTACACAGATAGTGTTGTATTTATTTCCTTATTTATACAGATAGCGGTGTAGATATTTCCAAGTTTATACAGATAGCGGTGGAGATATTTCCATGTTTATACAGATAGCGCTGTAGATATTTACATGTTTATACAGATAGCGGTGTTGATATTTCCATGTTTACAGAGATAGAGGTGTAAATATATCCATATTTGCACAGATTGCGGTGTCAATATGTCCATCTTCACACAGATAGCGGTGTATATATTTCCATGTTTACACAGACAGGTGTGTAGATATTTCCATTTTTACACAGATAGTGTTGTAGATATTTCCATGTTCATGCAGATAGCGGTGTAGATATTTCCATGCTTATAAAGATTGTGGAGTTCATACTTCCATGTTTATACAGATAGCGGTGGAGGTATTTCCATTTTTATACAGATAGCTCTGTAGATATTTCCATGTTTATACAGATAGCGGTGTAGATATTTGCATGTTAGTACAGATATCATTGGAGATATTTCCATGTTTATACAGATATCGGTGTAGATATATCCATGTTTTTACAGATAGCGGTGTAGATATTTCCATGTTTACGGAGATAGAGGTGTAGATATTTCCATATTTGCACAGATTGTGGTGTAGATATTTCCATCTTCACACAGATAGCGGTGTACCTATTTCCATATTTACACAGACAGCTGTGTAAATATTTCCATGTTTACACAGATAGTGTTGTAGTTATTTCCTTATTTATACAGATAGCGGTGTAGATATTTGCAAGTTTATACAGATAGCGGTGGAGATAATTCCATGTTTATACAGATAGCACTGTAGATATTTCCCTGTTTATACAGATAGCGGTGTAAATATTTCCATGTTTATACAGATAGCGTTGGCGATATTTCCATGTTTATAGAGATAGCCATGTAGATATTTCCATGTTTATACAGATAGTGGTGTAGACATTTCCATGTTTATAGAGATATCGATGAAGATATTTCCATATTTATACAGATAGCGGTGTAGATATTTCCAAGTTTATACAGATAGCGGTGTAGATATTTCCACGTTTATACAGATAGCGTTTTAGATATTTCCATGTTTATACAGAGGGTGGTGGAGATATTTCCATGTTTACACAGATAGCGGTGCAGCTATTTCCATGTTTATAGAGATAGCGATGAAGATATTTCCATGTTTATACAGATGGCATTGTAGATATTTCCATGTTCATAGAGATAGTGGTGTAGATATTTCCAGGTTTATACAGATGACTGTGTAGTTAATTCCATGTTTATACAGATGACTGTGTAGATATTTCCATGTTTTTTCAGTTGGCGCTGTAGATATTTCCATGTTTATACAGATAGCGGTGTGGCTATTTCCATGTTTATGCAGATAGCGATGGAGATATTTCCATGTTTATAGAGATGGCTGTGTAGATATTTCCATGTTTACAGATGGCTGTGTAGATATTTCCATGTTTATAGAGATAGTGGTGTAGATATTTCCATGTTTATACAGATGACTGTGTCGTTAATTCCACGTTTATAAAGATGGCGGTGTAGATATTTCCATGTTTATAGAGATAGCCATGTAGATATTTCCATGTTTATACAGATAGCGGTGTAGATATTTCCATGTTTACAGCAATAGAGTTGTAGATATTTCCATATTTGCACAGATTACCGTGAAGATATTTCCATCTTCGCACAGATTGCCGTGTAGATATTTCCATCTTCACACAGATAGCGGTGTACATATTTCCATGTTTACACAGACAGCTGTGTAGAAATTTCCATGTTTACACAGATAGTGTTGTAGATATTTCCATGTTTATACAGATACCGGTGTAGATATTTCCATGTTTATAAAGATAGCAGTGTAGATATTTCCATGTTTATACAGATAGCGGTGGAGATATTTCCATGTTTATACAGATAGCGGTGTAGATATTTCCATGTTTATAAAGATAGCGGTGGAGATATTTCTATGTTTATACAGATATCGGTGGAGATATTTCCAGGTTTATAGAGATAGCGTTGTAGATATTTCCATGTATATACAGACAGCGGTGTAGATATTTCCATGTTTATAGACATGGCTGTGTAGGTATTTCCATGTTTATACAGACGGCATTGTAGATATTTCCATGTTTATGCAGATAGTGGAGCAGATATTTCCATGTTTATACAGATAACTTCGTAGCTATTTCCATGTTTATACAGATGGCGGTGTAGATATTTGCATGTTAGTACAGATATCATTGGAGATATTTCCATGTTTATACAGATATCGGTGTAGATATATCCATGTTTTTACAGATAGCGGTGTAGATATTTCCATGTTTACGGAGATAGAGGTGTAGATATTTCCATATTTGCACAGATTGTGGTGTAGATATTTCCATCTTCACACAGATAGCGGTGTACCTATTTCCATATTTACACAGACAGCTGTGTAGATATTTCCATGTTTACACAGATAGTGTTGTAGTTATTTCCTTATTTATACAGATAGCGGTGTAGATATTTCCAAGTTTATACAGATAGCGGTGGAGATAATTCCATGTTTATACAGATAGCACTGTAGATATTTCCCTGTTTATACAGATAGCGGTGTAAATATTTCCATGTTTATACAGATAGCGTTGGCGATATTTCCATGTTTATAGAGATAGCCATGTAGATATTTCCATGTTTATACAGATAGTGGTGTAGACATTTCCATGTTTATAGAGATATCGATGAAGATATTTCCATATTTATACAGATAGCGGTGTAGATATTTCCAAGTTTATACAGATAGCGGTGTAGATATTTCCACGTTTATACAGATAGCGTTTTAGATATTTCCATGTTTATACAGAGGGTGGTGGAGATATTTCCATGTTTACACAGATAGCGGTGCAGCTATTTCCATGTTTATAGAGATAGCGATGAAGATATTTCCATGTTTATACAGATGGCATTGTAGATATTTCAATGTTCATAGAGATAGTGGTGTAGATATTTCCAGGTTTATACAGATGACTGTGTAGTTAATTCCATGTTTATACAGATGACTGTGTAGATATTTCCATGTTTTTTCAGTTGGCGCTGTAGATATTTCCATGTTTATACAGATAGCGGTGTGGCTATTTCCATGTTTATGCAGATAGCGATGGAGATATTTCCATGTTTATAGAGATGGCTGTGTAGATATTTCCATGTTTACAGATGGCAGTGTAGATATTTCCATGTTTATAGAGATAGTGGTGTAGATATTTCCATGTTTATACAGATGACTGTGTCGTTAATTCCACGTTTATAAAGATGGCGGTGTAGATATTTCCATGTTTATAGAGATAGCCATGTAGATATTTCCATGTTTATACAGATAGCGGTGTAGATATTTCCATGTTTACAGCAATAGAGTTGTAGATATTTCCATATTTGTACAGATTACCGTGAAGATATTTCCATCTTCGCACAGATTGCCGTGTAGATATTTCCATCTTCACACAGATAGCGGTGTACATATTTCCATGTTTACACAGACAGCTGTGTAGAAATTTCCATGTTTACACAGATAGTGTTGTAGATATTTCCATGTTTATACAGATACCGGTGTAGATATTTCCATGTTTATAAAGATAGCAGTGTAGATATTTCCATGTTTATACAGATAGCGGTGGAGATATTTCCATGTTTATACAGATAGCGCTGTAGATATTTCCATGTTTATAGAGACAGCGGTGTAGATATTTCCATGTTTATACAGATAGCGGTGTAGATATTTCCATGTTTATAAAGATAGCGGTGGAGATATTTCTATGTTTATACAGATATCGGTGGAGATATTTCCATGTTTATAGAGATAGCGTTGTAGATATTTCCATGTATATACAGACAGCGGTGTAGATATTTCCATGTTTATAGACATGGCTGTGTAGGTATTTCCATGTTTATACAGACGGCATTGTAGATATTTCCATGTTTATGCAGATAGTGGAGCAGATATTTCCATGTTTATACAGATAACTTCGTAGCTATTTCCATGTTTATACAGATGGCGGTGCAGATATTTCCATGTTTATAGAGATAGCCGTGTAGATATTTCCATATTTGCCCAGATTGCCGTGTAGATATTTCCATCTTCACACAGATAGCGGTGTACATATTTCCATGTTTACACAGAGAGCTGTGTAGAAATTTCCATGTTTACACAGATAGTGTTGTAGATATTTCCATGTTTATACAGATAGCGGTTTAGATATTTCCATGTTTATAAAGATAGCAGTGTAGATATTTCCATGTTTATACAGACAGCGGTGGAGATATATCCATGTTTATACAGTTAGCGCTGTAGATATTTCCATGTTTAAACAGAGAGCGGTGTAGATATTTCCATGTTTATAAAGATAGCGGTGGAGATATTTCCATGTTTATACAGATAGCGGTGGAGATATTTCCATGTTTATACAGATATCGGTGGTGATATTTCCATGTTTATACAGATAGCGGTGGAAATATTTACATGTTTATACAGATGGCTGTGTAGATGTTTCCATGTTTAGTCAGATTGCAGTGGAGATATTTCCATGTTTAAATAGATAGCGGTGTAGATATTTCCATGTATATACAGACAGCGGTGTAGATATTTCCATGTTTACAGATTTAGCTTTGTAGATATTTCCATATTTATGAAGAGAGCGTTGTAGGTATTTCCAGGTTTATTCAGAAGGCGGTGTAGATATTTCCATGTTTATAAAGATAGCGGTGTTTCTATTTCCATTTTTATACAGATGGCAGTGTCGATATTTCCATGTTTATACAGATGGAGGTGCAGTTATTTCCATGTTTATACAGATGACTGTGTATATATTTCCATGTTTTTACAGATGGCGAAGTAGATATTTCCATGATTATACAGATAGCGGTGTGGCTTCTTCCATATTTATGCAGATAGCGATGTAGACATTTCCATGTTTATAGAGATGGTTGTGTAGATATTTCCATGTTTATACAGATGGCAGTGTTGATATTTCTAGGTTTATACAGATAGTGGAGCAGATATTTCCATGTTTATACAGATGACTTCGTAGGTATTTCCATGTTTATACAGATGGCGGTGTAGATATTTCTATGTTTACGCAGATGACTGTGTAGATATTTCCAAGTTTATTCAGATGGCGGTGTAGATATTTCCATGTTTATACAGATTGCGGTGCGGCTATTTCTATTTTTATACAGATGGCAGTGTAGATATATCCATGTTTATACAGATGGAGGTGTAGATATTTCCATGTTTATACAGATGACTGTGTAGATATTTCCATGTTTATACAGATAGTGGTGTAGATATTTCCATGTTTATACAGATGACAGTGTAGTTATTTCCATGTTTATGCAGATGACGGTGTAGATATTTCCATGTTATAGAGATAGCCATGTAGATATTTCCATGTTTGTACAGATAGTCGTGTACACATTTACATGTTTATAGAGATATCGGTGAAGATATTTCCATATTTATACAGATAGCGGTGTAGATATTTCCAAGTTTATACAGATAGCGGTGTAGATATTTCCATGTTTATACAGATAGCGGTGTAGTTATTTCCATGTTTATACAGAGAGTGGTGGAGATATTTCCAGGTTTATACAGATAGCGGTGTAGCTATTTCCTTGTTCATAGAGATAGCGGTGAAGATATTTCCATGTTTATACAGATGGCATTGTAGATATTACCCTGTTCATAGAGATAGTGGTGTAGATATTTCCATGTTTATACAGATGACTGTGTAGTTAATTCCATGTTTATACACATCGCGGTGTAGATATTTCCTTGTTTATAGAGATAGCCATGTAGATATTTCTATGTTTAAACAGATAGCGGTGTAGATATTTCCATGTTTATACAGATAGCGGTGTAGATATATCCATGTTTATACAGACCGTGCTATAGATATTTCCATGTTTATACAGATACCGGTGTAGATATTTACATGTTTATACAGATAGCGGTGTAGATATTTCCATGTTTACAGAGATAGAGGTGTATATATATCCATATTTGCACAGATTGCGGTGTCGGTATTTCCATCTTCACACAGATAGCGGTGTATAAATTTCCATGTTTACACAGACAGGTGTGTAGATATTTACATGTTTACACAGATAGTGTTGTAGATATTTCCATGTTCATGCAGATAGCATTGTAGATATTTCCATGTTTATAAAGATAGCGGTGTAGATACTTCCATGTTTGTACAGATAGCGGTGGAGATATTCCCATTTTTAAACAGATAGCGCGGTAGATATTCCCATGTTTATACAGATGGCAGTGTAGATATTTCCATGTTTATAGGAATTGCCATGTAGATATTTCCATGTATATACCGATAGCGGTGTAGACATTTCCATGTTTATAGCGATAGCGGTGAAGTTTTTTCCATATTTATACAGATAGCGGTGTAGATATTTCTAAGTTTATACAGAAAGCGGTGTAGATATTTCCATGATTATACAGATAGCGGTGCAGATACTTCCATGTTCATACAGATAGCGGTGTAGGAATTTCCAAGTTTATAGAGATAGCGATGAAGTTATTTCCATGTTTATACAGATGGCATTGTAGATATTTCCATGTTTATACAGATAGCAGTGTGGCTATTTCCATGTTTATGCAGATAGCCATGGAGATATTTCCATGTTTATAGAGATGGCAGTGTAGATATTTCCATGTTTATGGAGATAGTGGTGTAGATATTTCCATGTTTGTACAGTTGGCAGTGTAGATATTTCCATGTTTACATAGATAGTGGTGTAGATATTTCCATGTTTATGCAGATGACGGTGAAGTTATTTCCATGTTTATACAGATGGCGGTGTAGATATTTCCATGTTTATAGAGATAGCGATGTTGATGTTTCCATGTTTAGACAGATAGCGGTGTAGACATTTCCATGTTTATAGAGATATCGGAGAAGATATTTCCATATTTATACAGATAGCGGTGTAGATATTTCCAAGTTTATACAGATAGCGGTGGAGGTATTTCCATGTTTATACAGATAGCGGTGTAGATATTTCCATGTTTATAAAGAGAGTGGTGGAGATATTTCCATGTTTATACAGATAGCGGTGGAGATATTTCTATGTTTATACTGATAGCGGTGTATGTATTTACATGTTTATAGAGATGGCATTGTAGATATTTCCATATTTATACAGATAGTGGTGGAGATATTTCCATGTTTATACAGATAGCGGTGGAGATATTTCTATGTTTATACAGATAGCGGTGTAGGTATTTACATGTTTATACAGATGGCATTGTAGATATTTCCATATTTATACAGATAGTGGTGTAGATATTTCCATGTTTATACAGATGACTGTGTAGTTAATTCCATGTTTATACAGATGGCGGAGTAGATATTTCCATGTTTATAGAGATAGCCATGTAGATATTTCCATGTTTATACAGATAGCGGTGTCGATATTTCCATGTTTACAGAGATAAAGGTTTAGATATTTCCAAATTAGCACAGATTGCCGTGTAGATATTTCCATCTTCACACAGATAGCGGTGTACATATTTCCTTGTTTACACAGACAGCTGTGTAGATATTTCCATGTTTACACAGATAGTGTTGTAGATATTTCCATGTTTATACAGATAGCGGTGTAGATATTTCCATGTTTATAAAGATAGGGGTGTAGATATTTCCATGTTTGTACAGATAGCGGTGTGGATATTTCCATGACTATACAGATAGCAGTGGAGATATTTCCATGTTTATAGAGATAGCCATGTAGATATTTCCATGTTTATACAGATAGCGGTGTCGATATTTCCATGTTTACAGAGATAAAGGTGTAGATATTTCCATATTAGCACAGATTGCCGTGTAGATATTTCCATCTTCACACAGATAGCGGTGTACATATTTCCTTGTTTACACAGACAGCTGTGTAGATATTTCCATGTTTACACAGATAGTGTTGTAGATATTTCCATGTTTATACCGATAGCGCTGTAGATATTTCCATGTTTATACAGACAGCGGTGTAGATATTTCCATGTTTATACAGATAGCGGTGTCGATATTTCCATGATTATACAGATAGCGGTGGAGATACTTCAATGTTTATACAGATATCGGTGGAGATATTTCCATGTTTATACAGATAGCGGTGGAAATATTTACATGTTTATACAGATGGAGGTGTAGATATTTCCAAGGTTATTCAGATTGCGGTGGATATATTTCCATGTTTATAGAGATAGCGGTGTAGATATTTCCATGTAGAAACAGATAGCCATGTAGATATTTCCATGTTTATAGAGATAGCCATGTAAATATTTCCATGTTTATACAGATAGCGGTGTAGACATTTCCATGTTGATAGAGATAGCGGTGAAGTTATTTCCCTATTTATACAGATAGCGGTGTATTTATTTCTAAGTTTATACAAACAGCGGTGTAGATATTTCCATGTTTATAGAGACAGCGGTGGACATATTTCCATGTTTATACAGATAGCGGTGTAGGTATTTCCATGTTTATAGAGATAGTGGTGTAGATATTTACATGCTTATACAGATGGCTGTGTAAATATTTCCATGTTTATATAGATTGCAGTGAAGGTATTTCCATGTTTATACAGATGGAGGTGTAGATATTTCCATGTTTAGACAGATGACTGTGTAGATATTTCCATGTTTATAGAGATAGCGGTGTAGATATTTCCAAGTTTATACAGATAGCGTTGGAGATATTTCCATGTTTATACAGATAGCGGTGTAGATATTTCCATGTTTATACAGAGAGTGGTGGAGATATTTCCATGTTTATACAGATAGCGGTGGAGATATTTTCATGTTTATACAGATAGTGGTGTAGACATTTCCATGTTTATTGAGATAGCGGTGAAGTTTTTTCCCTATTTATACAGATAGCGGTGTAGATATTTCCATTTTTATACAGATAGCAGTGGAGATATTTCATTGTTTATACAGATAGCAGTGTAGGTATTTCCATGTTGACAGAGATAGCGGTGATGTTATTTCCATGTTTATACAGATGGCATTGTAGATATTTCCATGTTTATACAGATAGTTGTGTAGATATTTCCATGTTTATGCAGATGACTGTGTAGTTAATTCCATGTTTATAAAGATGGCGGTGTAGATATTTCCATGTTTATAGAGATAGCCATGTAGATATTTCCATGTTTATACAGATAGCGGTGAAGATATTTCCATGTTTAGAGAGATAGAGGTGTAGATATTTCCCTACTTGCACAGATTGCCGTGTAGATATTTCCATCTTCACAAAGATAGCGGTGGACATATTTCCATGTTTACACAGACAGCTGTGTAGAAATTTCCATGTTTACACAGATAGTGTTGTAGATATTTCCATGTTTATACAGATAGCGGTGTAGTTATTTTCATGTTTATAAAGATAGCGGTGTAGATATTTCCATTTTTGTACAGATAGCGGTGGAGATATTTCCATGTTTATACAGATAGCGCTGTAGATATTTCCATGTTTATACAGACAGCGGTGTAGATATTTCCATGTTTATACAGATAGTGGTGTAGATATTTCCATGTTTATTCAGATGGCAGTGTAGATATTTCCATGTTTATACAGAGAGCGGTGGAGATATTTCCATATTTATAGAGATAGCAGTGGAGATATTTCCATGTTTATACAGATGGCTGTGTAGATATTTCCATGTGTATACAGATGGCAGAGTAGATATTTCCATGTTTCTACAGATGGAGGTGTAGGTATTTCCATGTTTATACACATGACTGTGTAGATATTTCCATGTTTTTACAGATAGCGGTGTAGGTATTTCCATGTTTATAGAGATGACTGAGTAGGTATTTCCATGTTTATACAGATGGCAGTGTAGATATTTCCATGTTTATACAGATAGCGGTCTAGATATTTCCATGTTTATACTGGTGACTGTGGAGATATTTCCATGTTTATACAGATAACGGTGTAGATATTTCCATGTTTATACACTTAGCGGTGTAGACATTTCCATGTTTATAGGGAGAGCGGTGTAGGTATTTCCATGGTTATACAGATAGCGGTGTAGTTGTTTCCATGTTTATACAGGTAGTGGTGGAGATATTTCCATGTTTATAGAGATAGCGGTGGAGATATTTCCATGTTTATTGAGATGGCGGTGTAGACATTTCCAAGTTTATACTGATTGCGGTGTAGATATTTCCACGTTTATACAGATAGCGGTGTAGATATTAACATGATTATACACATAGCGGTGTAGGTATTTCCATGTTTATTGAGACATAGGTGTAGATATTTCCATGTTTATACAGACAGCGTTGTAGATATTTCCATGTTTATACAGATAGCGGTATAGATATTTCCATGTTTATTCAGATGGCGGTGGAGATATTTCCATGTTTATACAGATATTGGTGGAGGTATTTCCATGTTTACACAGATAGCGGTGGAAATATTTACATGTTTATACAGACGGAGGTGTAGATATTTCCAAGTTTATGCAGATTGCGGTGGAGATATTTCCTTGTTTATAGAGATAGCGGTGTAGGTATTTCCATGTAGATACAGATAGCGGTGTAGATATTTCCATGTTTATAGATATAGCTTTGTAGATATTTCCATATTTATACAGATAGCGTTGTAGATATTAACATGTTTATTCAGATGGCGATGAAGATATTTCCATGTTTATACAGATAGCGGTGTGGCAATTTCCATTTTTATACACATGGCAGTGTAGATATTTCCATGTTTATACAGATGGAGGTGTAGATATTTCCATGTTTATACAGATGACTGTGTGGATATTTTCATGTTTTTACCAATGGCGGTGTAGATATTTCCATGTTTATACAGATAGCGATGTGACTGTATCCATGTTTATGCAGATAGCGATGTAGATATTTCCATGTTTATAGAGATGGCTGTGTAGATATTTCCATGTTTATACTGATGGAAGTGTTGTTATTTCCATGTTTATACAGATAGTGGTGCAGATATTTCCATGTTTATACAGATGACTGTGTATGTATTTCCATGTTTATAAAGATGGCGGTGTAGATAGTTCCATGTTTATAGAGATAGCAATGTAGATATATCCCTGTGTATACAGATAGCGGTGTAGACATTTCCATGTTCCTGGAGATAGCGGTGAAGTTATTTCGATATTTATACAGATAGCGGTGTAGATATTTCTAAGTTTATACAGATATCGGTGTAGATATTTCCATGTTTACACAGATAGCGGTGGAGATATTTCCATGTTTATTCAGATAGCGGTGTAGGAATTTCCATGTTTATAGAGATAGCGGTGATGTTATTTCCATGTTTATACAGATGGCATTGTAGATATTTCCATGTTTATACAGATAGTGGTGTAGATATTTCCATGTTTACAGATGACTGTGTAGTTAATTCCACGTTTATAAAGATGGCGGTGTAGATATTTCCATGTTTATAGAGATAGCCATGTAGATATTTCCATGTTTATACAGATAGGGGTGTAGATATTTCCATGTTTACAGAGATAGAGGTGTAGATATTTCCATAATTGCACAGATTGCCGTGTAGATATTTCCATCTTCACACAGATAGCGGTGTACATATTTCCATGTTTACACAGACAGCAGTGTAGATATTTCCATGTTTATACAGATAGCGCTGTAGATATTTCCATGTTTATACAGGCAGCGGTGTAGATATTTCCATGTTTATACAGATAGCGGTGTCGATATTTCCATGTTTATACAGATAGCGGTGTACGTACTTCCAAGTTTATAGAGATAGCGGTGTAGATATTTACATGCTTATACAGATGGCTTTGTAGATATTTCCATGTTTATACAGATTGCAGTGAAGATATTTTCATGTTTATACAGATGGAGGTGTAGATATTTCCATGTTTAGACAGATGACTGTGTAGATATTTCCAAGTTTGTACAGATAGCGGTTTAGATATATCCATGTTTATACAGACCGTGGTGTAGATATTTCCATGTTTATACAGATAGCGGTGTAGATATTTTCATGTTTATACAGATCGCGGTGTAGATATTTCCATGTTTACAGAGATAGAGGTGTAGATATTTCCATATTTGCCCAGATTGCGGTGTATATATTTCCATCTTCACACAGATATCGTTGTACATATTTCCATGTTTACACAGATAGTGTTGTAGATATTTGCATGTTCATGCAGATAGCAGTGTAGATATTTCCATGCTTATAATGATAGCGGAGTAGATACTTCCATGTTTATAAAGATAGCGGTGGAAATATTTCCATTTTTATACAGATAGCGGTGGAGATATTTCTATGTTTATACAGATAGCGTTGTAGGTATTTACATGTTTATACAGATGGCATTGTAGTTATTTCCATATTTATACAGATAGTGGTGTAGATATTTCCATGTTTATACAGATGACTGTGTAGTTAATTCCATGTTTATACAGATGGTGGTGTAGATATTTCCATGTTTATAGAGATAGCCATGTAGTTATTTCCATGTTTATACAGATAGCGGTGTCGATATTTCCATGTTTACAGATAAAGAGTTGTAGATATTTCCATATTTGCACAGATTGCCGTGTAGATATTTCCATCTTCACACAGATAGCGGTGAACATATTTCCTTGTTTACACAGACAGCTGTGTAGATATTTCCATGTTTACACAAATAGTGTTGTAGGTATTTCCATGTTTATTCAGATAGCATTGTAGATATTTCCATGTTTATAGAGACAGCGGAATAGATATTTCCATGTTTGTACAGACAGCGGTGGAGATATTTCCATGTTTATACAGATAGCGCTGTAGATATTTCCATGTTTATACAGACAGCGGTGTAGATATTTCCATGATTATACAGATAGTGGGGGAGATATTTCCATGTTTATACAGATATCGGTGGAGATATTTCCATGTTTATACAGATAGCGGTGGAAATATTTACATGTTTATACAGATAGAGGTGTAGATATTTCCAAGGTTATGCAGATTGCGGTGGAGATATTTCCATGTTTTTAGAGATAGCGGTGTAGATATTTTCATGTAGATTCAGATAGCCATGTAGATATTTCCATGTTTATAGAGATAGCCATGTAAATATTTCCATGTTTATACAGATAGCGGTGTAGATATTTCCATGTTTATAGAGATAGCGGTGTAGATATTTCCATGTTTACAGAGATAGAGGTGTAGATATTTCCATATTTGCCCAGATTGCGGTGTAGATATTTCCATGTTCACACAGATAGCGTTTTACATATTTCCATGTTTACACAGATAGCGGTGTACCTATTTCCATGTTTACACAGACAGCTCTGTAGATATTTCCATGTTTACCCAGATAGTGTTGTAGATATTTCCATGTTTATACATATAGCGGTGTAGATATTTCCAAGTTTATACATATAGCGGTGTAGATATGTCCATGATTATAAAGACCGTGGTGTAGATATTTCCATGTTTATACAGATAGCGGTGTAGATATTTTCATGTTTAAACAGATAGCGGTGTTATTATTTCCATGTTTACAGAGATAGAGGTGTAGATATTTCCATATTTGCCCAGATTGCGGTGTAGATATTTCCATCTTCACACAGATAGCGTTGTACATATTTCCATGTTTACACAGACAGCTGTGTAGATATTTCCATGGTTACACAGATAGTGTTGTAGGTATTTCCATTTTTATACAGATAGCGGTGTAGATATTTCCATGTTTATACAGATAGCGGTGTACATACTTCCATGTTTATAGAGATAGCGGTGTAGATATTTACATGCTTATACAGAGGGCTGTGTAAATATTTCCATGTTTATACAGATTGCAGTGAAGGTATTTCCATGTTTATACAGATGGAGGTGTAGATATTTCCATGTTTAGACAGATGACTGTGTAGATATTTCCAAGTTTATATATATAGCGGTGCAGATATATCCACGTTTTTACAGACCGTGGTGTAGATATTTCCATGTTTATACAGATAGCGGTGTAGATATTTCCATGTTTATAGAGATAGTCATGTAGGTATTTCCATGTTTATACAGATAGCGGTGTAGATATTTCCATGTTTATAGAGATAGCGGTGAAGTTATTTCCCTATTTATACAGATAGCGGTGTAGATATTTCTAAGTCTATACAGATATCGGTGTAGATATTTCCATGTTTATACAGAGAGCGGTGGAGATATTTCCATGTTTATACGGATAGCGGTGTAGGTATTTCCATGTTTATAGAGATAGCGGTGATGTTATTTCCATGTTTATACAGATGGCATTGTAAATATATCCATGTTTATACAGATAGTAGTGTAGATATTTACATGTTTATACAGATGACTGTGTAGTTAATTCCATGTTTATAAAGATGTCTGTGTAGATATTTCCATGTTTATAGAGATGGCTTTGTAGATATTCCCATGTTTATACAGATGGCGGTGTAGATACTTCCATGTTTATAGAGATAGCCAAGTAGATGTTTCCATGTTTAAACAGATAGTGGTGTAGACATTTCCATGTTTATAGAGATATCGGTGAAGATATTTCCATATTTATACAGATAGCGGTGTAGATAATTCCAAGTTTATACAGATAGCGGTGTAGATATGTCCATGTTTATACAGATAGCGGTGTAGATATTTCCATGTTTATACAGAGAGTGGTGGAGATATTTCCATCTTTACACAGATAGCGGTGTAGCTATTTCCATGTTTATAGAGATAGCGGTGAAGATATTTCCATGTTTATACAGATGGCATTGTAGATATTTCCATGTTCATAGAGATAGTGGTGTAGATATTTCCAGGTTTATACAGATGACTGTGTAGTTAATTCGATGTTTATACAGATGACTGTGTAGATATTTCCATGTTTTTACAGATGGCACTGTAGATATTTCCATGTTTATACAGATAGCGGTGTGGCTATTTCCATGTTTATGCAGATAGCCATGGAGATATTTCCATGTTTATAGAGATGGCAGTGTAGATATTTCCATGTTTATGGAGATAGTGGTGTAGATATTTCCATGTTTGTACAGTTGGCAGTGTAGATATTTCCATGTTTACATAGATAGTGGTGTAGATATTTCCATGTTTATGCAGATGACGGTGAAGTTATTTCCATGTTTATACAGATGGCGGTGTAGATATTTCCATGTTTATAGAGATAGCGATGTTGATGTTTCCATGTTTAGACAGATAGCGGTGTAGACATTTCCATGTTTATAGAGATATCGGAGAAGATATTTCCATATTTATACAGATAGCGGTGTAGATATTTCCAAGTTTATACAGATAGCGGTGGAGGTATTTCCATGTTTATACAGATAGCGGTGTAGATATTTCCATGTTTATAAAGAGAGTGGTGGAGATATTTCCATGTTTATACAGATAGCGGTGGAGATATTTCTATGTTTATACTGATAGCGGTGTATGTATTTACATGTTTATAGAGATGGCATTGTAGATATTTCCATATTTATACAGATAGTGGTGGAGATATTTCCATGTTTATACAGATAGCGGTGGAGATATTTCTATGTTTATACAGATAGCGGTGTAGGTATTTACATGTTTATACAGATGGCATTGTAGATATTTCCATATTTATACAGATAGTGGTGTAGATATTTCCATGTTTATACAGATGACTGTGTAGTTAATTCCATGTTTATACAGATGGCGGAGTAGATATTTCCATGTTTATAGAGATAGCCATGTAGATATTTCCATGTTTATACAGATAGCGGTGTCGATATTTCCATGTTTACAGAGATAAAGGTGTAGATATTTCCAAATTAGCACAGATTGCCGTGTAGATATTTCCATCTTCACACAGATAGCGGTGTACATATTTCCTTGTTTACACAGACAGCTGTGTAGATATTTCCATGTTTACACAGATAGTGTTGTAGATATTTCCATGTTTATACAGATAGCGGTGTAGATATTTCCATGTTTATAAAGATAGGGGTGTAGATATTTCCATGTTTGTACAGATAGCGGTGTGGATATTTCCATGACTATACAGATAGCAGTGGAGATATTTCCATGTTTATAGAGATAGCCATGTAGATATTTCCATGTTTATACAGATAGCGGTGTCGATATTTCCATGTTTACAGAGATAAAGGTGTAGATATTTCCATATTAGCACAGATTGCCGTGTAGATATTTCCATCTTCACACAGATAGCGGTGTACATATTTCCTTGTTTACACAGACAGCTGTGTAGATATTTCCATGTTTACACAGATAGTGTTGTAGATATTTCCATGTTTATACAGATAGCGCTGTAGATATTTCCATGTTTATACAGACAGCGGTGTAGATATTTCCATGTTTATACAGATAGCGGTGTGGATATTTCCATGATTATACAGATAGCGGTGGAGATATTTCAATGTTTATACAGATATCGGTGGAGATATTTCCATGTTTATACAGATAGCGGTGGAAATATTTACATGTTTATACAGATGGAGGTGTAGATATTTCCAAGGTTATTCAGATTGCGGTGGATATATTTCCATGTTTATAGAGATAGCGGTGTAGATATTTCCATGTAGAAACAGATAGCCATGTAGATATTTCCATGTTTATAGAGATAGCCATGTAAATATTTCCATGTTTATACAGATAGCGGTGTAGACATTTCCATGTTGATAGAGATAGCGGTGAAGTTATTTCCCTATTTATACAGATAGCGGTGTATTTATTTCTAAGTTTATACAGACAGCAGTGTAGATATTTCCATGTTTATAGAGACAGCGGTGGACATATTTCCATGTTTATACAGATAGCGGTGTAGGTATTTCCATGTTTATAGAGATAGTGGTGTAGATATTTACATGCTTATACAGATGGCTGTGTAAATATTTCCATGTTTATATAGATTGCAGTGAAGGTATTTCCATGTTTATACAGATGGAGGTGTAGATATTTCCATGTTTAGACAGATGACTGTGTAGATATTTCCATGTTTATAGAGATAGCGGTGTAGATATTTCCATGTTTACAGAGATAGAGGTGTAGATATTTCCATATTTGCACAGATTGCCGTGTAGATATTTCCATATTCACACAGATAGCGGTGTACATATTTCCATGTTTACACAGACAGCAGTGTAGATATTTCCATGTTTACACAGATAGTGTTGTAGATATTTCCATGTTTATAGAGATGGCGGTGTAGACATTTCCAAGTTTATATACATAGCGGTGTAGATATTTCCATGTTTATACAGATAGCGCTGTAGATATTAACATGTTTATACAGATAGCGGTGTACGTATTTCCATATTTATAGAGACAGCGGTGTAGATATTTCCATGTTTATACAGATGGAGGTGTAGATATTTCCATGTTTATACAGATGACTGTGTAGTTATTTCCATGTTTTTACAGATGGTGGTGTAGATATTTCCATATTTATAGAGATAGCCATGTAGATGTTTCCCTGTTTATACAGATAGCGGTGTAGACATTTCCATGTTTATAGAGATAGGTAGATATTTCCATATTTATACAGATAGCGGTGTAGATATTTCTATGTTTATACAGATAGTGTTGGAGATATTTCCATGTTTATACAGATAGTGTTGGAGGTATTTCCATGTTTATAGAGATGGCGGTATAGACATTTCCATGTTTATACAGATAGCGCTGCAGATATTAACATGTTTATACAGATAGCGGTGTAGGTATTTCCATGTTTATAGAGATAGCGGTGCAGATATTTCCATGTTTATACAGATGGCTGTGTAGATATTTCCACGTGAATACAGATGGCAGTGTAGATATTTCCATGATTATACTGATGGGGTTGTAGATATTTCCATGTTTATACAGATGACTGTGTATATGTTTCCATGTTTTTACAGATGGCCGTGTAGACATTTCCTTGTTTATACAGATAGGGGTGTGGCTATTTCCATGTTTATGCAGATAGTGATGTTGATACTTCCATGTTTATATAGATGGCTGTGTAGATATTTCCATGTTTATAGAGATGGCAGTGTAGACATGTCAATGTTTACAGATGACTTTGTAGATGTTTCCGTGTTTATAAAGATGACTATGTCGGTATTTCCATGTTTATACCGATGGCGGTGTAGATATTTACGTGTTTATAGATATAGCTAAGTAGATATTTCCATATTTATTCACACAGCGGTGTGGCTATTTCCATGTTTATACAGATAGCGATGTAGATATTTCCATGTTTATAGAGATGGCTGTGTATATATTTACATGTTTATACACATGGCAGTGTAGATATTTCCATGTTTATACAGATAGTGGAGTAGATATTTCCATGTTCATACAGATGACTCTGTAGGTATTTCCATGTTTATACAGATGGCGGCGTAGATATTTCCATGTTTATAGAGATAGCCATGTAGTTATTTCCATGTTTGTAGAGATAGCGGTGTAGACATTTCCATGTTCATAGAGATTGCGGTGAAGATATTTCCATGTTTATACAGATAGCGGTGTAGATATTTCCATGTTTATGCACATAGCAGTGTAGTTGTTTCCATGTTTATAGAGATAGCGGGGTAGATATTACCATGTTTATAAAGATGGCTGTGTAGATATTTCCATGTGTATACAGATGGCAGTGTAGATATTTCCATGTTTATACAGATGGAGGTGTAGATATTTCCATGTTTATACAGATGACTGTGTAGTTATTTCCATATTTTTACAGATTGTGGTGTAGATGTTTCCATATTTATAGAGATAGCCATGGAGATATTTCCATGTTTATACAGATAGCGGTGTAGACATTTCCATGTTTATAGATATAGCGGTGTAGATATTTCCATATTTATACAGATAGCGGTGTAGATATTTCCATGTTTATACAGATAGCGGTGTAGACATTTCCATGTTTATAGAGATACGTAGATATTTCCATGTTTATACAGATAGTGTTGGAGATATTTCCATGTTTATACAGATAGTGTTGGAGATATTTCCATTTTAATAGAGATGGCGGTGTTGATATTTCCAAGTTTATACAGATAGCGCTGTAGATATTTCCAAGTTTATAAAGATAGCGTTGTAGATATTTCCATGTTTATACAGATTGCGGTGTAGGTTTTTCCATGTTTATAGAGATAGCGGTGTAGATATTTCCATGTTTATACAGATGGCTGTGTAGATATTTCCATGTGTATGCAGATGGCAGTGTAGATATTTCCAAGTTTATACAGATGGAGGTGTAGATATTTCCATGTTTATAACCAGGACTGTGTAGGTATTTCCATGTTTTTACAGATAGCAGTGTAGGTATTTCCATGTTGATAGAGATGACTGAGTAGGTATTTCCATGTTTATACAGATGGCATTGTAGATATTTCCATGTTTATACAGATAGTGGTGTAGATATTTCCATGTTTATACCGATGACTGTGTAGGTATTTCCACGTTTATACAGATGGCGGTGTAGATATTTCCATGTTTATACAGATAGCGGTGTAGACATTTCCATGTTTATAGAGATAGCGGTGTAGTTATTACCATGTTTATGCAGATAGTGGTGGAGATATTTCCATGTTTGTAGAGATAGCGGTGTAGATATTTCCATGTTTATAGAGATGGCGGTGTAGACATTTCCAAGTTTATACACATAGTGGTGTAGATATTTCCATGTTTATACAGATAGCGATTGTGGATATTAACATGTTTATATAGATAGCGTTGTAGGAATTTCGATGTTTATAGAGATAGCGGTGTAGATATGTCCATGTTTATACAGATGGCTTTGTAGATATTTCCATGTTTATACAGATAGCGGTGTAGTTATTTCCATGTTTATACAGATAGTGGTGGAGATATTTCCATGTTTATAGAGATAGCGGTGGAGATATTTCCATGTTTATAGAGATGGCGGTGTAAATATTTCCAAGTTTATATACATAGCGGTGTAGATATTTCCATGTTTATACAGATAGCGGTGTAGTTAATTCCAGTTTTATACAGATAGCGGTGTAGATATTTCCATGTTTATACAGATAGAGATGTGGATATTTCCATGTTTATACAGTTAGTGGTGGAGATATTTCCATGTTTATACAGATAGTGGTGTAGATATTTCCATGTTTATACAGATAGCATTGTTGGTATTTCCATGTTTATAGAGATAGTGGGGTAGATATTACCATGTTTATAAAGATGGCTGTGTAGATTTTTCCATGTGTATACAGATGGCAGTGTAGATATTTCCATGTTTATACAGATGGAGGAGTAGGTATTTCCATGTTTATACAGATGACTGTGTAGTTATTTCCACGTTTTTACAGATGGTGTTGTAGATATTTCCATGTGTATAGAGATAGCCATGGAGATATTTCCATGTTTATACAGATAGCGGTGTAGACATTTCCATGTTTATAGAGATAGCGGTGTAGATATTTCCATATTTCTACAGATAGCGGTGTAGATATTTCCATGTTTATACAGATAGTGGTGGAGATATTTCCATGTTTATACAGATAGTGTTGGAGATATTTCCATGTTTATAGAGATGGCGGTGTAGATATTGCCAAGTTTATGCAGATAGCGGTGGAGACATTTCCATTGTTAAAGAGATAGCGGTGTAGATATTTCCATGTGGATATAGATAGCAGTGTAGATATTTCCATGTTTATAGAGATAGCGGTGAAGGTATTTTCATATTTATACAGATAGCGGTGTAGATATTTTCATGTTTATTCAGATGGCGGTGTTGATATATCCATGTTTTTACAAATAGCGGTGTGGCTATTTCCATTTTTATACAGATGGCAGTGTAGATATTTCCATATTTATTCAGATGGAGGTGTAGATATTTCCATGTTTATACAGATGACTGTGTAGATATTTCCAGGTTTTTACAGATGGCGCTGTAGATGCTTCCATGTTTATACAGATAGCGGTGTGGCTGTTTCCATGTTTATGCAGATAGCGATGTAGATATTTCCATGTTTATACAGATAGCGGTGTAGATATTTCCATGTTTATACAGAGTGTGGCGGAGATATTTCCATGTTTATACAGATGACACTGTAATTATTTCCATGTTTATACAGATGGCGGTGTAGATATTTCCATGTTTATAGAGTTAGCCATGTAGATATATCCATGTCTATACAGATAGTGGTGTAGACATTTCCATGTTTATAGAGATATCGATGATGATATTTCCATATTTATACAGATAGCGTTGTAGATATTTCAAAGTTTATACAGATAGCGGTGTAGATATTTCCATGTTTATACAGATAGCGGTGTAGATATTTCCATATTCATACAGAGAGTGGCGGAGATATTTCCATGTTTATACAGATAGCGGTGTAGCTACTTCCATCTTTATAGAGATGAAGGTGAAGATATTCCCATGTTTATACAGATGGCTTTGTAGATATTTCCATGTTCATAGAGATAGTGGTGTAGATATTTCCATGTTTATACAGATGACTGTGTAGTTAATTCCATGTTTATACAGATGGCGGCGTAGGTATTTCCATGTTCATAGAGATAGCCATGTAGATATTTCCATGTTTATACAGATAGCGGTGTAGATATTTCCATGTTTATACAGATAGCGGTGTAGATATATCCATGTTTATACAGAACGTGGTGTAGATATTTCCATGTTTATACAGATAGCGGTGTAGATATTTACATGTTTATACAGATAGCGGTGTAGATATTTCCATGTTTACAGAGATAGAGGTGTAGATATATCCATATTTGCACATATTGCGGTGTAGATAATTCCATCTTCACACAGATAGCGTTGCACATATTTTCATGTTTACGCAGAGAGCTGTGTAGATATTTGCATGTTTACACAGATAGTGTGGTAGATATTTCCATTTTTATAAAGATTGCGGTGCAGATATTTCCATGTTTATACAGATATCGCTGGAGATATTCCCAAGTTTATGCAGATTGCGGTGGAGATATTACCATGTTTATAGAGATAGTGGTATACATATTTCCATGTTGATACAGATAGCGGTGTAGATATTTCCATGTTTACAGATATATCGGTGTAGATATTTCCATATTTATGCAGATAGTGGTGTAGATATTTCCATGTTTATTCAGATGGCAATTTAGATATTTCCATGTTTATACAGATTGCGGTGTGGCTATTTCCATTTTTATACAGATGGCAGTGTGGATATATCCATGTTTATACAGATGGAGGAGTAGATATTTCCATGTTTATACAGATGACTGTGTAGATGTTTCCATGTTTATACAGAGAGTGGTGTAGATATTTCCATGTTTATACAGATGACAGTGTAGTTATTGCCATGTTTATACAGATGGCGGTGTAGATATTTCCATGTTTATAGAGATAGCCATGTAGATATTTCCATGTTTATACAGATAGCGGTGGAGGTATTTCCATGTTTATAGCGATAGCGCTGTAGATATTTCCCTGTTTATACAGATAGCGGTGTAGATATTTCCAAGATTATGCAGGTAGCGGTGGATATATTTCCATTATTTTAGAGATAGCGGTGTAGATATTTCCATGTGGATACAGATAGCGGTGTAGATATTTCCATGTTTATAGAGATAGCGGTGAAGTTATTTTCATATTTAGACAGATAGCCGTGTAGATATTTCTAAGTTTGTACAGATAGCGGTGTAGATATTTCCATGTTTATACAGATAGCGGTGGAGATATTTCCATGTTTATACAGATAGCAGTGCAGGTATTTCCATGTTTATAGAGATAGCGGTGATGTTATTTCCATGTTTATACAGATGGCATTGTAGCTATTTCCATGTTTATACAGGTAGTGTTGTAGATATTTCCATTTTATTCAGATGACTGTGTAGTTAATTCCATGTTTATGACAATGCCGGTGTAGATATTTCCATGTTTATAGAGATAGCCATGTAGATGTTTCCATGTTTAGAGAGATAGCGGTGTAGACATTTCCATGT
Organism: Pan paniscus; assembly: GCF_029289425.2. Lineage (NCBI taxonomy): Eukaryota > Metazoa > Chordata > Mammalia > Primates > Hominidae > Pan > Pan paniscus. The sequence goes on from NC_073271.2 coordinate 46,862,344, forward strand.
TTATAGAGATAGCGTTGAAGTTATTTCCATATTTCTACAGATAGCGGTGTAGGTATTTCCAAGTTTATACAGATAGCGGTGGAGATATTTCCATGTTTATACAGATGGCATTGTAGATATTTCCATATTTATACAGATGGTTGTGTAGATATTTCCATGTTTATACAGATGACTGTGTAGTTAATTCCATGTTTATACAGATGGCGGTGTAGATATTTCCATGTTTATAGAGATAGCCATGTAGATATTTCCATGTTTATACAGACAGCGGTGTCGATATTTCCATGTTTACAGAGATAAAGTTGTAGATATTTCCATATTTGCACAGATTGCCGTGTAGATATTCCCATCTTCACACAGATAGCGGTGTACATATTTCCATGTTTACACAGACAGCTCTGTAGATATTTCCATGTTTACACAGATAGTGTTGTAGATATTTCCATGTTTATACAGATAGCGGTGGAGGTATTTCCATGTTTATAAAGATAGCGGTGTAGATAGTTCCATGTTTATCCAGATAGCGGTGGAGATATTTCCATGTTTATACAGATAGCGCTGTAGATATTTCCATGTTTATACAGACAGCGGTGTAGATATTTCCATGTTTATACAGATAGCGGTGTAGGTATTTCCATGTTTATACAGATAGCGGTGGAGATATTTCCATGTTTATACAGATAGCGGTGGAGATATTTCCATGTTTATACAGATAGCGGTGGAAATCTTTACATGTTTATACAGATGGAGATGTAGATATTTCCAAGGTTATGCAGATTGCGGTGGAGATATTTCCATGTTTATAGAGATAGAGGTTTAGATATTTCCATGTAGATACATATAGCCGTGTAGATATTTCCATGTTTATAGAGATAGCCATGCAGATATTTCCATGTTTATACAGATAGCGGTGTAGATATTTCCATGTTTATAGAGATAGCGGTTATTTCCCTATTTATACAGATAGCGGTGTAGATATTTCTGAGTCTATACAGATAGCGGTGTAGATATTTCCATGTTTATACAGAGAGCGGTGGAGATATTTCCATGTTTATACAGATAGTGGTGTAGGTATTTCCATGTTTATAGAGATAGCGGTGATGTTATTTCCATGTTTATACAGATGGCTTTGTAGATATTTCGATGTTTATACTGATAGTGGTGTAGATATTTCCATGTTTATACAGATGACTGTGTAGTTAATTCCATGTTTATAAAGATGTCGGTGTAGATATTTCCATGTTTATAGAGATACCCATGTAGATATTTCCATGTTTATACACATAGTGGTGTAGATATTTCCATGTTTATAGAGATAGAGGAGTAGATATTTCCATATTTGCACAGATTGCCGTGTAGATATTTCCATCTTCACACAGATAGCAGTGTACATATTTCCATGTTAACACAGACAGCTGTGTAGATATTTCCATGTTTACACAGATAGTGTTGTGGATATTTCCATGTTTATAGAGATAACGGTGTAGATATTTCCATGTTCATAAAGATAGCGGTGTAGATATTTCCATGTTTATAGAGATAGCGGTGGAGTTATTTCCGTGTTTTTAGAGATGGCGTTGTAGATATTTCCATGTTTATGCAGATAGCGGTGTGGCTATTTCTAAGTTTATACAGATAGCGGTGTAGATATTTCCATGTTTATACAAATAGCGGTGTAGATATTCCCATGTATATGCAGATAGCGGTGGAGATATTTCCATGTTTATACAGATAGTGCTGGAGATATTTCCAAGTTTATACAGATGGCGGTGTAGATATTTCCAAGTTTATGCAGATAACGGTGGAGAAATTTCCATTATTATACAGATAGCGGTGTAGATATTTCCATGTGGACACAGGTAGCGGTGTAGATATTTCCATGTTTATAGAGATAGCAGTGAATGTATTTTCATATTTACACAGATAGCGGTGTAGGTATTTCTATGTTTATTCAGATGGCGGTGTTGATATTTCCATGTTTATATACATAGCGGTGTGGTTATTTCCATTTTTATCCAGGTGGCAGTGTAGATATTTCCATGTTTATACAGACGGAGGTGTAGATATATCCATGTTTATACAGATGACTGTGTAGATATTTCCATGTTTATACATATGGCGTTGTAAATATTTCCATGTTTATAGAGATAGCCATGGAGATGTTTCCATGTTTATACAGATAGCGGTGTAGACATTTCCATGTTTATAGAGATAGCGGTGAAGATATTTCCATATTTATACAGATAGCGGTGTAGATATTTCCAAGTTTATACAGATAGTGGTGGAGATAATTCCATGTTTATACAGATAGCGGTGTAGATATTTCCATGTTTATACAGAGAGTGATGGAGATATTTCCATGTTTATACAGATAGAGGTGGAGATATTTCGATGTTTATACAGTTAGCGGTGTAGGCATTTCCATGTTTATACAGATGGCATTGTAGATATTTCCATATTTATACAGATAGTGGTGTAGATATTTCCATGTTTATACAGAGGACTGTGTAGTTAATTCCATGTTTATACAGATGGCGGTGTAGTTATTTCCATGTTTATAGAGATATCCATCTAGATATTTCCATGTTTATACAGACAGCGGTGCAGATATTTCCATGTTTATTCAGATAGCGGTGTAGATATCTCCATGTTTATACAGATAGCGGTGGAGATATTTCCATGTTTATACAGATATCGGTGGAGATATTTCCATGTTTATACAGATAGCGGTGGAGATACATACACGTTTATACAGGTGGAGGTGTAGATATTTCCAAGGTTATGAAGATGGCGGTGGAGATATTTCCATGTTTATACAGATAGCGGTGTAGATATTTCCATGTAGATACAGATAGCCGTGTAGATATTTCCATGTTTGTAGAGATAGCCATGTAGATATTTCCATGTTTATACAGAAAGCGGTGTAGACATTTCCATGTTTACAGAGATAGCGGTGAAGTTCTTTCCCTATTTAGACAGATAGCGGTGTAGATATTTCTAAGTTTATACAGATAGCGGTGTAGCTATTTCCATGTTTATACAGATAGCGGTGGAGATATTTCCATGTTTATACAGAAAGCGGTGTAGGTATTTCCATGTTTATAGAGATAGTGGTGATGTTATTTCCAAGTTTTTAGAGATGGCATTGTAGATATTTCCATGTTTATACAGATAGTGGTGTAGATATTTCCAGGTTTATACAGATGACTGTGTAGTTAACTCCACGTTTATAAAGATGGCGGTGCAGATATTTCCATGTTTATAGAGATAGCCATGTAGATATTTCCATGTTTATACAGATATTGGTGTAGTTATTTCCATGTTTACAGAGGTAGAGGTGTAGATATATCCATAAATGCAAAGATTGCGGTGTCGATATTTCCATCCTCACACAGATAGCAGTGTATATATTTCCATGTTTACACAGACAGGTGTGTAGAAATTTCCATGTTTACACAGATAGTGTTGTAGATATTTCCATGTTCATGCAGATAGCGGTGTAGATAATTCGATGTTTATAAAGATAGCGGAGTAGATACTTCCAAGTCTATACAGATAGCGGTTGAGATATTTCCATTTTTATACAGATAGCGCTGTAGATATTTCCATGTTTATACAGATAGCGGTGGAGATATTTCCAAGTTTATACAGATAGCGGTGTAGATTTTTCCATGTTAATACAGAGAGCATTGGAGTAATTTCCAGGTTTATACAGATATCGGTATAGATATTTCCATGTTTATACAGATAGCGGTGTAGATATTTCCATGTTTACAGAGATAGAGGTGTAGTTATTTCCATATTTGCACAGATTGCGGTGTAGATATTTCCATGTTCACACAGATAGCGGTGTACTTATTTCCATGTTTACACAGACAGCTGTGTAGATATTTCCATGTTTACACAGATATTGTTGTAGGTATTTCCATGTTTATACAGATTGCGTTGTAGATATTTCCAAGTTTATACAGATATCGGTGGAGATATTTCCATGTTTATACAGATAGCGCTGTAGATATTTCCCTGTTTATACAGATAGCGGTGTATATATTTCCAAGAATGTGCAGATAGCGGTGGAGATATTTCCATTATTTTAGAGATTGCAGTGTAGATATTTCCATGTGGATACAGATAGCGGTGTAGATATTTCCATGTTTATAGAGATAGCGGTGAAGGTATTTTCATATTTATCCCGATAGCGGTGTACATATTTCTAAGTTCATACAGATCGTGATGTAGATATTTCCATGTTTATACAGATAGCGGTGGAGATATTTCCATGTTTATACAGATAGCGGTGTAGGTATTTCCATGTTTATAGAGATAGCGGTGATGTTATTTCCATGTTTATACAGTTGGCATTGTAGATATTTCCATGTTTATACAGATAGCGGTGGAGATATTTCCATGTTTATACAGATAGCGGTGTAGGTATTTCCATGTTTATAGAGATAGCGGTGATGTTATTTCCATGTTTATACAGTTGGCATTGCAGATATTTCCATGTTTATACAGATAGTGTTGTAGATATTTCCATGTTTATACAGATGACTCTGTAGTTAATTCCATGTTTATAACGATGGCGGTGTTGATATTTCCATGTTAATAGTGATAGCCATGTAGATGTTTCCATGTTTAGACAGATAGCGGTGTAGACATTTCCATGTTTATAGAGATAGCGGTGAAGTTATTTCCATATTTATACAGATAGCGGTGTAGATATTTCCAATTTTATACAGATAGCGGTGGAGATATTTCCATGTTTATACAGACAGCGGTGTACATATTTCCATGTTTATACATATAGCGGTGTAGATATTTCCATGTTTATACAAATAGCGATGAATATATTTTCAGGTTCATACACATATCAGTGGAGATATTTCGATGTTTATACAGATAGCGGTGTAGATATTTTCATGTTTATACAGATAGCGGTGTAGATATTTCCATGTTTACAGAGATAGAGTTGTAGATATTTCCATGTTTGCCCAGATTGCGGTGTAAATATTTCCATCTTCACACAGATAGCGTTGTACATATTTCCATGTTTACACAGACAGCTGTGTAGATATTTCCATGTTTACACAGATAGTGTTGTAGATATTTTCATTTTTATATAGATAGCGGTGCAGATATTTCCATGTGTATACAGATAGCGGTGGAGATATTTCCATGTTTATACAGATAATGGTGTAGATATTTCCATGTTTAAAAAAATAGCGGTGGAGATATTTCCATGTTGATACAGATAGCGGTGTAGATATTTCCATGTTTGTAGAGATAGCGGTGTAGATATTTCCATATTTATGCAGATAGCGGTGTAGATATTTCCATGTTTATTCAGATCGCGGTGTAGATATTTCCATGTTTATACAGATTGCGGTGTGGCTATTTCCATTTTTATACAGATGGCAGTGTAGTTATATCCATGTTTATACACATGGAGGTGTAGATATTTCCATGTTTATACAGATGACTATGTAGATATTTCCATGTTTTTACAGATGGCGGTGTAGATATTTCCATGTTTATGCAGATAGCGGTGTAGATATTTCAATGTATACAGAGATAGAGGTGTAGATATTTCCATGTTTGCACAGATTGCAGTGTACATATTACCATCTTCACACAGATAGCGGTGTACATATTTCCATGTTTACACAGACAGCTTTGTAGACATTTCCATGATTACACAGATAGTGTTGTAGATATTTCCATGTTTATACAGATAGCGGTGTAGATATTTCCAAGTTTATACAGATAGCGGTGTAGACATTTGCAAGTTTATACAGATAGCGCTGTAGATATTTCCCTGTTTATACAGATAGCGGTGTAGATATTTCCATGTTTATGCAGATAGCGGTGTAGATATTTCCATGTTTATACAGATAGCGTTGGAGATATTTCCATGTTTATACAGATAGCGGTGTAGATATTTCCATGTTTATACAGATAGCGGTGGAGTTATTTCCATGTTTATACAGATGGCGGTGTAGATATTTCCAAGTTTATGCAGATAGCGGTGGAGATATTTCCATTATTATAGAGATAGAGGTGTAGATATTTCAATGTGGATACAGATAGCGGTGGAGATATTTCCATGTTTATAGAGATAGCGGTGAAGGTACTTTAATATTTATACAGATAGTGGTGTAGATATTTCCATGTTTATTCAGATGGCGGTGTTGATATTTCCATGTTTATACACATAGCGGTGTGGCTATTTCCATTTTTATACAGATGGTAGTGTAGATATTTCCATGTTTATACAGATGGAGGTGTAGATATATCCATGTTTATACAGATGACTGTGTAGATAATTCCATGTTTTTACAGATGGCGCTGTAGATATTTCCATGTTTATACAGATAGCGGTGTCCCTATTTCCATGTTTATGCAGATAGCGATGGAGATAGTTCCATGTTTATAGAGATGGCAGTGTAGATATTTCCATGTTTATAGACATAGTGGTTTAGATATTTCCATGTTTATACAGATGACGGTGTAGGAATATCCATCTTTATACAGATGGCGGTGTAGTTACTCCCATGTTTATAGAGATAGCCATGTAGATGTTTCCATGTTTATAGAGATAGCGGTGTAGACATTTCCATGTTTATAGAGATAGCGGTGAACATATTTCCATATTTATACAGATAGCGGTATAGATATTTCCAAGTTTATACAGATTGCGGTGCAGATATTTCCATGTTTATAGAGATAGCGGTGTAGATATTTCCATGTTTATATGGAGAGCGGTGGAGATATTTCCATGTTTATACAGATAGAGGTGGAGTTATTTCCATGTTTATACAGATAGCGGTGTAGATATTTCCATGTTTATACAGACGGCATTGTAGATATTTCCATGTTTATACAGATAGCGGTGTAGGTATTTCCATGTTTATACAGATGGCATTGTAGATATTTCCATGTTTATACAGATAGTGGTGTAGATATTTCCATGTTTATACAGATGACAGTGTAGTTAATTCCATGTTTATACAGATGGCGGTGTAGATATTGCCATGTTTATAGAGATAACCATGTAGATATTTCCATGTTTATACAGATAGCAGTGTAGATATTTCCATGTTTACAGAGATAGAGGTGTAGATATTTCCATATTTGCAGATTGCCATGTAGATATTTCCATCTTCACACAAATAGCGGTGTACATATTTCCATGTTTACACAGACAGCTGTGTAGAGATTTCCATGTTTTCACAGATAGTGTTGTAGATATTTCCATGTTTACAGAGATAGCGGTGTCGATATTTCCATGTTTATAAAGATAGTGGTGTTGATATTTCCATGTTTATACAGATAGCAGTGGAGATATTTCCATGTTTATACAGATAGTGCTGTAGATATTTCCATGTTTATACAGACAGCGGTGTAGATATTTCCATGTTTATTCAGATGGCGGTGTAGATATTTCCATGTTTATACAGATATCAGTGGAGATATTTCCATGTTTATACAGATAGCGGTGTAGGTATTTCCATGTTTATAGAGATAGCGGTGATGTTATTTCCATGTTTATACAGTTGGCATTGTAGATATTTCCATGTTTATACAGATAGCGGTGGAGATATTTCCATGTTTATACAGATAGCGGTGTAGGTATTTCCATGTTTATAGAGATAGCGGTGATGTTATTTCCATGTTTATACAGTTGGCATTGCAGATATTTCCATGTTTATACAGATAGTGTTGTAGATATTTCCATGTTTATACAGATGACTCTGTAGTTAATTCCATGTTTATAACGATGGCGGTGTTGATATTTCCATGTTAATAGTGATAGCCATGTAGATGTTTCCATGTTTAGACAGATAGCGGTGTAGACATTTCCATGTTTATAGAGATAGCGGTGAAGTTGTTTCCATATTTATACAGATAGCGGTGTAGATATTTCCAATTTTATACAGATAGCGGTGGAGATATTTCCATGTTTATACAGACAGCGGTGTACATATTTCCATGTTTATACATATAGCGGTGTAGATATTTCCATGTTTATACAAATAGCGATGAATATATTTTCAGGTTCATACACATATCAGTGGAGATATTTCGATGTTTATACAGATAGCGGTGTAGATATTTTCATGTTTATACAGATAGCGGTGTAGATATTTCCATGTTTACAGAGATAGAGTTGTAGATATTTCCATGTTTGCCCAGATTGCGGTGTAAATATTTCCATCTTCACACAGATAGCGTTGTACATATTTCCATGTTTACACAGACAGCTGTGTAGATATTTCCATGTTTACACAGATAGTGTTGTAGATATTTTCATTTTTATATAGATAGCGGTGCAGATATTTCCATGTGTATACAGATAGCGGTGGAGATATTTCCATGTTTATACAGATAATGGTGTAGATATTTCCATGTTTAAAAAAATAGCGGTGGAGATATTTCCATGTTGATACAGATAGCGGTGTAGATATTTCCATGTTTGTAGAGATAGCGGTGTAGATATTTCCATATTTATGCAGATAGCGGTGTAGATATTTCCATGTTTATTCAGATCGCGGTGTAGATATTTCCATGTTTATACAGATTGCGGTGTGGCTATTTCCATTTTTATACAGATGGCAGTGTAGTTATATCCATGTTTATACACATGGAGGTGTAGATATTTCCATGTTTATACAGATGACTATGTAGATATTTCCATGTTTTTACAGATGGCGGTGTAGATATTTCCATGTTTATGCAGATAGCGGTGAAGATATTTCAATGTATACAGAGATAGAGGTGTAGATATTTCCATGTTTGCACAGATTGCAGTGTACATATTACCATCTTCACACAGATAGCGGTGTACATATTTCCATGTTTACACAGACAGCTTTGTAGACATTTCCATGATTACACAGATAGTGTTGTAGATATTTCCATGTTTATACAGATAGCGGTGTAGATATTTCCAAGTTTATACAGATAGCGGTGTAGACATTTCCAAGTTTATACAGATAGCGCTGTAGATATTTCCCTGTTTATACAGATAGCGGTGTAGATATTTCCATGTTTATGCAGATAGCGGTGTAGATATTTCCATGTTTATACAGATAGCGTTGGAGATATTTCCATGTTTATACAGATAGCGGTGTAGATATTTCCATGTTTATACAGATAGCGGTGGAGTTATTTCCATGTTTATACAGATGGCGGTGTAGATATTTCCAAGTTTATGCAGATAGCGGTGGAGATATTTCCATTATTATAGAGATAGAGGTGTAGATATTTCAATGTGGATACAGATAGCGGTGGAGATATTTCCATGTTTATATAGATAGCGGTGAAGGTACTTTAATATTTATACAGATAGTGGTGTAGATATTTCCATGTTTATTCAGATGGCGGTGTTGATATTTCCATGTTTATACACATAGCGGTGTGGCTATTTCCATTTTTATACAGATGGTAGTGTAGATATTTCCATGTTTATACAGATGGAGGTGTAGATATATCCATGTTTATACAGATGACTGTGTAGATAATTCCATGTTTTTACAGATGGCGCTGTAGATATTTCCATGTTTATACAGATAGCGGTGTCCCTATTTCCATGTTTATGCAGATAGCGATGGAGATAGTTCCATGTTTATAGAGATGGCAGTGTAGATATTTCCATGTTTATAGACATAGTGGTTTAGATATTTCCATGTTTATACAGATGACGGTGTAGGAATATCCATCTTTATACAGATGGCGGTGTAGTTACTCCCATGTTTATAGAGATAGCCATGTAGATGTTTCCATGTTTATAGAGATAGCGGTGTAGACATTTCCATGTTTATAGAGATAGCGGTGAACATATTTCCATATTTATACAGATAGCGGTATAGATATTTCCAAGTTTATACAGATTGCGGTGCAGATATTTCCATGTTTATAGAGATAGCGGTGTAGATATTTCCATGTTTATATGGAGAGCGGTGGAGATATTTCCATGTTTATACAGATAGAGGTGGAGTTATTTCCATGTTTATACAGATAGCGGTGTAGATATTTCCATGTTTATACAGACGGCATTGTAGATATTTCCATGTTTATACAGATAGCGGTGTAGGTATTTCCATGTTTATACAGATGGCATTGTAGATATTTCCATGTTTATACAGATAGTGGTGTAGATATTTCCATGTTTATACAGATGACAGTGTAGTTAATTCCATGTTTATACAGATGGCGGTGTAGATATTGCCATGTTTATAGAGATAACCATGTAGATATTTCCATGTTTATACAGATAGCAGTGTAGATATTTCCATGTTTACAGACATAGAGGTGTAGATATTTCCATATTTGCAGATTGCCATGTAGATATTTCCATCTTCACACAAATAGCGGTGTACATATTTCCATGTTTACACAGACAGCTGTGTAGAGATTTCCATGTTTTCACAGATAGTGTTGTAGATATTTCCATGTTTACAGAGATAGCGGTGTCGATATTTCCATGTTTATAAAGATAGTGGTGTTGATATTTCCATGTTTATACAGATAGCAGTGGAGATATTTCCATGTTTATACAGATAGTGCTGTAGATATTTCCATGTTTATACAGACAGCGGTGTAGATATTTCCATGTTTATTCAGATGGCGGTGTAGATATTTCCATGTTTATACAGATATCAGTGGAGATGTTTCCATGTTTATACAGATAGCGGTGGAAATATTTACAAGTTTATACAGATGGAAGTGTAGATATTTCCATGTTTATACAGATGCGGGTGTAGTTATTTGCATGTTTATACAGATGACTATGTAGATATTTCCATGTTTTTACAGATGGCGGTGTAGATATTTCCATGTTTATACAGATAGCGGTGTCGCTATTTCCATGTTTATGCAGATAGCGATGGAGATAGTTCCATGTTTATAGAGATGGCAGTGTAGATATTTCCATGTTTATAGACATAGTGGTTTAGATATTTCCATGTTTATACAGATGACGGTGTAGGAATATCCATCTTTATACAGATGGCGGTGTAGTTACTCCCATGTTTATAGAGATAGCCATGTAGATGTTTCCATGTTTATAGAGATAGCGGTGTAGACATTTCCATGTTTATAGAGATAGCGGTGAACATATTTCCATATTTATACAGATAGCGGTATAGATATTTCCAAGTTTATACAGATTGCAGTGCAGATATTTCCATGTTTATAGAGATAGCGGTGTAGATATTTCCATGTTTATATAGAGAGCGGTGGAGATATTTCCATGTTTATACAGATAGAGGTGGAGATATTTCCATGTTTATACAGATAGCGGTGTAGATATTTCCATGTTTATACAGACGGCATTGTAGATATTTCCATGTTTATACAGATAGCGGTGTAGGTATTTCCATGTTTATACAGATGGCATTGTAGATATTTCCATGTTTATACAGATAGTGGTGTAGATATTTCCATGTTTATACAGATGACAGTGTAGTTAATTCCATGTTTATACAGATGGCGGTGTAGATATTGCCATGTTTATAGAGATAACCATGTAGATATTTCCATGTTTATACAGATAGCAGTGTAGATATTTCCATGTTTACAGAGATAGAGGTGTAGATATTTCCATATTTGCAGATTGCCATGTAGATATTTCCATCTTCACACAAATAGCGGTGTACATATTTCCATGTTTACACAGACAGCTGTGTAGAGATTTCCATGTTTTCACAGATAGTGTTGTAGATATTTCCATGTTTACAGAGATAGCGGTGTCGATATTTCCATGTTTATAAAGATAGTGGTGTTGATATTTCCCTGTTTATACAGATAGCGGTGGAGATATTTCCATGTTTATACAGATAGTGCTGTAGATATTTCCATGTTTATACAGACAGCGGTGTAGATATTTCCATGTTTATTCAGATGGCGGTGTAGATATTTCCATGTTTATACAGATATCAGTGGAGATATTTCCATGTTTATACAGATAGCGGTGGAAATATTTACAAGTTTATACAGATGGAAGTGTAGATATTTCCATGTTTATGCAGATGTGGGTGTAGTTATTTGCATGTTTATACAGATGACTATGTAGATATTTCCATGTTTTTACAGATGGCGGTGTAGATATTTCCATGTTTATACAGATAGCGTTGTGGCAGTTTCCATGTTTATGCAGATAGCGATGTAGATGTCTCCATGTTTATAGAGATGGCTGTGTAGATATTTCCATGTTTATACAGATGGCAGTGTTGATATTTCCATATTTATACAGATAGAGGTGCAGATATTTCCATGTTTATACAGATGACTGTGTAGTTACTTCCATGGTTATACAGATGGCGGTGTAGATATTTCCCTGTTTATAGACATAGCCATGTAATTATTTCCATGTTTATACAGATAGCGGTGTAGAGATTTCCATGTTTATAGAGATAGCGGTGTAGTTATTTCCCTATTTGTACATATAGCGGTGTAGATATTTTTGAGTTTATACAGATAGCGGTGTAGATATTTCCATTTTTATACATATAGCGGTGGAGATATTTCCATGTTCATACAGAGAGCGGTGTAGCTATTTCCATGTTTATAGAGATAGCGTTGAAGTTATTTCCATGTTTATTCAGATGGCTTTGTAGATGTTTCCAGGTATATACAGAGAGTGTTGTAGATATTTCCATGTTTATACACATGACTGTGTAGTTAATTCCATGTTTATACAGACGGCGGTGTAGATATTTCCATGTTTATAGAGATAACCATGTAGATATTTCCATGTTTATACAGATAGCGGTATAGTTATTTCCATGTTTACAGAAATAGAGGTGTAGATATTGCCATATTTGCACAGATTGCTGTGTAGATATTTCCACCTTCACACAGATAGCGGTGTACATATTTCCATGTTTACACAAACAACTGTGTAGATATTTCAATGTTTACAGAGATAGTGTTGTAGATATTTCCATGTTTATGCAGATAGCGGTGAAGATATTTCCATCTTTATAAAGATAGTGGTGTAGATATTTCCATGTTTATAGAGATAGTGGTGGAGATATTTCCATGTTTATACAGACTGCGTTGTAGATATTTCCAAGTTTATACAGATAGCGGTGTAGATATTTCCATGTTTATACAAATAGCGGTGGAGATATTTCCATGTTTATACAGATATCGGTGGAGATATTTCCATGTTTATACAGATAGCGGTGGAGATATTTACATGTTTCTACAGATGGCGGTGTAGATATTTCCATGTTTATACAGATAGCGTTGTAGATATATCCATGTTTATACAGACCGTTGTGTAGATATTTCCATGTTTATACAGATAGCGGTGTAGATATTTACAGGTTTATACAGATAGCGATGTAGATATTTCCATGTTTACACAGATAGTGTTGTAGATATTTCCATGTTTATAAACATAGCGGTGTAGATATTTTCATGTTAATAAAGATAGCGGTGTAGATATTTCCATATTTATACAGATAGCGTTGTAGATATATCCATGTTTATACAGACCGTGGTGTAGATATTTCCATGTTTATACAGATAGTGGTGGAGATATTTACAGGTTTATACCGATAGCGGTGTAGATATTTCCATGGTTATACAGATGGCTGTGTAGCTATTTCCAAACTTATGCAGATAGCGGTGGAGAAATTTCCATTATTATAGAGATAGCGGTGTAGATATTTCCATGTGGATACAGATAGCCGTGTAGATATTTCCATGTTTATAGAGATAACGGTGAAGGTATTTTCATATTTATACAGATAGCGGTGTAGATATTTCCATGTTTATTCAGATGGCTGTGTTGCTATTTCCATGTTTATACACATTGCGGTGTGGCTATTTCCATTTTTATACAGATGGCAGTGTAGATATTTCCATGTTTATAGAGATAGCCGTGTTGATGTTTCCATGTTTATACAGATAGCGGTGTAGACATTTCCATCTTTATAGAGATAGCGGTGAAGATATTTCCATATTTATACAGATAGCTGTATAGATATTTCCAAGATTACACAGATAGCGTTGGAGATATTTGCATGTTTATACAGTCAGCGGTGTAGGTATTTCCATGTTTATACAGATAGCAGAGTAGATATATCCATGTTTATACAGATAACGGTGTACATATTTCCATGTTTACACAGACAGCTGTGTAGATATTTCCATGTTTACACAGATAGTGTTGTAGATATTTCCATGTTTATACAGTTAGCAGTGTAGCTATTTCCATGTTTATAAAGATAATGGTGGAGGTATACACGTTTATACAGATAGCGCTGTAGATATTTCCATGTTTATACAGATAGCGGTGTAGATATTTAAATGTTTGTAAAGATAGCGGTGTAGATATTTCCATGTTTATACAGATAGCGGGGGAGATATTTCCTTGTTTACACGGATAGCACTGTAGATATTTCCATGTTTATACAGATAGCGGTGGAGATATTTACATGTTTATAAAAATGGTGGTGTAGATATTTCCAAGTTTATGCAGATAGCTGTGGAGATATTTCCATGTTTATAGAGATAGCGGTGTAGATATTTCCATGTGGATACAGATAGCAGTGTAGGTATTTCCATGTTTATAGAGATAGCTGTGTAGATATTTCCATATTTATACAGATAGCGGTGTAGATATTTCTATGTTAATTCAGATGGCGGTGAAGATAATTCCATGTTTATACAGACAGCGGTGTGGCTATTTCCATGTTTATACAGATAGCGATGTAGATATTTCCATGTTTATAGACATGGCTTTGTAGATATTTCCATGTTTATACAGATGGCAATGTAGATATTTCCATGGTTATACAGATAGTGGTGTAGATATTTCCATGTTTATATAGATGATGGTGTAATTATTTCCATGGTTATAATGATGGCGGTGTAGATATTTCCATGTTTATAGAAATAGCCTTGTAGACATTTCCTTCTTTATAAAGATAGCGGTGTAGACGTTTCCATGTTTACAAAGATAGCGCTGTAGATATTTCCATGTTTATACAGATAGCGGTTTAGATATTTCCATGTTTATACAGATAGCGGTTTAGATATTTCCATGTTTATACAGATAGCGGTGGAGTTATTTCCATGTTTATAGAGATAGCGGTGAAGATATTTCCATGTTTATACAGATGGCTGTGTAGATATTCCCATGTGTATACAGATGGCAGTGTAGATATTTCCATGTTTATACAGTTGGAGGTGTAGATATTTTCATGTTTATACAGATGACTGTGTAGATATTTCCATATTTTTACAAATGGCAGTGTAGATATTTCCATGTTTATACAGATAGCAGTGTGGCTATTTCCAGGTTTATACAGATAGCGATGTAGATATTTCCATGTTTATAGAGATGGCTGTGTAGATATTTCCATATTTATACAGATGGCATTGTAGATATTTCCATGTTTATACAGATAGTGGTGTAGATATTTCCATGTTTATACAGAGGACTGTGTAGTTAATTCCATGTTTATACAGATGGCGGTGTAGTTATTTCCATGTTTATAGAGATATCCATCTAGATATTTCCATGTTTATACAGACAGCGGTGCAGATATTTCCATGTTTATTCAGATAGCGGTGTAGATATCTCCATGTTTATACAGATAGCGGTGGAGATATTTCCATGTTTATACAGATATCGGTGGAGATATTTCCATGTTTATACAGATAGCGGTGGAGATACATACACGTTTATACAGGTGGAGGTGTAGATATTTCCAAGGTTATGAAGATGGCGGTGGAGATATTTCCATGTTTATACAGATAGCGGTGTAGATATTTCCATGTAGATACAGATAGCCGTGTAGATATTTCCATGTTTGTAGAGATAGCCATGTAGATATTTCCATGTTTATACAGAAAGCGGTGTAGACATTTCCATGTTTACAGAGATAGCGGTGAAGTTCTTTCCCTATTTAGACAGATAGCGGTGTAGATATTTCTAAGTTTATACAGATAGCGGTGTAGCTATTTCCATGTTTATACAGATAGCGGTGGAGATATTTCCATGTTTATACAGAAAGCGGTGTAGGTATTTCCATGTTTATAGAGATAGTGGTGATGTTATTTCCAAGTTTTTAGAGATGGCATTGTAGATATTTCCATGTTTATACAGATAGTGGTGTAGATATTTCCAGGTTTATACAGATGACTGTGTAGTTAACTCCACGTTTATAAAGATGGCGGTGCAGATATTTCCATGTTTATAGAGATAGCCATGTAGATATTTCCATGTTTATACAGATATTGGTGTAGTTATTTCCATGTTTACAGAGGTAGAGGTGTAGATATATCCATAAATGCAAAGATTGCGGTGTCGATATTTCCATCCTCACACAGATAGCAGTGTATATATTTCCATGTTTACACAGACAGGTGTGTAGAAATTTCCATGTTTACACAGATAGTGTTGTAGATATTTCCATGTTCATGCAGATAGCGGTGTAGATAATTCGATGTTTATAAAGATAGCGGAGTAGATACTTCCAAGTCTATACAGATAGCGGTTGAGATATTTCCATTTTTATACAGATAGCGCTGTAGATATTTCCATGTTTATACAGATAGCGGTGGAGATATTTCCAAGTTTATACAGATAGCGGTGTAGATTTTTCCATGTTAATACAGAGAGCATTGGAGTAATTTCCAGGTTTATACAGATATCGGTATAGATATTTCCATGTTTATACAGATAGCGGTGTAGATATTTCCATGTTTACAGAGATAGAGGTGTAGTTATTTCCATATTTGCACAGATTGCGGTGTAGATATTTCCATGTTCACACAGATAGCGGTGTACTTATTTCCATGTTTACACAGACAGCTGTGTAGATATTTCCATGTTTACACAGATATTGTTGTAGGTATTTCCATGTTTATACAGATTGCGTTGTAGATATTTCCAAGTTTATACAGATATCGGTGGAGATATTTCCATGTTTATACAGATAGCGCTGTAGATATTTCCCTGTTTATACAGATAGCGGTGTATATATTTCCAAGAATGTGCAGATAGCGGTGGAGATATTTCCATTATTTTAGAGATTGCAGTGTAGATATTTCCATGTGGATACAGATAGCGGTGTAGATATTTCCATGTTTATAGAGATAGCGGTGAAGGTATTTTCATATTTATCCCGATAACGGTGTACATATTTCTAAGTTCATACAGATCGTGATGTAGATATTTCCATGTTTATACAGATAGCGGTGGAGATATTTCCATGTTTATACAGATAGCGGTGTAGGTATTTCCATGTTTATAGAGATAGCGGTGATGTTATTTCCATGTTTATACAGTTGGCATTGTAGATATTTCCATGTTTATACAGATAGCGGTGGAGATATTTCCATGTTTATACAGATAGCAGTGTAGGTATTTCCATGTTTATAGAGATAGCGGTGATGTTATTTCCATGTTTATACAGTTGGCATTGCAGATATTTCCATGTTTATACAGATAGTGTTGTAGATATTTCCATGTTTATACAGATGACTCTGTAGTTAATTCCATGTTTATAACGATGGCGGTGTTGATATTTCCATGTTAATAGTGATAGCCATGTAGATGTTTCCATGTTTAGACAGATAGCGGTGTAGACATTTCCATGTTTATAGAGATAGCGGTGAAGTTATTTCCATATTTATACAGATAGCGGTGTAGATATTTCCAATTTTATACAGATAGCGGTGGAGATATTTCCATGTTTATACAGACAGCGGTGTACATATTTCCATGTTTATACATATAGCGGTGTAGATATTTCCATGTTTATACAAATAGCGATGAATATATTTTCAGGTTCATACACATATCAGTGGAGATATTTCGATGTTTATACAGTTAGCGGTGTAGATATTTTCATGTTTATACAGATAGCGGTGTAGATATTTCCATGTTTACAGAGATAGAGTTGTAGATATTTCCATGTTTGCCCAGATTGCGGTGTAAATATTTCCATCTTCACACAGATAGCGTTGTACATATTTCCATGTTTACACAGACAGCTGTGTAGATATTTCCATGTTTACACAGATAGTGTTGTAGATATTTTCATTTTTATATAGATAGCGGTGCAGATATTTCCATGTGTATACAGATAGCGGTGGAGATATTTCCATGTTTATACAGATAATGGTGTAGATATTTCCATGTTTAAAAAAATAGCGGTGGAGATATTTCCATGTTGATACAGATAGCGGTGTAGATATTTCCATGTTTGTAGAGATAGCGGTGTAGATATTTCCATATTTATGCAGATAGCGGTGTAGATATTTCCATGTTTATTCAGATCGCGGTGTAGATATTTCCATGTTTATACAGATTGCGGTGTGGCTATTTCCATTTTTATACAGATGGCAGTGTAGTTATATCCATGTTTATACACATGGAGGTGTAGATATTTCCATGTTTATACAGATGACTATGTAGATATTTCCATGTTTTTACAGATGGCGGTGTAGATATTTCCATGTTTATGCAGATAGCGGTGTAGATATTTCAATGTATACAGAGATAGAGGTGTAGATATTTCCATGTTTGCACAGATTGCAGTGTACATATTACCATCTTCACACAGATAGCGGTGTACATATTTCCATGTTTACACAGACAGCTTTGTAGACATTTCCATGATTACACAGATAGTGTTGTAGATATTTCCATGTTTATACAGATAGCGGTGTAGATATTTCCAAGTTTATACAGATAGCGGTGTAGACATTTCCAAGTTTATACAGATAGCGCTGTAGATATTTCCCTGTTTATACAGATAGCGGTGTAGATATTTCCATGTTTATGCAGATAGCGGTGTAGATATTTCCATGTTTATACAGATAGCGTTGGAGATATTTCCATGTTTATACAGATAGCGGTGTAGATATTTCCATGTTTATACAGATAGCGGTGGAGTTATTTCCATGTTTATACAGATGGCGGTGTAGATATTTCCAAGTTTATGCAGATAGCGGTGGAGATATTTCCATTATTATAGAGATAGAGGTGTAGATATTTCAATGTGGATACAGATAGCGGTGGAGATATTTCCATGTTTATAGAGATAGCGGTGAAGGTACTTTAATATTTATACAGATAGTGGTGTAGATATTTCCATGTTTATTCAGATGGCGGTGTTGATATTTCCATGTTTATACACATAGCGGTGTGGCTATTTCCATTTTTATACAGATGGTAGTGTAGATATTTCCATGTTTATACAGATGGAGGTGTAGATATATCCATGTTTATACAGATGACTGTGTAGATAATTCCATGTTTTTACAGATGGCGCTGTAGATATTTCCATGTTTATACAGATAGCGGTGTCCCTATTTCCATGTTTATGCAGATAGCGATGGAGATAGTTCCATGTTTATAGAGATGGCAGTGTAGATATTTCCATGTTTATAGACATAGTGGTTTAGATATTTCCATGTTTATACAGATGACGGTGTAGGAATATCCATCTTTATACAGATGGCGGTGTAGTTACTCCCATGTTTATAGAGATAGCCATGTAGATGTTTCCATGTTTATAGAGATAGCGGTGTAGACATTTCCATGTTTATAGAGATAGCGGTGAACATATTTCCATATTTATACAGATAGCGGTATAGATATTTCCAAGTTTATACAGATTGCGGTGCAGATATTTCCATGTTTATAGAGATAGCGGTGTAGATATTTCCATGTTTATATGGAGAGCGGTGGAGATATTTCCATGTTTATACAGATAGAGGTGGAGTTATTTCCATGTTTATACAGATAGCGGTGTAGATATTTCCATGTTTATACAGACGGCATTGTAGATATTTCCATGTTTATACAGATAGCGGTGTAGGTATTTCCATGTTTATACAGATGGCATTGTAGATATTTCCATGTTTATACAGATAGTGGTGTAGATATTTCCATGTTTATACAGATGACAGTGTAGTTAATTCCATGTTTATACAGATGGCGGTGTAGATATTGCCATGTTTATAGAGATAACCATGTAGATATTTCCATGTTTATACAGATAGCAGTGTAGATATTTCCATGTTTACAGAGATAGAGGTGTAGATATTTCCATATTTGCAGATTGCCATGTAGATATTTCCATCTTCACACAAATAGCGGTGTACATATTTCCATGTTTACACAGACAGCTGTGTAGAGATTTCCATGTTTTCACAGATAGTGTTGTAGATATTTCCATGTTTACAGAGATAGCGGTGTCGATATTTCCATGTTTATAAAGATAGTGGTGTTGATATTTCCATGTTTATACAGATAGCAGTGGAGATATTTCCATGTTTATACAGATAGTGCTGTAGATATTTCCATGTTTATACAGACAGCGGTGTAGATATTTCCATGTTTATTCAGATGGCGGTGTAGATATTTCCATGTTTATACAGATATCAGTGGAGATATTTCCATGTTTATACAGATAGCGGTGGAAATATTTACAAGTTTATACAGATGGAAGTGTAGATATTTCCATGTTTATACAGATGCGGGTGTAGTTATTTGCATGTTTATACAGATGACTATGTAGATATTTCCATGTTTTTACAGATGGCGGTGTAGATATTTCCATGTTTATACAGATAGCGGTGTCGCTATTTCCATGTTTATGCAGATAGCGATGGAGATAGTTCCATGTTTATAGAGATGGCAGTGTAGATATTTCCATGTTTATAGACATAGTGGTTTAGATATTTCCATGTTTATACAGATGACGGTGTAGGAATATCCATCTTTATACAGATGGCGGTGTAGTTACTCCCATGTTTATAGAGATAGCCATGTAGATGTTTCCATGTTTATAGAGATAGCGGTGTAGACATTTCCATGTTTATAGAGATAGCGGTGAACATATTTCCATATTTATACAGATAGCGGTATAGATATTTCCAAGTTTATACAGATTGCAGTGCAGATATTTCCATGTTTATAGAGATAGCGGTGTAGATATTTCCATGTTTATATAGAGAGCGGTGGAGATATTTCCATGTTTATACAGATAGAGGTGGAGATATTTCCATGTTTATACAGATAGCGGTGTAGATATTTCCATGTTTATACAGACGGCATTGTAGATATTTCCATGTTTATACAGATAGCGGTGTAGGTATTTCCATGTTTATACAGATGGCATTGTAGATATTTCCATGTTTATACAGATAGTGGTGTAGATATTTCCATGTTTATACAGATGACAGTGTAGTTAATTCCATGTTTATACAGATGGCGGTGTAGATATTGCCATGTTTATAGAGATAACCATGTAGATATTTCCATGTTTATACAGATAGCAGTGTAGATATTTCCATGTTTACAGAGATAGAGGTGTAGATATTTCCATATTTGCAGATTGCCATGTAGATATTTCCATCTTCACACAAATAGCGGTGTACATATTTCCATGTTTACACAGACAGCTGTGTAGAGATTTCCATGTTTTCACAGATAGTGTTGTAGATATTTCCATGTTTACAGAGATAGCGGTGTCGATATTTCCATGTTTATAAAGATAGTGGTGTTGATATTTCCCTGTTTATACAGATAGCGGTGGAGATATTTCCATGTTTATACAGATAGTGCTGTAGATATTTCCATGTTTATACAGACAGCGGTGTAGATATTTCCATGTTTATTCAGATGGCGGTGTAGATATTTCCATGTTTATACAGATATCAGTGGAGATATTTCCATGTTTATACAGATAGCGGTGGAAATATTTACAAGTTTATACAGATGGAAGTGTAGATATTTCCATGTTTATACAGATGCGGGTGTAGTTATTTGCATGTTTATACAGATGACTATGTAGATATTTCCATGTTTTTACAGATGGCGGTGTAGATATTTCCATGTTTATACAGATAGCGTTGTGGCAGTTTCCATGTTTATGCAGATAGCGATGTAGATGTCTCCATGTTTATAGAGATGGCTGTGTAGATATTTCCATGTTTATACAGATGGCAGTGTTGATATTTCCATATTTATACAGATAGAGGTGCAGATATTTCCATGTTTATACAGATGACTGTGTAGTTACTTCCATGGTTATACAGATGGCGGTGTAGATATTTCCCTGTTTGTAGACATAGCCATGTAATTATTTCCATGTTTATACAGATAGCGGTGTAGAGATTTCCATGTTTATAGAGATAGCGGTGTAGTTATTTCCCTATTTGTACATATAGCGGTGTAGATATTTTTGAGTTTATACTGATAGCGGTGTAGATATTTCCATTTTTATACATATAGCGGTGGAGATATTTCCATGTTCATACAGAGAGCGGTGTAGCTATTTCCATGTTTATAGAGATAGCGTTGAAGTTATTTCCATGTTTATTCAGATGGCTTTGTAGATGTTTCCAGGTATATACAGAGAGTGTTGTAGATATTTCCATGTTTATACACATGACTGTGTAGTTAATTCCATGTTTATACAGACGGCGGTGTAGATATTTCCATGTTTATAGAGATAACCATGTAGATATTTCCATGTTTATACAGATAGCGGTATAGTTATTTCCATGTTTACAGAAATAGAGGTGTAGATATTGCCATATTTGCACAGATTGCTGTGTAGATATTTCCACCTTCACACAGATAGCGGTGTACATATTTCCATGTTTACACAAACAACTGTGTAGATATTTCAATGTTTACAGAGATAGTGTTGTAGATATTTCCATGTTTATGCAGATAGCGGTGAAGATATTTCCATCTTTATAAAGATAGTGGTGTAGATATTTCCATGTTTATAGAGATAGTGGTGGAGATATTTCCATGTTTATACAGACTGCGTTGTAGATATTTCCAAGTTTATACAGATAGCGGTGTAGATATTTCCATGTTTATACAAATAGCGGTGGAGATATTTCCATGTTTATACAGATATCGGTGGAGATATTTCCATGTTTATACAGATAGCGGTGGAGATATTTACATGTTTCTACAGATGGCGGTGTAGATATTTCCATGTTTATACAGATAGCGTTGTAGATATATCCATGTTTATACAGACCGTTGTGTAGATATTTCCATGTTTATACAGATAGCGGAGTAGATATTTACAGGTTTATACAGATAGCGATGTAGATATTTCCATGTTTACACAGATAGTGTTGTAGGTATTTCCATGTTTATAAACATAGCGGTGTAGATATTTTCATGTTAATAAAGATAGCGGTGTAGATATTTCCATATTTATACAGATAGCGTTGTAGATATATCCATGTTTATACAGACCGTGGTGTAGATATTTCCATGTTTATACAGATAGTGGTGGAGATATTTACAGGTTTATACCGATAGCGGTGTAGATATTTCCATGGTTATACAGATGGCTGTGTATCTATTTCCAAACTTATGCAGATAGCGGTGGAGAAATTTCCATTATTATAGAGATAGCGGTGTAGATATTTCCATGTGGATACAGATAGCCGTGTAGATATTTCCATGTTTATAGAGATAACGGTGAAGGTATTTTCATATTTATACAGATAGCGGTGTAGATATTTCCATGTTTATTCAGATGGCTGTGTTGCTATTTCCATGTTTATACACATTGCGGTGTGGCTATTTCCATTTTTATACAGATGGCAGTGTAGATATTTCCATGTTTATAGAGATAGCCGTGTTGATGTTTCCATGTTTATACAGATAGCGGTGTAGACATTTCCATCTTTATAGAGATAGCGGTGAAGATATTTCCATATTTATACAGATAGCTGTATAGATATTTCCAAGATTACACAGATAGCGTTGGAGATATTTGCATGTTTATACAGTCAGCGGTGTAGGTATTTCCATGTTTATACAGATAGCAGAGTAGATATATCCATGTTTATACAGATAACGGTGTACATATTTCCATGTTTACACAGACAGCTGTGTAGATATTTCCATGTTTACACAGATAGTGTTGTAGATATTTCCATGTTTATACAGTTAGCAGTGTAGCTATTTCCATGTTTATAAAGATAATGGTGGAGGTATACACGTTTATACAGATAGCGCTGTAGATATTTCCATGTTTATACAGATAGCGGTGTAGATATTTAAATGTTTGTAAAGATAGCGGTGTAGATATTTCCATGTTTATACAGATAGCGGGGGAGATATTTCCTTGTTTACACGGATAGCACTGTAGATATTTCCATGTTTATACAGATAGCGGTGGAGATATTTACATGTTTATAAAAATGGTGGTGTAGATATTTCCAAGTTTATGCAGATAGCTGTGGAGATATTTCCATGTTTATAGAGATAGCGGTGTAGATATTTCCATGTGGATACAGATAGCAGTGTAGGTATTTCCATGTTTATAGAGATAGCTGTGTAGATATTTCCATATTTATACAGATAGCGGTGTAGATATTTCTATGTTAATTCAGATGGCGGTGAAGATAATTCCATGTTTATACAGACAGCGGTGTGGCTATTTCCATGTTTATACAGATAGCGATGTAGATATTTCCATGTTTATAGACATGGCTTTGTAGATATTTCCATGTTTATACAGATGGCAATGTAGATATTTCCATGGTTATACAGATAGTGGTGTAGATATTTCCATGTTTATATAGATGATGGTGTAATTATTTCCATGGTTATAATGATGGCGGTGTAGATATTTCCATGTTTATAGAAATAGCCTTGTAGACATTTCCTTCTTTATAAAGATAGCGGTGTAGACGTTTCCATGTTTACAAAGATAGCGCTGTAGATATTTCCATGTTTATACAGATAGCGGTTTAGATATTTCCATGTTTATACAGATAGCGGTGGAGTTATTTCCATGTTTATAGAGATAGCGGTGAAGATATTTCCATGTTTATACAGATGGCTGTGTAGATATTCCCATGTGTATACAGATGGCAGTGTAGATATTTCCATGTTTATACAGTTGGAGGTGTAGATATTTTCATGTTTATACAGATGACTGTGTAGATATTTCCATATTTTTACAAATGGCAGTGTAGATATTTCCATGTTTATACAGATAGCAGTGTGGCTATTTCCAGGTTTATACAGATAGCGATGTAGATATTTCCATGTTTATAGAGATGGCTGTGTAGATATTTCCATATTTATACAGATGGCATTGTAGATATTTCCATGTTTATACAGATAGTGGTGTAGATATTTCCATGTTTATACAGATGACTGTGTAGATATTTCCATATTTTTACTAATGGCAGTGTAGATATTTCCAGGTTTATAGAGATAGCCATGTAGATATTTCCATGTTTATACAGATAGAGGTGTAGATATTTCCATCTTTATACAGATAGCGGTGTAGATATATCCATGTTTATACAGACCGTGGTGTAGATATTTCCATGTTTATACAGATAGCAGGTTAGATATTTACATGTTTATACAGATAGCCGTGTAGATATTTCCATGTTTACAGAGATAGAGGTGTAGATATTTCCATATTTGCACAGATTGCCGTGTAGATATTTCCATCTTCACAGAGATAGCGGTGTATATATTTCCATGTTTACACAGACAGCTGTGTAGATATTTCCATGTTTACACAGATAGTGTTGTAGATATTTCCATGTTTATACAGATAGCGCTGTAGATATTTCAATGTTTTTAAAGATAGCGATGTGGATATTTCCATGTTTATACAGATAGCGGTGGAGATATTTCCATTTTTATAGACATAACGCTGTAGATATTTCCATGTTTATACAGACAGCAGTGTGGATATTTTCATGTTTATACAGATAGCGCAGGAGATATTTCCATGTTAATACTGATAGCGTTGGAGATATTTCCATGTTGATACAGATGGCGGTGTAGATATTTACAAGTTTATGCAGATAGCGGTGGAGATATTTCCATTATTATAGAGATTGCGGTGTAGATATTTCCATGTTTATATAGATGACTGTGTAGTTAACTCCATGTTTATAAAGATGGCGGTGTAGATATTTCCATGTTTATAGAGATAGCCATGTAGATATTTCCATGTTTATACAGATAGCGGTGTAGATATTTCCATGTTTACAGAGATAGAGGTGTAGATATTTCCATATTTGCACAGATTGCCGTGTAGGTGTTTCCATCTTCACACAGATAGCAGTGTACATATTTCCTTGTTAACACAGACAGCTGTGTAGATATTTCCATGTTTACAGAGATAGTGTTGTAGATATTTCCATGTTTATACAGATAGCGCTGTAGATATTTCCATGTTTATACAGACAGCAGTGTAGATATTTCCATGTTTATACAGATAGCGGTGGACATATTTCCATGTTTATACAGATATCGGTGGAGATATTTCCATGTTTACACAGATAACGGTATAGGTATTTCTATGTTTATAGAGATAGCGGTGGAGATATTTCCATGTACATACAGATGGCTGTGCAGATATATCCATGTTTATACAGATGGCAGTGTAGATATTTCCATGTTTATTCAGATGGAGGTGTAGATATTTCCATGTTTATACAGATGACTGTGTAGATATTTCCACATCTTTACAGATGGCGGTGTCGTTATTTCCATGTATATACAGATAGCGGTGTGGCTATTTCCATGTTTATACAGATGACTGTGTAGATATTTCCATGTTTATACAGATGGCAATGTAGATATTTCCATGGTTATACAGATAGTGGTGTAGATATTTCCATGTTTATATAGATGATGGTGTAATTATTTCCATGGTTATAATGATGGCGGTGTAGATATTTCCATGTTTATAGAAATAGCCTTGTAGACATTTCCTTCTTTATAAAGATAGCGGTGTAGACGTTTCCATGTTTACAAAGATAGCGCTGTATATATTTCCATGTTTATACAGATAGCGGTTTAGATATTTCCATGTTTATACAGATAGCGGTGGAGTTATTTCCATGTTTATAGAGATAGCGGTGAAGATATTTCCATGTTTATACAGATGGCTGTGTAGATATTCCCATGTGTATACAGATGGCAGTGTAGATATTTCCATGTTTATACAGTTGGAGGTGTAGATA
The DNA here is from genome assembly GCF_029289425.2 of Pan paniscus. Taxonomy (NCBI): domain Eukaryota; kingdom Metazoa; phylum Chordata; class Mammalia; order Primates; family Hominidae; genus Pan; species Pan paniscus. Next base: position 46,889,356 of record NC_073271.2, read on the forward strand.
TTTTCATGTTTATACAGATGACTGTGTAGATATTTCCATATTTTTACAAATGGCAGTGTAGATATTTCCATGTTTATACAGATAGCAGTGTGGCTATTTCCAGGTTTATACAGATAGCGATGTAGATATTTCCATGTTTATAGAGATGGCTGTGTAGATATTTCCATATTTATACAGATGGCATTGTAGATATTTCCATGTTTATACAGATAGTGGTGTAGATATTTCCATGTTTATACAGATGACTGTGTAGATATTTCCATATTTTTACTAATGGCAGTGTAGATATTTCCAGGTTTATAGAGATAGCCATGTAGATATTTCCATGTTTATACAGATAGAGGTGTAGATATTTCCATCTTTATACAGATAGCGGTGTAGATATATCCATGTTTATACAGACCGTGGTGTAGATATTTCCATGTTTATACAGATAGCAGGTTAGATATTTACATGTTTATACAGATAGCCGTGTAGATATTTCCATGTTTACAGAGATAGAGGTGTAGATATTTCCATATTTGCACAGATTGCCGTGTAGATATTTCCATCTTCACAGAGATAGCGATGTATATATTTCCATGTTTACACAGACAGCTGTGTAGATATTTCCATGTTTACACAGATAGTGTTGTAGATATTTCCATGTTTATACAGATAGCGCTGTAGATATTTCCATGTTTTTAAAGATAGCGGTGTGGATATTTCCATGTTTATACAGATAGCGGTGGAGATATTTCCATTTTTATAGACATAACGCTGTAGATATTTCCATGTTTATACAGACAGCAGTGTGGATATTTTCATGTTTATACAGATAGCGCAGGAGATATTTCCATGTTAATACTGATAGCGTTGGAGATATTTCCATGTTGATACAGATGGCGGTGTAGATATTTACAAGTTTATGCAGATAGCGGTGGAGATATTTCCATTATTATAGAGATTGCGGTGTAGATATTTCCATGTTTATATAGATGACTGTGTAGTTAACTCCATGTTTATAAAGATGGCGGTGTAGATATTTCCATGTTTATAGAGATAGCCATGTAGATATTTCCATGTTTATACAGATAGCGGTGTAGATATTTCCATGTTTACAGAGATAGAGGTGTAGATATTTCCATATTTGCACAGATTGCCGTGTAGGTGTTTCCATCTTCACACAGATAGCAGTGTACATATTTCCTTGTTAACACAGACAGCTGTGTAGATATTTCCATGTTTACAGAGATAGTGTTGTAGATATTTCCATGTTTATACAGATAGCGCTGTAGATATTTCCATGTTTATACAGACAGCAGTGTAGATATTTCCATGTTTATACAGATAGCGGTGGACATATTTCCATGTTTATACAGATATCGGTGGAGATATTTCCATGTTTACACAGATAACGGTATAGGTATTTCTATGTTTATAGAGATAGCGGTGGAGATATTTCCAAGAACATACAGATGGCTGTGCAGATATATCCATGTTTATACAGATGGCAGTGTAGATATTTCCATGTTTATTCAGATGGAGGTGTAGATATTTCCATGTTTATACAGATGACTGTGTAGATATTTCCACATCTTTACAGATGGCGGTGTCGTTATTTCCATGTATATACAGATAGCGGTGTGGCTATTTCCATGTTTATACAGATGACTGTGTAGATATTTCCATGTTTATACAGATGGCGGTGTAGATATTTCCATGTTTATAGAGATAGCGATGTAGGTATTTCCATGTTTATAGACATAGCGGTGTAGATATTTCCATATTTATACAGATAGCGGTGTAGGTATTTCCATGTTTATTCAAATGATGGTGTAGATATTTCCATTTTTATACAGATAACAGTGTGGCTATTTCCATCTTTATACAGATGGCAGTGTAGATATCTCCATATTTATACTGATAGCGATATAGATATTTCCATGTCTTTCAGATAGCAGTGTAGATATTTCGATGTTTATGCAGATAGCAGTGTAGATATTTCCATGTTTATACAGATAGCGGTTTAGATATTTCCATGTTTATACAGATAGCGGTGGAGATATTTCCATGTTTATACAGATAGCGGTGTAGATATTTCCATGTTTATACAGATGGCTGTGTAGATATTTCCATGTTAATACAGATAGCGGTGGAGATATTTCCATGTTTATACAGATAGCGGTGGAGATATTTCCATGTTTATGCAGATGGCGGTGTAGATATTTACAAGTTTATACAGATGGCGGTGTCGATATTTCCATGTTTATACAGATAGCGGTGTAGATATTTCCATGTTTATACAGATGGCGGTGTAGTTATTTCCATGTTTATACAGATAGCGTTGTAGATATTTCCATGTTTACAGATGACTGTGTGGATATTTCCATGTTTTTACAGATTGCGGTGTAGAAATTTCCATCTTTACACAGATAGCGGTGTGACTATTTCCATTTTTATACAGGTGGCAGTGTAGATATTTCCATGTTTAAACAGATGTAGGTGTAGATATTTCCATGTATATACAGATGAATGTGTAGATATTTCCATGTTTTTACAGATGACGGCGTAGATATTTCCATCTTTATACAGATAGCGGTGTGGCTGTTTCCATGTTTATGCAGATAGCGACGTAGATATGTCCCTGTTTATAGAGATGGCTGTGTAGAAATTTCCATGTTTATAGAGATGGCAGTGTTGATATTTCCATGTTTATACAGATAGTGGTGCAGATAGTTCCATGTTTATACAGATGACGGTGTAGGTATTTCCATGTTTATACAGATGGCGGTGTAGATATTTCCTTGTTTATAGAGATAGCCATCTAGATATTTCCATGTTTATACAGATAGCGGTGTAGGTATTTCCATGTTTATAGAGATAGCGGTGAAGTTATTTCCATGTTTATACAGATGGCATTGTAGATATTTCCATGTTTATACAGATAGTGGTGTAGATATTTCCATGTTTATACAGATGATTGTGTAGTTAATTCCATGTTTATACAGATGGCAGTGTAGGTATTTCCATGTTCATAGAGATAGCCATATACATATTTCCATGTTTATACAGACAGCGGTGTAGATATTTCCATGTTTTTACAGATAGCGAGGTAGATATTTCCATGTTTACAGAGATAGCGGTGTAAATATTTCCATATTTGCACAGATTGCGGTGTAGATATTTCCATCTTTACACAGATAGCGGTGTACATATTTCCATGTTCACACAGATAGCGGTATAGATATATCCATGTTTATAAAGATAGCACTGTAGATATTTCCATGTTTATACATATAACGGTGTAGATATTTCGATGTTTATACTGATAGTGTTGTTGCTATTTCCATGTTTATATAGATAGCGGTGTAGATATTTCCACGTTTATGTAGCTCGCGGTGTAGATATTTACATCTTAATACAGATGGCAGTGTAGATATTTCCATGTTTATGCAGATGGCGGTGTAGATATTTACAAGTTTATACAGATGGCGGTGTCGATATTTCCATGTTTATACAGATAGCGGTGTAGATATTTCCTTGTTTATACAGATGGCGGTGTAGTTATTTCCATGTTTATACAGATAGCGTTGTAAATATTTCCATGTTTACAGATGACTGTGTGGATATTTCCATGTTTTTACAGATGGCGGTGTAGATAATTCCATCTTTATACAGATAGCGGTGTGGCTATTTCCGTGTTTATGCAGAAGGCGATGTAGATATTTCCATGTTTATAGAGATGACTGTTCAGATATTTCCATGTTTATACAGTTTGCAGTGTAGATATTTAACTGTTTATACGGATGACTGTGTAGATATTTCCATGTTTATACAGATGATTGTGTAGGTATTTCCATGTTTATACCGATGGCAGTGTAGATATTTCCATGTTTATAGAGATAGCCATGAAGATTTTCCATATTTATACAGATAGCCGTTTAGACATTTCCATGTTTATAGAGATAGCAGTGTAGATATTTCTATATTTATGCAGATAGCAGTGTGGCTATTTCCATGTTTATACAGATAGCGATGTAGATATTTCCATGTTTATAGAGATGGCTGTATAGATATTTCCATGTTTATACAGACGGCAGTGTAGATATGTCCACGTTTATACAGATGACAGAGTAGTTATTTCCCTGTTTATGCAGATGGCAGTGTAGATATTTCCATCTTTATAGAGATAGCCATGTAGATATTTCCATGTTTATACAGATAGCGGTGTAGACATTTCCATGTATATACAGATAGCGGTGTAGATATTTCCATATTTATACAGATAGCGGTGTAGATATTTCCATGTTTATACAGACAGCGGTGTAGGTATTTCCATGTTTATAGAGATAGCGTTGTAGATATTTACATGTTTATACAGATAGCGGTGTATGTATTTCCATGTTTATAGAGATAGCGCTGTAGATTTTTCCAAGTTTATAAAGATGGCTGTGTAGATATATCCATGTGTATACATATGGCAGTGTAGATATTTCCATGTTTATACAGATAGAGGTATAGACATTTCCATGTTTATACCGATTACTGTGTAGATATTTCCATGTTTTTGCAGATGGCGGTGTAGATATTTCCATGTTTATACAGATAGCTTTGTGGCTATTTCCATGTTTATACAGATAGCAGTGTGGCTATTTCCATGTTTATACAGATAGCGATGTAGATATTTCCATGTTTATAGAGATGGTTGTGTAGATATTTCCATGTGTATACAGATGGCAGTGTGGATATTTCCTTGTTTATACAGATAGTGGTGTAGATATTTCCATGTTTATAGAGATAACTGTGTAGTTATTTCCATGTTTATACAGATGGTGGTGTAGATATTTCCATGTATATAGAGATAGCCATGTAAATATTTCCATGTTTATACAGATAGCGGTGTAGACATTTCCATGTTTATAGAGATAGCGTTGTATATATTTCCATATTTATAGAGATAGCGGTGTAGATATTCCCATGTTTATACAGATAGTGTTGGATATATTTCCATGTTTATACAGATACCGTTGGATATATTTCCATGTTTATAGAGATGGCGGTGTAGATATTACCAAGTTTATACAGATAGCGGTGTAGACATTTCCAAGTTTATACAGATAGCGGTGTAGATATTTCCATGTTTATACAGATACCGGTGTAGGTTTTTCCATGTTTATAAAGATAGCAGTGTAGATATTTCCATGTTTATAGAGATGGCTGTGTAGATATTTCCATGTGTATACAGATGGTGGTGTAGATATTTCCATGCTTATACAGATGGAGGAGTAGATATTTCACGTTTATACACATGACTGTGTAGATATTTCCATCTTTTTACACATAGCGGTGTAAATATTTCCATGTTTATAGACATGGCTGCATAGGTATTTCCATGTTTATACAGATGGAATTGTAGATATTTCCGTGTTTATACAGATACTGGTGTAGATATTTCCATGTTTATACAGATGACTGTGTAGATATTTCCATGTTTATACAGATAGTGGTGTAGACATTTCCATGTTTATAGTGATAACGGTGTAGATATTTCCAGGTTTATACAGATAGCGGTGTAGATATTTCCATGTTTACTGAGATAGCAGTGTAGATATTTCCATGTTTATACAGATGACTGTGTAGATATTTCCATGTTTTTACAGATGGCGGTGTAGATATTTCCATGATTATACTGATAGCTTTGTGGCTATTTCCATGTTTATATAGATAGCGAGGTGGATATTTCCATGTATATAGAGATGGCTGTGTAGATATTTCCATGTTTATACAGATAGCGATGTAAATATTTCCATGTTTAAACAGATAGCGGTCTAGATATTTCCATGTTTTTACAGATAGCGTTGGAGATGTTTCCATGTTTATACAGATAGCGGTGGAGATATCTCCATGTTTATACAGATGGCGGTGTAGATATTTCCAAGTTCATACAGATGGCGGTGTAGATTTTTCCATGTTTAAACAGATAGCCGTGTAGATATTTCCATGTTCATACAGGTAGCGGTGTAGGTATTTCCATGTTTATAGAGATAGCCGTGTAGATATTTCCATGTTAATACAGAAGGATGTGTATATATTTCCATATCTATACAGATGGCAGTGTAGATATTTCCATGTTTATACAGATGGAGGTGGAGATATTTCCATGTTTATACAGATGACTGTGCAGATGTTTCCATGATTATAGAGATGACTGTGTAGATATTTCCATGTTTATACAGATAGGGTTGTGGCTATTTCCATGTTTATGCAGATAACGATGTAGATATTTCCATGTTTATAGAGATGGCTGTGTAGATATTTCCATGTTTATAGAGATAGCCATGAAGATGTTCCATATATATACAGATAGCCGTTTAGACATTTCCATGTTTATAGAGATAGCAGTGCAGATATTTCTATATTTATGCAGATAGCATTGTGGCTATTTCCATGTTTATACAGATAGCGATGTAGATATTTCCATGTTTATAGAGATGGCTGTATAGATAGTTCCATGTTTATACAGACGGCAGTGTAGATATGTCCACGTTAATACAGATGACTGTGTAGTTATTTCCCTGTTTATGCAGATGGCAGTGTAGATATTTCCATCTTTATAGAGATAGCCATGTAGGTATTTCCATGTTTATACAGATAGCGGTGTAGACATTTCCATGTATATACAGACAGCGGTGTAGATATTTCCATATTTATACAGATAGCGGTGTAGATATTTCCATGTTTATAGAAATAGCGGTGAAGTTATTTCCCTATTTATACAGATAGCGGTGTAGTTCTTTCTAAGTTTATTCAGATAGCGGTGTAGATACTTCCATGTTTATAAAAATAGCGGTGTAGATACTTCCATGTTTAAACAGATAGCGGTGGAGATATTTCCATGTTTATACAGATAGCGGTGTAGATATTTCCATGTTTATACAGACAGCGGTGTAGATATTTCCATATTTATACAGATATCGGTGGAGATATTTCCATGTTTATACAGATAGCGGTGTAGACATTTCCATATTTATTCAGATGGCGGTGTAGATATTTCCATATTTATTCAGATGGCGGTGTAGATATTTCCATGATTATAGAGATAGCGGTGTGGTTATTTCCATATTTATATAGATGGCAGTGTAGATATTTCCATGTTTATACAGAAGGATTTGTAGATATATCCATGTTTTTACAGATGACTGTGTAGATACTCCCATGTTTATACAGATAGTGGTGCAGATATGTCCATGTTTATACAGATGACTGTGTAGTTATTTCCATCTTTATACAGATGGCAGTGTAGATATTGCCATGTTTATACAGATAGCGGTGAAGCTATTTCCATGTATATACAGAGAGCGGTGTAGATATATCCATGTTTATACAGATTGTGGTATAGATATTTCCATGTTTATGCAGATAGCGGTGGAGATATTTCCATGTTTATACAGATAGCGTTGGAGATATTTCCATGTTTATAAAGATAGTACCATAGATATTTCCATGTTTATACAGATAGAGGTGTAGATATTTCCATGTTGATACTGATAGCGGTGTAGATATTTCCATGTTTAAACAGATAGCAGTGTAGATATTTCAATGTTTACAGAGATAGCGGTGGAGATATTTCCATGTTTATACAGATAGTGGTGGAGACATTTCCATGTTTATACAGATAGCGGTGTATAAATTTCCATGTTTATACACATAGCGGTGTAGATATTTCCAAGTTTATAAAGATAGCGGTGTGGATATTTCCATGTTTATAGAGACAGCGGTGTAGATATTTCCATGTTTATACAGATAGCTGTGTAGATATTTCCATGTTTATACAGATAGCGGTGGAGATAGTTCCATGTTTATACAGATATCGGTGGAGATAGTTCCATGTTTATTCAGATAGCGGTGGAAATATTTACATGTTTATACAGATGGCGGTGTAGATATTTCCATGTTTATAGAGATAGCCATCTAGATATTTCCATGTATATATAGATAGCGGTGTAGACATTTCCATGTTTATAGAGATAGCGGTGATTTTATTTCCATATTTATTCAGATAGCGGTTTAGAGATTTCTAAGTTTATACAGATAGCGGTGTAGATATTTCCATGTTTATACAGATAGCGGTGGAGATATTTCCATGTTTATTCAGATAGCGGTGGAAATATTTACATGTTTATACAGATGGCGGTGTAGATATTTCGAAGTTTATGCAGACTGCGGTGGAGATATTTCCATGTTTATAGAGATAGCGGTGTAGATATTTCCATGTAGATTCAGATAGCGGTGTAGATATTTCCATGTTTATAGAGATAGCTTTGTAGATATTTCCATGTTTACACAGATAGCAGTGTAGATATTTCCATCTCTGCACAGATTGCCGTGTAGAAATTTCCATCTTTACACAGATAGCGGTGTGACTATTTCCATTTTTATACAGGTGGCAGTGTAGATATTTCCATGTTTAAACAGATGTAGGTGTAGATATTTCCATGTATATACAGATGAATGTGTAGATATTTCCATGTTTTTACAGATGGCAGCGTAGATATTTCCATGTTTATACAGATAGCGGTGTTGCTGTTTCCATGTTTATGCAGATAGCGACGTAGATATTTCCCTGTTTATAGAGATGGCTGTGTAGAAATTTCCATGTTTATACAGATGGCAGTGTTGATATTTCCATGTTTATACAGATATTGGTGCAGATATTTCCATGTTTATACAGATGACGGTGTAGGTATTTCCATGTTTATACAGATGGCGGTGTAGATATTTCCATGTTTATAGAGATAGCCATCTAGATATTTCCATGTTTATACCGATAGCGGTGTAGGTATTTCCATGTTTATAGAGATAGCGGTGAAGTTATTTCCATGTTTATACAGATGGCATTGTAGATATTTCCATGTTTATACAGATAGTGGTGTAGATATTTCCATGTTTATACAGATGATTGTGTAGTTAATTCCATGTTTATACAGATGGCAGTGTAGGTATTTCCATGTTCATAGAGATAGCCATATACATATTTCTATGTTTATACAGACAGCGGTGTAGATATTTCCATGTTTTTACAGATAGCGAGGTAGATATTTCCATGTTTACAGAGATAGCGGTGTAAATATTTCCATATTTGCACAGATTGCGGTGTAGATATTTCCATCTTTACACAGATAGCGGTGTACATATTTCCATGTTCACACAGATAGCGGTATAGATATATCCATGTTTATAAAGATAGCGCTGTAGATATTTCCATGTTTATACATATAACGGTGTAGATATTTCGATGTTTATACTGATAGTGTTGTTGCTATTTCCATGTTTATATAGATAGCGGTGTAGATATTTCCACGTTTATGTAGCTCGCGGTGTAGATATTTACATCTTAATACAGATGGCAGTGTAGATATTTCCATGTTTATACAGATGGCGGTGTAGATATTTCCATGTCTATGGAGATTGCAGTGTAGATATTTCCATGTTTAAACAGATGGCGGTGTAGGTATTTCCATTTTTATACAGATAGTGGTATATATATTTCCATGTTTATACAGGTAGAGTTGTAGATATTTCCATGTTTATGCAGATCTCGGTGTAGATAATTCCATCTTTCTACAGATGACAGTGTAGATGTTTCTATGTTTATAGAGATGACGGTGTAGATATTTCCATGTTTATACAGATGGTGGTGTAGTTATTTCCATGTTTATGCTGATGACGGTGTGGATATTTCCATCTTTATAGAGATGGCGTTTTAGATATTTCTATGTTTATAGAGATAGCGATGTAGATAATTCCATGTTTATGCAGAGAGCGGTGTAGGTATTTCCATGTTTATACAGATAGCGGTGTAGATGTTTCCATGTTTATACAGATAGTGGTGTAGATATTTCCATATTTATACAGATAGTGTTGTAGATATTTCCATATTTATGCAATTGACTCTGTAGTTATTTCCATGTTTATACAGATGGCACTGTAGATATTTCCATGTTTATAGAGATAGCCATGTAGGTATTTCCATGTTTATACTGCCAGCGGTGTAGATATTTCCAAGTTTACAACAATAGCGGTGTAGATATTTCCATATTTTTACAGATAGCAGTGTAGATATTTCCATGTTTATACAGATAGCGGTGTAGATATTTCCATGTTTATACAGATTGTGGTATAGGTATTTCCATGTTTATAGAGATAGCGGTGTAGATATTTATATGTTTATGTAGATAGTGGTGTAGTTATTTCCATGTTTATACAGATAGCGGTGTAGATATTTCCATGTTTATACTGATCGTGGTGTAGATATTTCCATGTTTATACAGATAGCGGGGGAGATATTTCCATGTTTATACAGATAGTGGTGCAGGTATTCCATGTTTATACAGATGACTGTGTAGGTATTCCCATGTTCATAATGGTGGCGATGTAGATATTTCCATGTTTTTAGAGATAGCCATGTATGTATTTCCATGTTTATATAGATAGTGGTGTAGACATTTCCAAGTTTGTAGAGATATGCATGTAGATGTTTCCATGTTTACATTGATAGCGGTGTAGACATTTCCATGTTCATAGAGATAGCAGTGTAAATATTTCCATATTTATACAGATAGCTGTGTAGATATTTCCATGTTTATACAGTTAGAGGTGTATATATTTCCATGTTTATGCCGATCTCGGTGTAGATATTTCCATCTTCTACAGATGGCACTGTAGATGTTTCTATGTTTATAGAGATGGCGGTGAAGATATTTCCATGTTTATACAGAGGTCGGTGTATTTATTTCCATGTTTATGCTGATGGCGGTGTAGATATTTCCATGTTTATCGAGATGGCATTTTAGATATTACTAGGTTTATAGAGATAGCAGTGTAGATACTTCCATGTTTATACAGATTGCGGTGTAGGTATTTCCATGTTTATACAGATCGTGGTGTAGATATTTCCATGTTTATACAGATAGCGGGGGAGATATTTCCATGTTTATACAGATAGCGGTGCAGGTATTTCCATGTTTCTGCAGATAGCGGTGGTGATATGTCCATGTTGATAGAGATAGCGGTGGAGGTATTTCCATGTTTATGCAGATGGCGGTGTTGATATTTTCGAGTTTATGAAGATAGCGGTGTAGATATTTCCATGTTTATACAGATAGCGCTGTCGATATTTCCATGTTCATACAGATTGCGGTGTAGATATTTCCATGTTTATAGAGATACCATTGTAGATATTTCCATGTGTATACAGATGGCAGGGTAGATATTTCCATGTTTATACAGATGGAGTTGTAGTTATTTCCAAGTTTATGCAGATGACTGTGTAGATATTTTCATGTTTTTACAGATGGCGGTGTAGTTATTTCCATGTTTATACAGATAGCGGTGTCGCTATATCTATGTTTATACAGATAGCAGTGTAGATATTTCCATGTTTATAGAGATAGCTGTGTAGGAATTTCCATGTTTATACAGATAGCGGTGTAGATATTTCCATGTTTACAGATGACTGTGTAGATATTTTCATGTTTATACAGATTGCGATGTAGGTATTTCCAAGATTATAGAGATAGCGGTGAAGATTTTTCCATGCTTTCACAGATAGCGGTGTAGTTATTTGCAAGTGTATACAGATGGCAATGTAGATATTTCCATGTTTATACAGATGGCAGTGTAGATATTTCCATGTTTATACAGATAGCAATGTAGATATTTCCACGTTTATACAGATAGCGGTGTTGATATTTCCATGTTTATTCAGATAGCGGTGTAAGTATTTCCATGTTAATAGTGATAGTGGTGCAGATATTTCCATGTTTATGTAATTGACTTTGAGTTTATTTCCATGTTTATACAGATGGCGGTGTAGATATTTCCATGTATATAGACATAGCCATGTAGATATTTCCATGTTTATACACACAGCGGTGTAGATATTTCCATGTTTATAGAGATAGCGGTGTAGATATTTCCATATTTTTACAGATAGCGGTTTAGATATTTCCATGTTTATACAGATGGCTGTGTAGATATTTCCATGTGTATACACATGGCAGTGTAGATATTTCCATGTTTATACACATGGAGGTGCAGATATTTCCATGTTGATACAGATGACTGTGTGGATATTTCCATGATTTTACAGATGGTGGTGTAGATATTTCCTTTTTTATACAGATAGCGGTGTGGCTATTTCCATGTTTGTACAGATAGCTGTGTAGATATTTAGATGTTTATAGAGATGGCTGTGTAGATATTTTCATGTTTATACAGATGGCTGTGTAGATATTTCCATAATTATACAGATGACATTGTAGTTATTTCCATGTTTTTACAGATAGTGCTGTAGATTTTTCCATGTTTATACAGATGACTCTGTCGGTATTTCCATGTTTATACAGATGGCGGTGTAGATATTTCCATATTTGTAGAGATAGCCATGTAAATATTTCCATGTTTATACAGAGAGAAGTGTAGACATTTCCATGTTTTTAGTAATAGCGGTGTAGATATTTATATGTTTATATAGATAATGGTGTAGTTATTTCCGTGTTTATACAGATAGCGGTGTAGATATTTCCATGTTTATACTGATCGTGGTGTAGATATTTCCATGTTTATACAGATAGCGGGGGTGATATTTCCATGTTTATACAGATAGTGGTGCAGTAATTCCATGTTTCTGCAGATAGCAGTGTAGACATATCGATGTTTATACAGATCATGGTGTAGATATTTCCATTTTTATAATGACAGTGGTGTTGATATTTCCATTTTCATACAGTTGACTCTGTAGGTATTTCCATGTTTATAAAGATGGGGGTGTAGATATTTCCGTGTATATAGAGATAGCCGTTTAGTTATTTCAATGTTTATACAGATAGCGGTGTAGACATTTCCATGTTTACAGAGATAGGCAAATAGATATTTCCATGTTTATACAGATACCGGTGTAGATATTTCCATGTTTATACAGATAGCGATGTAGTTATTTCCATGTTTATATACATAGCGGTGTAGACATTTCCATGTTTATACAGATCGTGGTGTAGATATTTCCATTTTTATACTGATAGTGGTGTTGGTATTTCCATCTTCATACAGATGACTCTGTAGGTGTTTCCATGTTTATAAAGACGGTGGTGTAGATATTTCCATGTTTATAGAGATAGCGGAGTAGATATTTCCATATTTATACAGATAGCGGTGTAGATATTTCCATGTTTACACAGCCTTCTAGATATTTCCATTTTTATACAGATACCTGTGTAGATATTTCCAAATTTATACAGATAGCGGAGTAGATGTTTCCAAATTTATACAGATAGCGGTGGTGATATTTCCATGTTTACACAGATAGCGTTGTAGATATGTCCATGTTTATGGAGATAGCGGTGTAGATATTTCCATATTTATACAGATAGTGGTTTAGATATTTCCATGTTTATTCAGATAGCGGTGTAGATATTTCCATGTTTATATTGATGGCGGTGTAGATATTTTCATGTTTATACTGATGGAGGTGTAGATATTTCCTTGTTTATACAGATAGCGGTGTAGGTATTTCCATGTTTATACAGGTAGTGGTGTAGACATTTCCATGTTTACAGAGATGGCGGTGTAGATATTTCCATATTTGCACAAATTGCGGTGTAGATATTTCCATCTTAACACAGATAGCTGTGTAGATACTTCCATGTTTACACAGGTAGAGGTGTAGATATTTCCATGTGTATGCAGATCTCGGTGAAGATATTTCCATCTTTCAAAAGATGGCAGTGTAGATATTTCTATGTTTATAGAGATGGCGGTGTAGATAATTCCATATTTATACACATGGTGGTGTAGTTATTTCCATGTTTATGCTGATGGCGCTGTAGATATTTTCATGTTTATAGAGGTGGCAGTGTACATATTTCTAAGTTTATAGAGATAGCGGTGTAGATAATTCCATCTTTATAGAGATGGCGGTGTAGGTATTTCCATGTTTATAGAGATAGTGGTGTAGATATTTCCATGTTTATACAGATAGCAGTGTAGATATTTCCATGTTTATACAGATAGCGGTGTTGCTATTTCCATGTTTATACTGATGGCGGTGTAGATATTTCCATATTTATAGAGATAGCCTTGTAGATATTTCCATGATTATACAGATAGCGGTGTAGATATTTCCATGTTTACACAGATAGCGGAGTACATATTTCCATGTTTATACAGATATCGGTGTAGATATTTCCATGTTCATAGAGATAACAGTGTAGATATTTCCATGTTTATACAGATGGCAGCGTAGGTATTTCCATGTGTATACAGATGGCAGTGTAGATATTTCCATGTTTATGCAGATAGCGGTGTAGATATTTCCATGTTTATAGAGATGGCCGTGTAGATATTTCGATGTTTATAGAGATTGCGGTGTGGATATTTCCATGTTTATAGAGATAGCGGTGTAGGTATTTCCATGTTTATAGAGATAGCGGTGTAGATATTTCCATATTTATACAGATAGCAGTGTAGATATTTCCATGTTTATACAGATTGCGGTGTAGATATTTCCACATTTATACAGATAGCAGTTTAGATATTTCCACGTTTATACAGATAAGGTTGTAGATATTTCCACGTTTATAGAGATAGCAGTGCAGATATTTCCACGTTTATACAGAGAGCGGTGTAGATATTACCACGTTTTAAAGATAATTGTGAAGACATTTCCATGTTTATAAACATGGCCGTGTGGATATTTCCATGTTTATGCAGATGGCGGTGTAGATATTTCCATGTTTATGCAGATGGCGGTGTAGATATTTCCAAGTTTATAGAATGGCGGTGTAGATATTTCCACGTTTATAGAGATAGCGGTGTAGTTATTTCCATGTTTATAGAGATAACGGTGTAGGTATTTCCATGTTTATAGTGATAGCGGTGTAGATATTTATATGTTTATACAGATAGCGTTGTAGATATTTCCATGTTTATGCAGATAGCGGTGTTGATAATTCCATGTTTATAGAGATAGCGGTGTTGATATTTCCATGTTTATACAGAAAGCGGTGTAGGTATTTCCATGTTGATACAGATAGCGGTGTAGATATTTACATGTTTATAGAGATGGCTGTGTAGATAATTCCATGTTTATACAGATGGCAGTTTAGATATTTCCATGTTTATAGAGATAGTGGTGTAGATATTTCCATGTTTATACAGATGACTGTGTAGGTATTTCCATGTTTATGCAGATGTCAGTGTAGATATTTTCAGGTTTATAGAGATAGCGATGTAGATATTTCCATGTTTATACAGATAGCGGTGTAGACATTTCCATGTTTACAGAGATAGCGATGTAGATATTTCCATATTTATACAGATAGCGGTGTAGGTATTTACAAGTTTATACAGATAGCAGTGTAGATATTTCCACGTTTATAGAGATGGCGGTGAAGTTATTTCCATGTTTATAGTGATAGTGGTGTAGATATTTCCATGTTTATACTGATAGCGGTGCAGATATTTCCATGTTTATACAGATAGCGGTGTTGGTATTTCCATGATTATACAGATAGCGGTGCAGATATTTCCATGGTTATACAGATGGGGTGGATATTTAAATGTTTATACAGATGGCGGTGTAGATATTTCCTTCCTTATACTGATTGCGGTGTTGATATTTCCATGTTTATACAGATAGCGGTTTAGATATTTCCATGTTTACAGAGATAGCGGTGTAGATATTTCCATCTTTGCACAGATTGCGGTGTACATATTTCCATCTTTACACAGATAATTGTGTAGATATTTCCAGGTTTACACATATAGTGTAGATATTTTCATCTTTATACAGATTGAGGTGTAGATATTTCCACGTTTATACAGATAGCGGTGTAGATATTTCCTCGTTTTACAGATATTTGTGTAGATATTTCCATGTTTATACAGATGGCAGTGTAGATATTTCCATGTTTATGCAGACGGCGGTGCAGATATTTCTATGTTTATGCAGATGGTGGTGTAGATATTTCCAGGTTTATAGAATGGCGGCATAGATATTTCCACGTTTATAGAGATAGCGGTGTAGATATTTCCAAGTTTATAGAGATAGCAGTATAGGTATTTCCATGTTTATAGTGATAGCGGTGCAGATATTTATATGTTTATTCAGATAGCGTTGTAGATGTTTCCAAGTTTATGCAGATGGCAGTGTAGATATTTCCATGTTTATAGAGATACTGGTGAAGATATTTCCATGTTTACAGAGATGACTGTGTAGGTATTTCCATGTTTATTCAGAAGTCGGTGTAGATATTTTCAGGTTTATAGAGATAGCGATGTAGATATTTCCATGTATATACAGACAGCGGTGTATACATTTCCATGTTTACAGAGAGAGCGGTGTAGATATTTCCATATTTACACAGATAGTGGTGTAGGTATCTCCATGTTTATACAGATGGCGGTGAAGGTAGTTCCATGTTTATGAATATGGCGGTGTAGATATTTTCATGTTTATAGAGACTGCGGTGTAGATTTGTTTATGTTCATAGAGATAACAGTGTAGATATTTCCATGTTTATACAGATGGCTGTGTAGGTATTTCCAAGTGTATACAGAGGCAGTGTAGTTATTTCCATGTTTATAGAGATGGTGAAGTAGATATTTCCATGGTTATACAGATGACTGTGTAGATATTTCCATGTTTATACAGATGGCGGTGTAGATATTTCCATGTTTATACAGATAGCGGTGTAGATATTTCCATGTTTATAGAGATAGCGTTGTAGATATATCCATCTTTGCAGAGATTACGGTACAGATATTTCCATCTTTACACAGACAGCGGTGTAGATATTTCCAAGTTTACACAGATAGCTGTGTAGATATTTCCATATATCCACATATAGCGTTGTAGGTATTTCCATGTTTACACAGATAGCGGAGTAGATATTTTCATGTTTATACAGATAGCGGTGTAGATATTTCCATGTTTATAGAGATAACAGTGTAGATATTTCCATGTTTATACAGATGGCTGCGTAGATATTTCCAATTGCATACAGATGGCATTGTAGATATTTCCATGTTTATACTGATAGCGGTGTAGGTATCTCCTTGTTTATAGAGATGGCTTTGTAGATATTTCCATGTGTATACAGATGGCAGAGTAGATATTTCCTTGTTTATAGAGATAGTGGTGTAGATATTTCCATGTTTATACAAATGACTGTGTAGGTATTTCCATGTTTATATAGATGTCGGTGTAGATATTTTCAGGTTTATAGAGATTGCGATGTAGATATTTCCATGTTTATACAGATAGCGGTGTAGACATTTCCATGTTCACAGAGATAGCGGTGTAGATATTTCCATATTTATACAGATAGCGGTGTAGACATTTCCATGTTTATACAGATAGCGGTGTAGATATTTCCATGTTTATAGAGATGGCAGTGAAGTTATTTCCATGTTTATAGAGATAGTGATGTAGATATTTCCATGTTTATACAGAGAGCGGAGAAGATACTTCCATGTTTACAGAGATAGCGGTGTAGATATTTCCATCTTGGCACAGATTGCGGTTTAGATATTTACATCCTTATACAGATAGCGGTGTAAATATTTCCAATTTTACACAGATAGCTGTGTAGATATTTCCATTTTTACACAGATAGCGTTGTAGATATTTCCATGTTTGCACAGATAACGCTGTAGATATTTCCATGTTTATACAGATAGTGGTGTAGATATTTCCATGTTTATACAGATAGCAGTGGAGACATTTCCATGTTTAAACCGATAGCGATGTAGATATTTACATGTTTATACAGATAGCGGTGTAGATATTTCCATGTTTATAGAGATAGCGGTTTAGAAATTTCCATGTTTTTACAGATAGCGGTGTAGATATTTCCAGGTTTATAGAGACGGCGGTGTAGGTATTTCCATGTTTATATAGATAGCGGTGTAGATAATTGCATGTTTATACAGATAGCAGTGTAGATATTTCCATCTTTATGGACAAGGCGGTGTAGATATTTCCATGTTTATAGAGATTGCGGTGTAGATATTTCCATCTTTACACAGATAGCGGTATAGATATTTCCATCATTGCACAAACTGTGCTGTAGATATTTCCATCTTAACACAGATAGTGGTGTAGATATTTCCATGTTTACCCAGACAGTGGTGTATATATTTGCATGCTTATACAGATAGGGGTGTAAGTGTTTCCATGTTTATACAGATAGTGGTGGAGATATTTCCATGTTTATACTGGTAGCGATGGAGATATTTCCATGTTTATACAGATTGAGGTGTAGATATTTCCAAGTTTATATAGATAGCGGTGTAGGTATTTAAATGTTTTTACAGATAGCGGTGTAGTTATTTCTATGTTTATACAGATAGTGGTGTAGGTATTTACATGTTTATAGAGATAGCGGTGTATGCATTTCCATGTTTATAGAGATAGTGGTGTAGATAATTCTATGTTTATAGAGAGAGCGGTGTAGATATTTCCATGTTTATAGAGATAGCGGAGTAGGTATTTCCATGTTTATGGAGATAGCGGTGTAGGTACTTCCATGTTTATGCAGATGGCTGTGTAGATATTTCCATGTGTATGCAGATGGCAGTGTAGATATTTCCATGTTTATAGAGATGGTGGTGTAGATATTTCTATGCTTATACAGATGACTGTGTAGTTATTTCCCTGTTTATACAGATGGCGGTTTAGATATTTCCAAGTTTATAGAGATAGCGGTGAAGAAATTTCCATGTTTATACAGATAGCGGTGTAGCTATTTCCATGTTTATACAGATGGCGGTGTAGATATTTCCATGTTCATAGAGATGGCGGTGTAGATATTTCCAAGTTTATACAGATAGCGGTGTAGATATTTCCATGTATATACTGATAGCGGTGTAGATAATTCCATGCTTACTCAGATAGCGGTGTTATATTTCCATCTTTGCACAGATTGCGGTGTAGATATTTCCATCTTTACACAGATAGCGGTGTAGATATTTCCATGTTTACACAGATAGCTCTGTAGGTATTTCCATGTTTACACAGATAGTGTTGTAGATGTTTCCATGTTTATAGAGATAGCGGTGTAGACATTTCCATGTTTATAGAGATAGTGGTGTAGATAATTCTATGTTTATAGAGAGAGCGGTGTAGATATTTCCATGTTTATAGAGATAGCGGTGTAGGTATTTCCATGTTTATGGAGATAGCGGTGTAGTTACTTCCATGTTTATCCCGGTGGCTGTGTAGATATTTCCATGTGTATGCAGATGGCAGTGTAGATATTTCCATGTTTATAGAGATGGTGGTGTAGATATTTCTATGCTTATACAGATGACTGTGTAGCTATTTCCCTGTTTATACAGATGGCGGTGTAGGTATTTCCAAGTTTATAGAGATAGCGGTGAAGAAATTTCCATGTTTATACAGATAGCGGTGTAGCTATTTCCATGTTTATACAGATGGCGGTGTAGATATTTCCATGTTCATAGAGATGGCGGTGTAGATATTTCCAAGTTTATACAGATAGCGGTGTAGATATTTCCATGTATATACTGATAGCGGTGTAGATAATTCCATGCTTACTCAGATAGCGGTGTAGATATTTCCATCTTTGCCCAGATTGCGGTGTAGATATTTCCATCTTTACACAGATAGCGGTGTAGATATTTCCATGTTTACACAGATAGCTCTGTAGGTATTTCCATGTTTACACAGATAGTGTTGTAGATGTTTCCATGTTTATAGAGATAGCGGTTTAGATATTTCCATGTATCTACAGATAGCGGTGTAGACATTTCCATGTTTACAGGGATAGTGGTTTACATATTTCCATGTTTATACAGATAGCGGTGTAGATATTTCCATGTTTATACAGATAGCGGTGCAGATATTTCCTAGTTTATGCAGATTGTGGTGTAGATATTTCCATGTTTATACAGATCGTGGTGTACATATTTCCACGTTTATACAGATAGCGTAGTAGATATTTCCATTTTAACAAAGGTAGCGGTGTAGAAATTTCCAAGTTTATACAGATCACTGTGTAGATATTTCCATCTTTCTAGAGATGGCAGTGTAGATATTTCCAAGTTTATACAGATGGTGGTGTAGATAGTTCCATGTTTATACAGACAGCGTTGAAGATATTTCCATGTTAATCCGATGGCGGTGTAGATATTTCCATGTTTATAGAGATGGCGGTGTAGATATTTCTATGTTTATAGAGATAGCGGTGTAGATATTTCCATGTTTATTCAGATAGCGGTGTTGGTAATTCCATGTTTATACAGATAGCGGTGTATATATTTCCGTGTTTATACAGCTCGCAGTGTAGATATTTCCATCTTTATACAGATGGCAGTGTAGATATTTCCATGTTTACACAGATAACACTGTAGATATGTCCTTGTTTATAAAGATGGCGGTGTAGATATTTCCATGATTATGGAGAGGGCGGTGTAGTTGTTTCCATGTTTATAGAGATGGTGTAGTAGATATTTCCATGTTTTTACAGATGACAGTGAAGCTATTTCCATGTTTATACAGATGGCAGTGTAGATATTTCCATGTTATAAAGATAGCGGTGTAGATATTTATATGTTTTTACAGATAGCGCTGTAGATATTTCCATGTTTATACAGATAGCAGTGCAGGTATTTCCATTTTATACAGAGTTGTGTAGACATTTCCATGTTTAAAGAGATAGCGGTGTAGATATTTCCATGTTTATACTGATAGCGGTGCAGATATTTCCATGTTTATACAGATAGCGATGTAGATATTTCTATGTTTATACAGATAGCTGTGTAGAAATTTCCGTGTGTAAACAGATGGCAGTGTAGATATTTCCATGTTTATAGAGATGGTGGAGTAGACATTTCCAAGCTTATACAGATGACTCTGTGGATATTTCCATGTTTATACAGATGGCGGTGTAGATATTTCCATGTTTATAGAGATAGGGGTGTAGATATTTCCATGTTTATACAGAGAGCGGTGTAGCTATTTCCATGTTTATAGACATAGGGTGTAGATATATTCATATTTATACAGATAGCGGTGTAGATATTTCCATGTTTATACAGATGGCGTTGTAGATATTTCCATGGTTATAGAGATGGCGGTGTAGATATTTCCATGTTTATACAGATGACTGTGTAGATATTTCCATGTTTTTACAGATGGCGGTGTAGATATTTCCATGTGTATACAGAAGGCGGTGTGTCTATTTCCAGGTTTATACAGATAGCGGTGTAGATATTTCCATATTTATTGAGATGGCTGTGTAGATATGTCCACGTTTATACAGATGGCAGTGTAGATATTTCCATGTTTATAGAGAGAGTGATTTCGATATTTCCATGTTTATAAAGATAGTGGTTTAGATATTTCCATCGTTGCACAGATTGTGCTGTAGATATTTCCATCTTTACACAGGTAGTGATGTAGATATTTCCATGTTTACAAAGACAGTGGTGTAGATATTTCCATGTTTACACAGAAAGCGTTGTATATATTTGCATGTTTATACAGATAGCAGTGTAGATATTTCCATGTTTATACAGATAGCGGTGTAGATGTTTCCATGTTTATACAGATAGCGGTGTAGATATTTCCATGTTTATACAGATAGCAGTGTACATGATTCTATGTTTATACATATGTAGGTGGAGATATTTCCATGTTTATTCAGATTGCGGTGTAGATATTTCCATGTTTATAGAGATAGCGATGTAGTTATTTCCATATTTAAACAGATGGCGGTGTAGATATTTCCATGTTTATTCACATGTTGGTGTAGATATTTCCAATTTTATTCAGATGGCGGTGTAGATATTTCCATGATAATACAGATAGAGGTGTAGATATTTCCATGTTTATACAGATAGCGGTGTAGATGTTACCATGTTTACAGAGATATCGGTGTAGGTATTTCCATCTTTGCAGAGATTGTGGTGTAGATATTTCCATTTTTACACAGAGAGCGGTGTAGATATTTCAGTCGTTGCACAGATTGTGCTGTAGATATTTCCATATTTACACAGAGAGTGGTGTAGATATTTCCATGTTTACACAGACAGCGGTTTAGATATTTCCATGTTTACACAGATAGCGTTGTAATATATGCATGTTTATACAGGTAGCGGTGTAAGTGTTTCCATGTTTATACAGATAGCGGGAGAGATATTTCCATGTTTATACAGATAGCGATGGAGATATTTCCATGTTTATACAGATTGAGGTGTAGATATATCGAAGTTTATACAGATAGCGGTGTAGATATTTAAACGTTTTTACAGATAGCGGTGTAGTTATTTCCATGTTTATACAGATAGCGGTGTAGGTATTTCCATGTTTGTAGAGATAGCGGTCTAGACATTTCCATGTTTATAGAGATAGTGGTGTAGATATTTCTATGTTTATAGAGAGAGCGGCGTAGATATTTCCATGTTTATACAGATGGCGGTGTAGATAGTTTCATGTTTATGGAGATGGCGGTGTAGATATTTCCATGTTTATAGAGATTGCGGTGTAGGTATTGTCATGTTTATAGAGATAGCGGTGTAGATATTTCCATGTTTATAGAGATTGCGGTGTAGGTATTGTCATGTTTATAGAGATAGCGGTGTAGGTATTTCCATGTTAATAGAGATAGCGACGTAGGTACTTCCATGTTTATACAGATGGCTGTGTAGATATTTCCATGTGTACGCAGATGGCAGTGTAGATATTTCCATGTTTATGGAGATGGTGGTAAAGATATTTCTATGCTTATACAGATGACTGTGTAGCTATTTCCAAGTTTATACAGATGGCATTGTAGATATTTCCAAGTTTATAGAGATAGCGGTGTAGATATTTCCATGTTTATACAGATAGCGGTGTAGAGATTTCCATGTTCACAGAGATAGCGGTGTAGATATTTCCATATTTATACAGATAGCGGTGTAGACATTTCCATGTTTATACAGATAGCGGTGTAGATATTTCCATGTTTATAGAGATGGCAGTGAAGTTATTTCCATGTTTATAGAGATAGTGATGTAGATATTTCCATGTTTATACAGAGAGCGGAGAAGATACTTCCATGTTTACAGAGATGGCGGTGTAGATATTTCCATCTTGGCACAGATTGCGGTGTAGATATTTACATCCTTATACAGATAGCGGTGTAAATATTTCCAAGTTTACACAGATAGCTGTGTAGATATTTCCATTTTTAAACAGATAGCGTTGTAGATATTTCCATGTTTACACAGATAACGCTGTAGATATTTCCATGTTTATACAGATAGTGGTGTAGATATTTCCATGTTTATAGAGATAGCGGTGTAGACATTTCCATGTGTAAACAGATAGCGATGTAGATATTTCCATGTTTATACAGATAGCGGTGTAGATATTTCCATGTTTATAGAGATAGCGGTTTAGAAATTTACATGTTTTTACAGATAGCGGTGTAGATATTTCCAGGTTTATAGAGACGGCGGTGTAGGTATTTCCATGTTTATACAGATAGCGGTGTAGATAATTCCATGTTTATACAGATAGCAGTGTAGATATGTCCGTCTTTATGAACAAGGCGGTGTAGATATTACCATGTTTATAGAGATTGCGGTGTAGATATATCCATCTTTACACAGATAGCGGTATAGATATTTCCATCACTGCACAAACTGTGCTGTAGATATTTCCATCTTAACACACATAGTGGTGTAGATATTTCCATGTTTACACAGCCAGTGGTGTATATATTTGCATGTTTATACAGATAGGGGTGTAAGTGTTTCCATGTTTATACAGATAGCGGTGGAGATATTTCCATGTTTATACAGGTAGCGATGGAGATATTTCCATGTTTATACAGATTGAGGTGTAGATATTTCCAAGTTTATATAGATAGCAGTGTAGGTATTTAAATGTTTTTACAGATAGCGGTGTAGTTATTTCTATGTTTATACAGATAGCGGTGTAGGTATTTCCATGTTTATAGAGATAGCGGTGTAGACATTTCCATGTTTATAGAGATATTGGTGTAGATAATTCTATGTTTATAGAGAGAGCGGTGTAGATATTTCCATGTTTATAGAGATAGCGGTGTAGGTATTTCCATGTTTATGGAGATAGCGGTGTAGGTACTTCCATGTTTATGCAGATGGCTGTGTAGATATTTCCATGTGTATGCAGATGGCAGTGTAGATATTTCCATGTTTATAGAGATGGTGGTGTAGATATTTCTATGCCTATACAGATGACTGTGTAGCTATTTCCCTGTTTATACAGATGGCGGTGTAGATATTTCCAAGTTTATAGAGATAGCGGTGAAGAAATTTCCATGATTATACAGATAGCGGTGTAGCTATTTCCATGTTTATACAGATGGCGGTGTAGATATTTCCATGTTCATAGAGATGGCGGTGTAGATATTTCCAAGTTTATACAGATAGCGGTGTAGATATTTCCATATATATACTGATAGCGGTGTAGATAATTCCATGCTTACTCAGATAGCGGTGTAGATATTTCCATCTTTGCACAGATTGCGGTGTAGATATTTCCATCTTTACACAGATAGCGGTGTAGATATTTCCATGTTTACACAGATAGCTCTGTAGGTATTTCCATGTTTACACAGATAGTGTTGTAGATGTTTCCATGTTTATAGAGATAGCGGTTTAGATATTTCCATGTATCTACAGATAGCGGTGTAGACATTTCCATGTTTACAGGGATAGTGGTTTACATATTTCCATGTTTATACAGATAGCGGTGTAGATATTTCCATGTTTACACAGATAGTGGTGCAGATATTTCCTTGTTTATGCAGATAGTGGTGTAGATATTTCCATGTTTATACAGATCGTGGTGTACATATTTCCACGTTTATACACATAGCGGAGTAGATATTTCCATTTTAACAAAGGTAGCGGTGTAGAAATTTCCAAGTTTATACAGATCACGGTGTAGATATTTCCATCTTTCTAGAGATGGCAGTGTAGATATTTCCAAGTTTATACAGATGGTGGTGTAGATAGTTCCATGTTTCTACAGACAGCGTTGTAGATATTTCCATGTTAATCCATTGGCGGTGTAGATATTTCCATGTTTATAGAGATGGCGGTGTAGATATTTCTATGTTTATAGAGATAGCGGTGTTGGTATTTCCATGTTTATAGAGATGGAGTTGTAAGTATTTCCATGTTTATAGAGATAGCAGTGAAGATATTTCCGTGTTTATACATATAGCGGTGTAGATATTTCCATGTTTATTCAGATAGCGGTGTTGGTATTTCCATGTTTATACAGAGAGCGGTGTATATATTTCCGTGTTTATACAGCTCGCAGTGTAGATATTTCCATCTTTATACAGATGGCAGTGTAGATATTTCCATGTTTACACAGATAACAGTGTAGATATGTCCTTGTTTATAGAGATGGCGGTGTAGATAGTTCCATGATTATGGAGAGAGCGGTGTACTTGTTTCCATGTTTATAGAGATGGTGGAGTAGATATTTCCATGTTTTTACAGATGACAGTGATGCTATTTCCATGTTTATACAGATGGCGGTGTAGATATTTCCAAGCTTATAGAGATAGCGGTGAAGAAATTTCGATGTTTATACGGATAGCGGTGTAGCTATTTCCATGCTTATACAGATGGCGGTGTAGATATTTCCATGTTCATAGAGATGGCGGTGTAGATATTTCCATGTATATACTGATAGTGGTGTAGATATTTCCATGTTTATAGGATAGCGGTGTAGGTATTTCCATATTTATAGTGATAGCGCTATAGATCTTTCCATGTTTGTACAGATTGCGGTGAAGATATTGCCATGTTTACAGAGATATAGCTGTAGATATTTCAGTATTTGCACAGATTACGGTGTAGATATTTCCATCTTTACACAGATAGCGGAGTACATATTTCCATGTTTACACAGGCAGCTGTGTAGATATTTCCATGTTTACACAGAGAGTGTTGTAGATATTTCCATGTTTATACAGATAGCGGTGTAGATATTTCCATGTATATACAGATGGCGGTGTAGGTATTTCCATGTTTATACAGATGGCTGTGTAGGTATTTCCATATGTATACAGATGGCAGTGTAGATATTTCCATGTTTTACAGATGGCGGTGTAGATATTTCCATGTTTATACAGGTACCGTTGTAGATATTTCCATGTTTATAGAGATGGCTGTGTAGATATTTCCATGTTTATAGAGATGGCAGCGTAGGTATTTCCATGTTTGTAAAGATAGTGGTGTAGATATATCCATGTTTATGCAGATGACTGTGAAGGTATATCCAAGTTGATACAGATGGCGGTGTAGATATTTCCATGTTTATAGAGATAGCCATGTAGATATTTCCATGTTTATACAGCTAGCGGTGTAGGCATTTCCATGTTTATAGAAATTGCCGTGTAGTTATTTCTATATTTGTACAGATAGCGGTGTAGCTATTTCCATGTTTATACAGATAGCGGTGTAGATATTTCCATGTTTATACAGATTGCAGTGTAGGTATTTCCATGTTTATAGAGAGAGCGGTGTAGATATTTCCATGTTTATACAGATGGCTGTGTAGATATTTCCATGTGTTTACAGATGGCAGTGTAGATATTTCCATGTTTATACACATGCAGGAGTAGATATTTCCATGTTTATACAGATGGCTGTGTAGATATTTCCATGTTTTTACAGATGGCGGTGTAGATATTTTCATGTTTACACAGATAGCGCTGTGGCTATTTCCATGTTTATACAGATAGCAGTGTAGATATTTCCATGTTTATAGAGATAACGATCTAGATATTTCCATGTTTATACACATGGCGGTGTAGATATTTCCCTGTTTATAGAGATAACCATGTAGATATTTCCATGTTTATACAGATAGCTGTGTAGGCATTTCCATGTTTATAGAGATAGCGTTGTAGATATTTCAATATTTATAGAGATAGCGGTGTAGTTATTTCCATGTTTACAGAGATAGCGGTGTAGATATTTTGATATTTGCACAGATTGCGGTGTACATGTTTTCAACTTTCACAGATAGCGGTGTACATATTTCCATGTTTACACAGATAGCTGTGTAGATATTTCCATGTTTACACAGATATTGTTGTAGATATTTCCATGTTTATACAGATAGCGGTGTAGATATTTCCATGTTTCGGAAGATAGCCGTGTAGGTATTTCCATGCTTACACAGATAGCGGTGTAGGTATTTCCATGAGTTTAGACATGGCAGTGAAGATATTTCCATGTTCATACAGATGGCAGTGTAGATATTTCCATGTTTATACAGATTGTGTTGTAGATATTTCCATATTTGCGCATATTGCGGTGAAGATATTTCCATCTTTACACAGATAGCAGTGTACATATTTCCATGTTTACACAGATAGCTCTGAAGACATTCCCATGTTTACACAGATAGTTTTGTAGATATTTCCATGTTTATACAGGTAGCGGTGTAGATATTTCCATGTTTATAGAGATAGCGCTGGGGATATTTCCGTCTTTATACAGATGGCGATGTAGATATTTCCATGTTTATAGAGATTGCAGTGTAGATATTTTCATGTTTACAGAGAAAGCCGTGGAGATATTTCCAAGTTTATACAGATGGCTGTGTAGATATTTTCATGTGTATACAGATGGCAGTGTAGATATTTCCATGTTTATACAGATGGAGGTGTAGGTATTTCCAAGTTTATACAGATGACTGTGTAGATATTTTCATGTTTTTACAGATGGCGGTGTAGTTATTTCCATGTTTATACAGATAGCGGTGTCGCTATTTCTATGTTTATACAGATAGCAGTGTAGATATTTCCATGTTTATAGAGATAGCTGTTTAGATATTTCAATGTTTATACAGATAGCGGTGTAGATATTTCCATGTTTATACAGATGACTGTGTAGAAATTTTCATCTTTATACAGATTGCGGTGTAGGTATTTCCAAGATTATAGAGATAGCGGTGTAGATTTTTCCATGCTTTCACAGATAGTGGTGTAGTTATTTGCAAGTGTATACAGATGGCAATGTAGATATTTCCATGTTTATACAGATGGCAGTGTAGATATTTCCATGTTTATACAGATAGCAATGTAGATATTTCCATGTTTATACAGATAGCGGTGTTGATATTTCCATGTTTATTCAGATAGCGGTGTAAGTATTTCCATGTTAATAGAGATAGTGGTGTAGATATTTCCATGTTTATGTAATTTACTGTGTAGGTATTTCCATGTTTATACAGATGGCGGTGTAGATATTTCCATGTATATAGAGATAGCCATGTAGATATTTCCATTTTTTTACACCCAGTGGTGTAGATATTTCCATGTTTATAGAGATAGCGGTGTAGATATTTCCATATTTTTACAGATAGCGGTGTAGATATTTACATGTTTATACAGATTGCGCTGTAGTTATTTCCATGTTTGTGGATATAGCGGTGTAGATATATCCATGTTTACACAGATGGCTATGTAGGTATTTCCATGTGTATACAGATGGCAGTGTAGATATTTCCATGTTTATACACATGGAGGTGCAGGTATTTCCATGTTTATATGGATGACTGTGTAGATATATTCATGTTTTTACAGATGGCGGTGTAGATATTTCCTTGTTTATAAAGATAGCGGTGTGGCTATTTCCATGTTTGTACAGATAGCTGTGTAGATATTTCCATGTTTATAGAGATGGCTGTGTAGATATTTCCATGTTTATATAGATGGCTGTGTAGATATTTCCATGTTTATACAGATGGCAGTGTAGATATTTCCATGTTTTTACAGATAGTGCTGTAGATTTTTCCATGTTTATACAGATGACTCTTTCGGTATTTCCATGTTTATGCAGATGGCGGTGTAGATATTTCCATGTTTATAGAGATAGCCATGTAAATATTTCCATGTTTATACAGATAGCAGTGTAGACATTTCCATGTTTATAGAGATAGCGGTGTAGATATTTCCATGTTTATACAGATAACGGTGTAGATATTTCCATGTTTATACTGATCGTGGTGTAGATATTTCCATGTTAATGCAGATAGCGGGGGAGATATTTCCATGTTTATACAGATAGCGGTGCAGTTATTCCATGTTTCTGCAGATAGCGGTGTTGATATTTCCATGTTGATAGAGATAGCGGTGGAGGTATTTACATGTTTATGCAGATGGCGGTGTTGATATTTCCAAGTTTATGCAGAAAGCGGTGTAGATATTTCCATGTTTATACAGGTAGCGTTGTAGAGATTACCATGTTTATAGAGATGGCTGTGTAGATATTTCCATGTTTATACAGATGGCAGTGTAGTTATTTCCATGTTTATACACATACTGGTGTAGATATTTCCATGTTTATGCAGATGACTGAGTAGTTATTTCCATGTTGATACAGATGGCGATGTAGATATTTCCAAGTTTATAGAAATAGCCATGTAGATATTTCCATGTTTATACAGCAAGCTGTGTAGACATTTCCATGTTCATATAATTAGCCGTGTAGATATTTCCATATTAATTCAGATAGCAGAGTAGTTATTTCCATGTTTATACAGATAGCGGTGGAGATATTTCCATGTTTATGCAGATGGAGGTGTAGATATTTCCAAGTTTATACAGATGACTCTGTAGGTATTTTCATGTTTTTATAGATGGCGGTGTAGACAATTCCATGTTTATACAGATAGCGGTGTGGCTATTTCCATGTTTATACAGATAGCAGTGTAGGTGTTTCCATGTTTATAGAGATAGCTTTGTAGACATTTCCATGTTTATACAGATAGTTGTGTAGATAATTCCATCTTTTTACAAATGACTGTGTAGGTATTTCCATGTTTAAACAGATGGCGGTGTAGATATTTCCATGTCTACAGAGATAGCCATGTAGATATTTAGATGTTTATACAGATAGAGGTGTACGCATTTCCACGTTTATAGAGATAGTGGTGTAGAAATTTCAATATTTATACAGATAGCGGTGTTGATATTTCCAAGTTTATACAGATAGCAGTGTACATATTTCCATGTTGATACAGATGTCTTTGTAGGTATTCCCATGTTCATAAAGGTCACGGTGTAGATATTTCCATGTTTATAGAGATAGCATTGTATGTATTTCCATGTTTATACAGATAGCGGTGTAGACATTTCCATGTTTATAGAGATAGGCATGTAGATGTTTCCATGGTTATACAGATAGCGGTGTAGACATTTCTATGTTCATAGAGATAGCAGTGTAAATATTTCCATATTTATACTGATAGCTGTGTAGGTATTTCCATGTTTATACAGGTAGAGGTGTAGGTATTTCCATGTTTATGCAGATCTCGGTGTAGCTATTTCCATCTTTCAACAGATGACAGTGTAGTTTTTCAATGTTTATAGAGATGGCGGTGTAGATATTTCCATGTTTATACAGACGGCAGTGTAGTTATTTCCATGTTTATTCTGATGGCGGTGTAGATATTTCCATGTTTATAGAGATGGCGTTTTAGATATTTCTCTGTTTATAGAGATAGCGGTGTAGATAATTCCATGTTTGTATAGATAGCGGAGTAGGTATTTCCATGTTTGTACAGATAGCGGTGTAGATATTTCAATGTTTATACAGATAGCGGTGTAGATATTTCCATGTTTCTAGAGATAGCCAAGTAGATATTTCCACGTTTTTACTGCTAGCGGTGTAAATATTTCCATGTTTATGGGGATAGCAGTGTAGATATTTCCATGTTTATACAGATACCGTTGCGGTTATTTCCATGTTTATAGAGATAGCGGTGTAAATATTTCCATGTTTGCACAGATTGCGGTGCAGATTTTCCATCTTTACAAAAATAGCGGTGTAGATATTTCCATGTTTTCACAGATAGCTGTGTAGACATTTCCATGTTTACACGGATAGCGTTGTAGATATTTCCATGTTTATACTGATAGCGGTGTACATATTTAAATGACTCTACAGATAGCTGTGTAGATGTCACCAGGTTTATACAAATCATTGTGTAGGTATTTCCATGTTTATACAGACTGCGGTGTACATATTTAAATGACTCTACAGATAGCTGTGTAGATGTCACCAGGTTTATACAAATCATTGTGTAGGTATTTCCATGTTTATACAGACTGCGGTGTAGATAATTCCATGTTTTTACAGATGGCGGCGTAGATATTTCCATGTATATACAGATAGCGGTGTGGATATTTCCATGTTTATACAGACAGTGGTGTAGATATTACCATGTTTACACAGATAGCGGTTTAGATATTTCCATTTTTGCAAAGATTGTGGTGTAGATATTTCCATCTTTACAAAGATAGCGGTGTAGTTATTTCCATGTTTACACAGATTGCGGTGTAGATATTTCCATGTTTACACAGATAGTGGTGTAGATGTTTCCATGTTTATACAGATAACTGTGTAGGTATTTCCATGTTTATACAGATGGCATTGTAGATATTTCCATGTTTATACAGATAGAGCTGTAGATATTTCCATGTTTATACAGATAGTGCTGTTGGTATTTCCATGTTTATACAGATAGAGGTGTAGAAATTTCCATGTTTCCACAAATGGCAGTGTAGATTGTTCCATGTTTGTAGAGATGGCGCTGTAGTTATTTCCATGTTTATACAGATTGCCGTGTAGATATTTCCATGTTTATAGAGATTGTGCTGTAGATGTTTCCATGTTTCTACAGATAGCGGTGGAGATATTTCCATGTTTATACAGATCGTGGTGTAGATATTTCCATGTTTATGGAGATAGCGGTGTAGATATTTCCATATTTATACAGATAGCGGTGTAAATATTTCCATGTTTATTCAGATGCTGTTGTAGATATTTCCTTGTTTATACAGATGGTGGTGTAGATATTTCTATGTTTATACTGATAGTGGTGTAGATATTTCCACGTTTATACAGATAATGGTGTAGATATTTCTATGTTTATACAGATAGCGGTTTAGATATCTCCATGTTTACAGAGATTGCGGTGTAGATATTTCCATATTTGCACAGACTGCGGTGTAGATATTTCCATCTTTACACAGACAGCGGTGTACATATTTCCATGTTTACACAGGTAGCTGTGTAGATATTTCCATGTTTACAC
Source organism: Pan paniscus (assembly GCF_029289425.2). Lineage (NCBI taxonomy): Eukaryota > Metazoa > Chordata > Mammalia > Primates > Hominidae > Pan > Pan paniscus. The sequence goes on from NC_073271.2 coordinate 46,921,520, forward strand.
AGATAGTGTTGTTGATAATTCCATGTTTATACAGATAGCGTTTTAGATATTTCCATGTTTATACAGATAGCGGTGGAGATCTTTCCATGTATATACAGATGGCCGTGTAGATATTTCCATCTTTATACAGATGGCGGTGTAGATATTTCCAAGTTTATACAGATAGCAGTGTAGATATTTCCATGTTCATGCAGACTGCGGTGTAGGTATTTCCATGTTTATAGAGATGGCGGTGTAGATATTTCCATTTTACACAGATGGTGGTGTAGATAGTTCCATGTTTATGGAGATGGTGGTGTAGATATTTCCATGTTTATAAATGTGTCAATGTAGATATTTCTAGGTTTATAGAGATGGCGGTGTAGATATTTCCATGTTTATAGAGATAGCTGTGTAAATATTTCCATCTGTATAGAGATAGCGGTGCAGTTATTTCCATGTTTATGCAGATGGCTGTGTAGATATTTCTATGTTTATACAGATGGCGGCATAGATATTTCCATGTTTATATTGATAGCGGTGTATATATTTCCATATTTATAGAAATAGCAATGTAGATATTTCCATGTTTATTCAGAGGGCGGTATAGATATTTCCATTTTTATACAGACAGCGGTGTATTTATTTCCATGTTTATACAGAGAGAGTTGTAGATATTTCCATGTTTAAACAGATCGTGGTGTTGATATTTCCACGTTTATACAGATATTGGTGTTGGTATTTCCCTGTTTATACAGATAGCAGTGTAGATATTTCCATGTTTATACAGCTCGGGGTGCAGATATTTCCATCTTTATACAGACGGCAGTGTAGATATTTCCATGTTTACACAGATGGCGGTGTAGATAGTTCCATGTTTATGGAGATGGCGGTGTAGATATTTTCATGTTTATAGAGATGGCGGTGTAGATATTTCCATGTTTATAGAGTTTGTGGTGTAGATATTTCCATGCTTATAGAGATTGCAGTGTAGGTATTTCCATGTGTATAGAGATAGCGGTGCAGATGTTTCCATGTTTATACTGATGGCTCTGTAGACATTTCCATGTGTATACAGACGGCAGTGTAGATATTTCCATGTTTATAGAGATGGTGGTGTAGATATTTCCATGTATATACAGATGACTGTGTAGATATTTCCAGGTTTACAGATGGCAGTGTGGATATTTCCATGTTTATAGAGATGGTGGTGTATATATTTCCATGTATATACAGTTGACTGTGTAGGTATTTCCATTTTTATACAGATAGCGTTATAGATATTTCCATATATAAACAGAGAGCGGTAGTGATATTTCCATGTTTATACAGAGAGCGATGTAGATATTTCCATGTTTAAACAGATTGCTTTGTAGGTATTTGCATGTTTATAGAGGTAGCGGTGTAGATATTTCCATGTTTATACAGATGGCTGTGTAGATATTTCCATGTGTATACATGGCAGTGTAGATATTTCCATGTTTATGCAGATGGAGGTGTAGATGTTTCCATGTTTATAGAGATAGCGGTGGAGATATTTCCATGTTTATACAGATGGATGTGTAGATATTTCCATGTGTATACACATGGCAGTGTAGATATTTCAATGATTATAGAGATGGTAGTGTAGATATTTCCATGTTTACAGAGTTAGCGGTGTAGATATTTCCATCTATGAACAGATTGCAGTGTATATCTTTCCATCTTTTCACAGATCGCGGTGTAGATATTTCCATGTTTATAGAGATGGCGGTGTAGATATCTCCATGTTTATACAGATATTGGTGTAGATATTTCCATGTTTATACAGATAGCGGTGTAGATATTACCATCTTTACACAGATAGCGGTGTAGATATTTCCATGTTTATAAATATGTCGGTGTAGATAGTTCCATGTTTATGGAGATGGCCATGTAGATATTTCCATGTTTATACAGATAGCGGTGTAGACATTTCCATGCGTATAGAGATAGTGGTGTAAATATTTCCATATTTAAACAGATAGCGGAGTAGGTATTTCCATGTTTATACAGATAGTGGTGTAGATATTTGCATGTTTATACAGATAGCTGTGTAGATATATCCATGTTTATACAGATTGTGTTGTAGATATTTCCATGGTTATACAGATAGCGGTGTAGATATTTCCATGTTTATACAGAGAGTGGTGTAGATATTTCCATGTTTACAGAGATAGAGGTGTAGATATTTCCATATTTGCAAAGATTGCCGTGTAGATATTTCCATCTTCACACAGATTGCGGTATACATATTTCCATGTTTAAACAGACAGCTGTGTACATATTTCCATATTTACACAGATAGTGTTGTAGATATTTCCATGTTTATACGGATTGCGGTGTAAATATTTACATGTTTACAAAGATAGCGGTGTAGATATTTCCATGTCTATAGAGATAGCGGTGTAGATATTTCCATGTTCATACTGACAGCGTTGTAGATATTTCCATTTATACAGAGAGTGGTGGAGATATTTCCATGTGTATACAGATAGCGGTGGAGATATTTCCATGTTTCTAGAGATGGTTGTGTAGATATTTCCAAGTTTATGCAGGTAACGGTGTAGATATTTCCATGTTTATAGAGATAGCGGTGTAGATATGTCCATGTTTATACAGGTAGCGGTGTAGATATTTCCATGTTTACAGAGATAGCGGTGTAGATATTTCCATATTTATACAGATAGCGGTTTAGATATTTGTATGTTTATTCACATGGTGGTGTAGATATTTCCATGTTTATACACACAGCGGTGTGGCTATTACCATTTTTATAGAGATGGCAGTGTAGATATATCCATGTTTATAAAGATAGTGGAGTAGATATTTCCATGTTCATAGAGATAGCGATGGAGGTATTTCCATGTTTGTACAGATAACGATGTAGATACTTCCATGTCTATGCAGATAGCAGTGTAGATATTTCCGTGTTAATGCAGATACCGGTGTTGATATTTCCATGTTTACAGAGATAGCCATGTAGATAATTCCATGTTTATACAGATAGCGGTGTAGACATTTCCATGTTTATAGGGATAGCTGTGTGGATATTTCCATATTTATACAGATAGCGGTGTAGATATTTCCATGATTATACGGATAGCAGTGTAGGTATTTCCATGTTTATACAGATAGCGGTGTTGATATTTCCATGTTTATAGAGATAGCGGTGCAGATATATCCATGTTTATACAGATAGCTGTGTAGATATTTCCATGTTTATAGAGGTAGCGGTGTAGATATTTCCATATTTATACAGATAGCCGTGTAGATATTTCCATGTTTATTCAGATGGCGGTGTAGATATTTCCATATTTCTACAGATAGCGGTGTGGCTATTTCCATGTTTATACAGATGGCGGTGTAGATATTTCCATGTTTATACAGATAGCGGTGTAGATATTTCCATGTGTATACAGATAGCAGTGTAGATATTTAAATGTTTGTACAGATTGCGGTGTAGATATATCCATGTCTATACAAATAGCGGTGTAGATATTTCCATGTTTATACAGATATCGGTGGAGATATTTCCATGTGTATACAGATAGCGGTGTAGATATTTCCATGTTTCTACAGATGAATGTGTAGATATTTCCATATTTTTACAGATGGCGGTGTAGATATTTCCATGTTTGTACAGATAGCCGTTTAGCTATTTCCATATTTATTCAGATAGAGATGTAGATATTTCCTTGTTTATAGAGATGGCTGTGTAGATATTTTCATGTTTATACAGATGGCAGTGTAGATATTTCCGTGTTTATACAGATAGTGGTGTGGATATTTCTATGTTTATACAGATGACTGTGAAGGTATTTCCATGATTATACAGATGGCGGTGTAGGTATTTCCATATTTATAGAAATAGCCATGTAGATATTTCCATGTTAATACAGATAGCAGTGTAGACATTTCCATGTTTATAGAGATAGCGGTGTAGATATTTCCATATTTATACAGATAGCGGTGTAGCTATTTCCATGTTTATACAGATAGCGGTGTAGATGTTTCCATGTTTATTCAGATAGCGGTGTAGATATATCCATGTTTATACAAATCATGGTGTAGATGTTTCCATGTTTATACAGACAGCGGTGTAGATATTTCCATGTTTATATAGATATTGGAGTAGATATTTCCATATTTACAGAGATAGATGTGTAGATATTTCCATATTTCCACAGATTGCGGTGTAAATATTTCCACATTTATACAGATAGCGGTGTAGATATTGCCATGTTTATACAAATAACGGTGTAGATATTTCCATCTTTATACAGATGACTGTGTAGTTATTTCCATGTGTATACAGATGGCAGTGTAGATATTTCCATGTTTATGCAGATAACGGTGTGGCTATTTCCATGTTTATAGAGGTAGCGTTGTAGATATTTCCATGTTTGTAGAGATGGCTGTGTAAATATTTCCATGTTTATACAGATGGCAGTGTAGATATTTCCACGTTTATACAGATAGTGGTGTAGATGTTTCCATCTTTATACAGATGACTGTGTACCTATTTCCATGTATATACAGATGGCAGTGTAGATATTTCCATGTTTATAAAGATAGCGGTGTAGTTATTTCCGTGTTTATACAGATGGCAGTGTAGATATTTCCATGTTTATACAGATAGCGGTGTAGATATTTCCATGTTTCTAGAGATAGCGGTGTAGATATCTCCATATTTATACAGATAGCGGAGTAGATATTTCCATGTTTATACAGATATTAGTGTAGATATTTCCATGTATATACAGATTGTGGTGTAGATATTTCCATGTTTACAGAGATAGAGGTGTAGATATTTCCATATTTGCACCGATTGCGGTGTAGATATTTCCATCCTCACACAGATTGCGGTGTAGATATTTCCATGTTTACACAGACAGCTGTGTAGATATTTCCTTGTTTACACAGATAGTGTTGTAGGTATTTCCATGTTTATAGAGATTGCGGTGTAGTTATTGCTATGTTTATAAAGATAGCAGTGTAGATATTTCCATGTTTATACAGATAGCGGTGGAGATATTTCAATGTTTATAGAGATGGTGGTGTAGATATTTTCAAGTATATGCAGATAGCGGTGTAGATATTTCCATGTTTATAGAGATAGTGGTGTAGATATTTCCGTGTTTATACAGGTAGCGGTGTAGATATTTCCGTGTTTACAGAGATAGCGGTGTGGGTACTTCCATATTTATAGAGATATCGGTGTAGATATTTGTATGTTTATTCAGATGGCGGTGTAGATATTTCCATGTTTATACAGAGAGCGGTGTAGACATTTCCATGTTTATAGAGATAGCGGTGTAGATATTTCCATATTTATACAGATAACCGAGGAGTTATTTCCATGTTCATACAGATAGTGGTGTAGATATTTCAATGTTTATACAAATAGAGATGTAGATATGTCCATGTTATACAGATTGTGGTGTAGAAATTTCCATGTTTATACAACTAGCAGTGTCGATTTTTCCATGCTTATACAGAGAGTGGTGTAGATATTTCCACGTTTACAGAGATAGAGGTGTAGCTATTTCCATATTTGCACAGATTGCGGTGTAGATATTTCCATCTTCACACAGATTGCGGTGTACATATTTCCATGTTTACACAGACAGCAGTGTAGATATTTCCATGTTTACACAGAAAGTGTTGTAGGTATTTCCATGTTTATAGAGATTGTGGTGTAGATATTTCCATGTTTATACAGATAGCGGTGTAGATATTTCCATGTTTATACAGATAGCGGTATAGATATTTCCATGTTTATACAGAGAGTGGAGGAGATATTTCCATGTTTATGCAGGTAGCGGTGGAGATATTTCCATGTTTATAGAGATAGCGGTGTAGTTATATCCATGTTTATACAGGTAGCCGTGTAGATATTTCCATGTTTACAGAGATATTGGTGTAGATATTCCCATATTTATACAGATAGCGGTTTAGATATTTGTATGTTTATTCTGATGGTGGTGTAGATATTTTCATGTTTATACATATAGCGGTGTGGCTATTACCATGTTTATACAGATGGCATTGTAGATATATCCATGTTTATACAGATAGTGGAGTAGATATTTCCATGTTTATAAAGATAGCGGTGAAGATATTTCCAAATTTATAGAGATAGCGGTGGAGATATTTCCATGTTCATAGAGATAGCGTTGGAGATATTTCCATGTTCATAGAGATAGCGATGGAGATATTTCCATGTTTGTACAGATAACGATGTAGATATTTCCATGTCTATACAGATAGAGGTGTAGATATTTCCGAGCTTAGGCAGAAAGCGGTGTAGATATTTCCATGTTTATAGAGATATCCATGTAGATATTTCCATGTTTATACAGATAGCGGTGTAGACATTTCCATGTTTATAGGGATAGCGGTGTGGATATTTCCATATTTATGCAGATAGCGGTGTAGTTATTTCCATGTTTATAGAGGTAGCGGTGTAGATATTTCCATATTTATACAGATATCCGTGTAGATATTTCCATGTTTATTCAGATGGCGGTGTAGATATTTACATATTTATACATATAGCGTTGTAGATATTTCCATGTTTATACAGATAGCGGTGGAGATATTTCCATGTGTATACAGAAGGCGGTGTAGATATTTCCATGTTTCTGCTGATGACTGCGTAGACATTTCCATACTTTTACAGATGGCGTTGTAGATATTTCCAGGTTTATACAGATAGCGGTTTAGCTATTTCCATGTTTATTCAGATAGCGATGTAGATATTTCCATGTTTATAGAGATGGCTGTGTAGATATTTCCATGTTTATACAGATGGCAGTGTAGATATTTCCGTGTTTTTACAGATAGTGGTGTGGATATTTCTATGTTTAAACAGATGACGGTGTAGGTATTTCCATGTTTATACAGATGGCGGTGTAGATATTTCCATATTTATACAAATAGCCATGTAGATATTTCCATGTTTATACAGATAGCGGTGAAGACATTTCCATTTCCATGTACAGATAGCGGTGTAGATATATCCATGTTTATACAGATCGTGGTGTAGATATTTCCATATTTATACAGACAGCAGTGTAGATATTTCCATGTTTATATAGATAGCGGAGTAGATATTTCCATATTTACAGAGATATATGTTTAGATATTTCCATATTTCCACAGATTGCGGTGTAGATCATTCCACCTTTATACAGATAGCGGTGAAGGTATTTCCATATTTACACAAATAACGGTGTAGATATTTCCATCTTTATACAGATGACTTTGTAGATATTTCCATGTGTATACAAATGGCAGTGTAGATATTTCCATGTTTATGCAGATAGCGGTGTGGCTATTTCCATGTTTATAGAGGTAGCGTTGTAGATATTTCCATGTTTCTAGAGATGGCTGTGTAGATAATTCCATGTTTGTACAGATGGCAGTGTAGATATTTGCATGTTTATAGAGATAGCGGTGTAGATATTCTCATGTTTATACAGATTGCGGTGCAGATATGTTCATGTTTATACAGATAGCAATAGAGGTATTTCCTCGTTAATACACAGCGGTGTAGATATTTCCATGTTTATACAGGTAGCGGTGTAGATATTTCCATGTTTATACAGACGGCTGTGTCGATATTTCCATGTTTATTCAGAGTTCTCTGTAGATAATTCCATGTTTATATAGATGACAGTGTAGATATTTCCATGTTAATACAGATGGCGGTGTAGATATTTCCATGTTTATAGACATAGCGGTGTAGATATTTCCATGTTTATAGTGATAGCGGTTTAAATATTTCCATATTTATACAGATAGTGTTGTAGATATTTACATGTTTTTACAGATAGCGGTGTAGGTATTTCCATCTTTATTCAGAGAGTGCTGTACATATTTCCATGTTTATACAGATCACTGTGTAGATATTTCCATGTTTATACAGATAACGTTGTAGATATTTCCATCTTTATACAAACGGTGGTGTAGATATTTCCATGTTCCTACACATGACTGTGTAGTTATTTCCATGTATATACAGATGGTGGTGTAGATATTTCCATATTTATAGAGATAGCAGTGTAGATATTTCCAGTTTTATACAAATACCGGTGTAAATAATTCCATGTTTATACAGATCGTGGTGTAGATATTTCCATGTTTATACAGATACCCGTGTATATATTTCCATGTTTATACAGACTGCAGTGTAGATATTTCTATGTTTATATAGATAGCGGTGTAGATATTTCCATGTTTGTACAGATGGCGCTGTTGATATTTCCATCTGTACACAGATTGCCGTGTATTTATTTCCATCTTTATACAGATGGCGTTGTAGATATTTCCATGGATATGCAGATGGCGGTGTGGATATTTCCATGTTAATGGAGAAAGCGGTGTAGTTATTTCCATGTTTACTGACATAGAGTTGTAGATATTTCTGTGTTTATATAGATGGCGTTGTAGTTATTTCCATGTTTATACCGATAGCGGTGTTGGTATTTCCACGTTTATACAGATATCGATGTAGATATTTCCATGTTTATACAGCTCGCGCTGCAGATATTTATATCTTAATACAGATGGCATTGTAGATATTTCCTTATTCACACAGACGGCGGTGTAGATGTTTCCAGGTTTATACAGATGGCGGAGAAGATAGTTCCATATTTATGGAGATGGCAGTGTAGATATTTTCATGTTTATGGGGATGGCGGTGTGGATATTTCCATGTTTATTGAGATAGCAGTGTAGATATTTACATGTTTATACACATGGCTGTGTGGTTATTTCCATGTGTATACAGATGGCATTGTAGATATTTCGATGTTTATACAGATGGCTGTATAAGTATTTGCATGTTTTTACAGATGGCAGTGCAGACATTTCCATGTTTATAGAGATAGCGGTGTAGATATTTCCATGTTTGTACAGATGGCGGTGTTGATATTTCCATCTATACAGAGATGGCCGTGTAGATATTTCCATGTTTATACAGATGGTGGCGTAGATATTTCCATGGATATGCAGATGGCGGTGTAGATATTTCCATGTTTATACAGATAGCGGTGTAGATATTTCCATGTTTACACTGATGGTGGTGCAGATATTTCCGTGTTTATACACATTGCGGAGTATATACTTCCATCTTTATGGAGATGGCAGTGTAGATATTTTCATGTTTATAGAGATAGCGCTGTAGATATTTCCATCTTTCTACAGATGGCAGTGTAGATATTTCCATGTTTATACAGATGGCGGTGTAGATATTTCCATATTTATATAGATGTCTGTGTAGATATTTCCATGTGTATACAGATGGTATTGTAGGTATTTCCATGTATATACAAATGGTGGTGTAGATATTTGCAAGTTTATTCAGATGACTGTGTAGATATTTCCATGTTTTTACAGATGGCAATGTAGATATTTCAATGTTTATAGAGATGGCGCTGTAGATATTTCCATGTTTATACAGATAACGGTGGAGATACTTCCATGTTTATACAGACAGCAGTGGCTATATTTCCATGTTTATACACATAGCGGTGTACATCTTTCCATGTTTATAGAGACAGCGGTGTAGGTATTTCCATGTTTATACAGATAGCGGTGCAGATATTTCCATGTTTATACAGAGGGCTGTGTAGATATTTCCATGTTTATACTGATGGCAGTGTAGATATTTCCATGTTCCTCCACATGACTGTGTAGCTATTTCCATGTTTATACAGATGGCTTTGTAGATATTTCCATGATTATAGAGATAGCGGTGCAGATATTTCCATGTTTATAGAGATAGCGGTGTAAATATTTCCATGTTTATACAGATCGTGGTGTAGATATTTCCATGTATATACAGATACAGGTGTAGATATTTCCATGTTTATACAGACCGCATTGTAGATATTTCCATCTTTATAGAGATAGCAGTGTAGATATTTCCAAGTTTGTACAGATGGTGGTTTTGAAGTTTCCATCTATACACAGATTGCCGTGTATGTATGTCCATGTTTATACAGATGGCATTGTAGATATTTCCATGTTAATACAGATAGCAGTGTAGATATTTCCATGTTTATACAGATAGCAGTGGAGATATTTCCATGTTTATAGACACAGAGGTATACATATTTCCATGTTTATACAGATAGCGGTGTAGATATTTCCATGTTTACAGAAATAGCAGTATAGATATTTTCATCTTTACACAGATAGCAGTGTAGTTATTTCCATCTTTGCACAGATTGCTGTGTAGATATTTCCATTTTTACACAGATAGCTGTGTAGATATTTCCAAGTTTACACAGATAGCTGGGTAGATATTTCCATGTTTACACAGATAACGTTGTAGATATTTCCATGTTTATACAGATAGCGGTGTAGATATTTCCATGTTCACACAGATAGCGGTGTAGATATTTCCATGTTTATACAGATAGCAGTTTAGATATTTCATTGTTTATAGAGATAGCGGTGTAGATATATCCATGTTTATACAGATGGCTGTGTAGATATTTCCATGTGTGTTCAGATGGCGGTGTGGATGTTTCCATGTTTATACAGTTGGCGGTGTAGATATTTCCATGTTTATACAGATAGCAGTGAAGATATTTCCATGTTTATACAGGTAATGGTGTAGTTATTTCCATGTTTATACAGATGGCGGTGTAGATCCATCCATGTTTCTGAAGATGGCGGTGTAGTTATTTTCATGTTTATACAGATGGCGGTGTAGATATTTCCATGTATATAGAGATTGCAGTGTAGATATTTCCATGTTTATAGAGAAAGCGGTGTACGTATTTCCCTGTTTATAGAGATAGCGGTGTAGATATTTCCATATTTATACAGATAGCGGTGTAGGTATTTCCATGTTTATACAGATTGTGGTGTAGATATTTCCATGTTTCTACAGATGGCGGTGTAGATATTTCCTTGTTTATACAGACAGCGGTGTAGATATTTCCATGTTTATACAGGTAGCGTTGTAGATATTTCCACGTTTACAGAGATAGCTGTGTAGTTATTTCCATCTTTGCACAGATTGCCGTGTAGATATTTCCATGTTTACGCAAATAGCTGTGTAGATATTTCCAAGTTTACACAGATAGCTGTGTAGATGTTTCCATGTTTACAGAGATAGCGCTGTAGTTAATTCCATGTTTATACAGATAGCGGTGTAGATATTTCCATGTTTATACAGATTGCGGTGTAGATATTTCCATGTTTATACAGATAGCGGTGGAGATATTTCCCTATTTATATAGATAGCGATGTAGATATTTCCATGTTTATACACATAGCGGTGTAGATATTTCCATGTTTATAGAGATAGCAGTGTAGATATTTCCATGTTTATACAGATGGCTGTGTATATATTTCCATGTGTGTACAGATGGCAGTGTAGATATTTCCATGTTTATACAGATAGCGGTGTAGATATTTACTTCTCTATAGAGGTAGCTGTGTAGGTATTTCCATATTTATACAAATTGCGGTGTAGATATTTCCATCGTTATACAGATGGTGGTGTAGATATTTCCATGTTTATACAGATGGCAATGAAGTTATTTCCATGTTTATACAGATAGTGGTGTAGATATTTCCATGTTTATACAGATGGCGGTGTAGATACATCCGAGTTTCTGAAGATGTCGGTGTAGATATTTTCATGTTTATAGAGATGGCGGTGTAGATATTTCCATGTATATAGAGATTGCAGTGTAGATATTTCCATGTTTATAGAGAAATCGGTGAAGGTATTTCCATGTTTATACAGATAGCGGTGTGCATATATCCATAATTATACAGATAACGGTGTAGGTATTTCCATGTTTATAAAGATGGCGGAGAGAATATTTCCTTGTTTATACAGATATCGGTGCAGATATTTCCATGTTTACACAAATAGCCGTGTAGATATTTCTCTGTTTACACAGATAGAGTTGCAGATATTTCCATGTTTATAAAGATAGCGGTGCAGATATTTCCATGTTTATACAGATGGCGGTGTGGATATTTCCATGTTGATATGGATGGTGGTGTAGATATTAGCATGTTTATACAGATAGCGGTGTAGATATTTCCATGTTTATACAGATCGTGGTGTAGGTATTTCCATGTTTATACAGATCGCGGTCTAGATATTTCCAGGTTTATACAGATCGCGGTGTAGATATTTCCATGTTTATACAGATAGCGGTGTAGATATTTCCATGTTTATACAGATAGCGGTGTAGATATTTCCATGATTTTAGAGATAGCGATGTACGTATTTCCATGTTTATAGACATGGCGGTGTAGATATTTCCATGTTTATGTAGATGGCGTTGTAGATATTTCCATGTTTATACCGATTGCGGTTTTGGTATTTCCACGTTTATACAGATAGCGATGTAGATATTTCCATGTTTATACAGCTCACGGTGCATATATTTATATCTTTATACAGATGGCATTGTAGATATTTCCTTATTCACACAGATGGCAGTGAAGATGTTTCCATGTTTATACAGATGGCGGAGTAGTTAGTTCCATGTTTATGGAGATGGCAGTGTAGTTATTTTCATGTTTATAGAGATGGCGGTGTAGATATTTAAATGTTTATAAAGGTAGCAGTGAAGATATTTACATGTTTATACCGATGGCTGTGTAGATATTTCCATGTGTATACACATGGCATTGTAGATATTTCCATGTTTATACAGATGACTGTATATGTTTTTCCGTGTTTTTACAAATGGCAGTGCAGATATTTCCATGTTTATAGAGATAGCGGTGAAGATAATTCCATGTTTGTACAGATGGCGGTTTTGATATTTCCATCTATACACCGATGGCCGTGTAGTTATTTCAATGTTTGTACAGATGGCGGCGTAGATATTTCCATGGACATGCCGACGGCAGTGTAGATATTTAAATGTTTATACAGATGGCTGTGTAGATATTTCCATGTGTATACAGATGGCATTGTAGATATTTCCATGTTTATACAGATAACTCTATAGTTATTTCCATATTTTTACAGATGGCAGTGCAGATATTTCCATGTTATACAGATAGTGTTGTAGATATTTCCATGTTTACACAGATGGTGGTGTAGATAATTCCGTGTTTATACACATGGCGGAGTAGATACTTCCATCTTTATGGAGATGTCAGTGTAGATATTTTCATATGTATAGAGATGGCGGTGTAGATATTTCCATATTTATAGAGATAGCCGTGTAGATATTTCCATCTTTCTACAGATGGCAGTGTAGATATTTCCATGTTTATACAGATGGCGGTGTGGATATTTCCATATTTATACAGATGTCTGTGTAGATATTTCCATGTGTATACAGATGGAATTGTAGGTATTTCCATGTTTATACAGATTGTGCTGTAGACATTTCCATGTTTATTCAGATGCCTGTGTAGATATTTCCATGTATTTAAAGATGACAGTGTAGATATGTCAATGTTTATAGAGATGGCGCTGTAGATATTTCCATGTTTATACAGATAACTGTGGAGATATTTCCATGTTTATACACATAGCCGTGTACATATTTCCATGTTTATTGAGACAGCGGTGTCGATATTTCCATGTTTATACAGATAGCGGTGCAGATATTTCCATGTTTATACAGATGCCTATGCAGATATCTCCATATTTATACAGAGGGCTGCGTAGATATTTCTATGTTTATACAGATGGCAGTGTAGGAATTTCCATATTCCTTCACATGACTGTGTAGGTATTTCCATGTTTATACAGATGGCTTTGTAGATATTTCCATGTCTATAGAGATAGCGGTGCAGATATTTCCATGTTTATACAGATAGCGGTGTATATATTTCCATGTATATACAGATCGTGGTGTAGATATTTCCATGTTTATACAGATACCGGTGCGGATATTTCCATTTTTATACAGACCACAGTGTAGATATTTCCATGTTTATAGAGATAGCAGTGTAGATATTTCCAAGTTTGTACAGATGGCGGTGTTGATGTTTCCATCTATACACAGATTTCCGTGTAGGTATTTCCATGTGTATACAGATGGCATTGTAGATATTTCCATATTTATACAGATGGTGGTGTAGATATTTCTATGTTTACACAGATTACTATATAGTTATTTCCATGTTTATACAGATGGTGGTGTAGATATTTCCATGTTTATAGAGATAGCGGTGTAGATATTTCCATATTTATGCAGATAACGGTGTAGAAATTTCCATGTTTATACAGATAGCGGTGTAAATATTTCCATGTTTATACGGATCACGGTGTAGATATTTCCTGGTTTATACAAATAGCGGTGTAGTTATTTCCATGTTTATACAGATAGCGGTGTAGATATTTCCATGTATATACAGATGGCTGTGTAAATATTTCCATGATTATACAGATGGCTTTGTAGATATTTCCATGTTTATACACATGACTTTGTAGGGTTTTCCATGTTTATACAGATGGCGGTGTAGATATTTCCATGTTTATAGAGATAGCAGTGTAGATATTTCCATGTTTATACAGATAGTGGTGGAGATATTTCCATGTTTATACAGATCGCGGTGTAGATATTTCCATGTTTATACAGATCGCGGTGTAGATATTTCCATGTTTATACAGATAGCTGTGTAGATATTTCCATGTTTTTACAGATATCGGAGTAGATATTTCCATGTTTACACAGATTGCGGTGTAGATATTTCCATCTTTCTACAGATGGCATTGTAGATATTTCCATGTGTATAGAGATGGCGGAGTAGATATTTCCATGTTTATATAGATGGTGGTGTAGATATTAGCATGTTTATAGAGATAGCAGTGTAGATATTTCCATGTTTATACAGATCGTGGTGAAGACATTTCCATGTTTGTACAGATCGTGGTGTAGATATTTCCATGTTTATACAGATCACGTTGTAGATATTTCCATGTTTATACAGATAGCGGTGTAGATATTTCCGTGCTTATACAGATAGCGGTGTAGATTTTTCCATGTTTATAGAGATAGCGTTGTAGGTATTTCCATGTTTATAAACATAGCGGTGTAGATATTTCCATGTTTATATAGACGGCGTTGTAGATATTTCCATGTTTATACCGATAGCGGTGTTGGTATTTCCACGTTTATACAGATAGCGATGTAGACATTTCCATGTTTATACAGCTCGCGGTGCACATATTTATATCTTTATACAGATGGCATTGTAGATATTTCCTTATTCACACAGATGGCGGTGTAGATGTTTCCATGTTTATACAGATGGCAGAGTAGTTAGTTCCATGTTTATGGAGATGGCAGTGTAGATATTTTCATGTTTATAGAGATGGAGGTGTAGATATTTCCATGTTTATAGAGATAGCAGTGTAGATATTTACATGTTTATACAGATGGCTGTGTAGATATTTCCATGTGTATACAGATGGCATTGTAGATATTTCCATGTTTATACAGATGACTGTATAGGTTTTTCCGTGTTTTTACAGATGGCAGTGCAGATATTTCCATGTTTACAGAGATAGCGGTGTAGATATTTCCATGTTTGTACAGATGGCGGCGTTGATATTTCCATCTATACACAGATGGCCGTGTAGATATTTCCATATTTATACAGATGGCGGCGTAGATATTTCCATGGACATGCAGATGGCAGTGTAGATATTTAAATGTTTATACAGATGGCTGTGTAGATATTTCCATGTGTATACAGATGGCATTGTAGATATTTCTATGTTTATACAGATGACTGTATAGTTATTTCCATGTTTTTACAGATGGCAGTGCAGATATTTCCATGTTTATACAGATAGCGGTGCAGATATTTCCATGTTTATAAAGATAGCGGTGCAGATATTTCCATGTTCATACAGATAGCGGTGTGGCTATTTCCATGTTTATACAGATAGCGGTGTGGGTATTTCCATGTTTATACCGATAGCGTTATAGATATTTCCATGTTTATAGAGATGACTGTCTAGATATTTGCATGTTTATACAGCTTTCCGTGTAGATAATTCCATGTTTATACAGATGACTGTGAAGTTTTTTCCATGTTTATACAGATGTCAGTGTAGATATTTTCATGTTTATAGAGATAGCGATCTAGATATTTCCATGTTTATATAGATAACGATCTAGATATTTCCATGTTTATACAGATAGCGGTGTAGACATTGCCATATTTAGAGAGATAGCGGTGTAGATATTTCCATGTTTACACAGATAGCAGTGTAGATATTTCCATGTTTATAGAGATAGCAGTGTAGATATTTCCATGTTTATACAGATAGTGGTGGAGATATTTCCATGTCTATACAGATCGCGGTGTAGATATTTCCATGTTTATACAGATCGCGGTGTAGATATTTCCATGTTTATACAGATAGCTGTGTAGATATTTCCATGTTTTTACAGATATCGGAGTAGATATTTCCATGTTTACACAGATTGCGGTGTAGATATTTCCATCTTTCTACAGATGGCATTGTAGATATTTCCATGTGTATAGAGATGGCGGAGTAGATATTTCCATGTTTATATAGATGGTGGTGTAGATATTAGCATGTTTATAGAGATAGCAGTGTAGATATTTCCATGTTTATACAGATCGTGGTGAAGACATTTCCATGTTTGTACAGATCGTGGTGTAGATATTTCCATGTTTATACAGATCACGTTGTAGATATTTCCATGTTTATACAGATAGCGGTGTAGATATTTCCGTGCTTATACAGATAGCGGTGTAGATTTTTCCATGTTTATAGAGATAGCGTTGTAGGTATTTCCATGTTTATAAACATAGCGGTGTAGATATTTCCATGTTTATATAGACGGCGTTGTAGATATTTCCATGTTTATACCGATAGCGGTGTTGGTATTTCCACGTTTATACAGATAGCGATGTAGACATTTCCATGTTTATACAGCTCGCGGTGCACATATTTATATCTTTATACAGATGGCATTGTAGATATTTCCTTATTCACACAGATGGCGGTGTAGATGTTTCCATGTTTATACAGATGGCAGAGTAGTTAGTTCCATGTTTATGGAGATGGCAGTGTAGATATTTTCATGTTTATAGAGATGGAGGTGTAGATATTTCCATGTTTATAGAGATAGCAGTGTAGATATTTACATGTTTATACAGATGGCTGTGTAGATATTTCCATGTGTATACAGATGGCATTGTAGATATTTCCATGTTTATACAGATGACTGTATAGGTTTTTCCGTGTTTTTACAGATGGCAGTGCAGATATTTCCATGTTTACAGAGATAGCGGTGTAGATATTTCCATGTTTGTACAGATGGCGGCGTTGATATTTCCATCTATACACAGATGGCCGTGTAGATATTTCCATATTTATACAGATGGCGGCGTAGATATTTCCATGGACATGCAGATGGCAGTGTAGATATTTAAATGTTTATACAGATGGCTGTGTAGATATTTCCATGTGTATACAGATGGCATTGTAGATATTTCTATGTTTATACAGATGACTGTATAGTTATTTCCATGTTTTTACAGATGGCAGTGCAGATATTTCCATGTTTATACAGATAGCGGTGCAGATATTTCCATGTTTATAAAGATAGCGGTGCAGATATTTCCATGTTCATACAGATAGCGGTGTGGCTATTTCCATGTTTATACAGATAGCGGTGTGGGTATTTCCATGTTTATACAGATAGCGTTATAGATATTTCCATGTTTATAGAGATGACTGTCTAGATATTTGCATGTTTATACAGCTTTCCGTGTAGATAATTCCATGTTTATACAGATGACTGTGAAGTTATTTCCATGTTTATACAGATGTCAGTGTAGATATTTTCATGTTTATAGAGATAGCGATCTAGATATTTCCATGTTTATATAGATAACGATCTAGATATTTCCATGTTTATACAGATAGCGGTGTAGACATTGCCATATTTAGAGAGATAGCGGTGTAGATATTTCCATGTTTACACAGATAGCAGTGTAGATATTTCCATGTTTATAGAGATGGCGTTGTAGGTAATTCCATGTTTATAGGGATAGCGGTGTAGATATTTCCATGATTATCCAACTCGCAGTGCAGATATTTCCATCTTTATACAGATGGCAGTGAAGATTTTTCCATGTTTATACAGATAGTGGTGTAGGTATTTCCATGTTTATATAGATGGCGGTGTAGATACAGCCATGTTTCTGAAGATGGCGGGGTAGATATTTTCATGTTTATAGAGATGGCGGTGTAGATAATTCCATGTTTACAGAGATTGCGATGTAGATATTTCCATGTTTATAGAGAAAGCGGTGTTGTTATTTCCATGTTTATGGAGATAGCTTTGTAGATATTTCCATATTTCTAAAGATAGCGGTGTAGGTATTTCCATGTTTATACAGATGGCGGTGTAGATTTTTCCATGTTTCTACATATGGCGGTGTAGATATTTCCTTGTTTATAGAGATAGCGGTGTAGATACTTCCATGTTTATACAGATAGCGGTGTAGAGATTTCCATGTTTTCAGAGATAGCGGTGTAGATATTTCCATCTTTGCACAGATTGTCGTGTAGATATTTCCATTTTTACACACATACCTGTGTAGATATTTTCAAGTTTGCACAGAGAGCTGTGTAGATATTTCCATGTTTACACAAATAGCGTTGTAGATTTTTCCATGTTTATACAGATATCGGTAGAGATATTTCCATGTTTATACAGATAGCGGTGTAGATATTTCCATGTTTATACAGATAGCGGTGGAGATATTTCCCTGTTTACACAGATAGTGATGAAGATATTTCCATGTTTATACAGATAGCGGTGTAGATATTTCCATGTTTATAGAGATAGCGGTGTAGATATTTACATGTTTATACAGATGGCTGTGTAGATATTTCCATGTGTATACAGATGGCATTGTAGATATTTCCATGTTTATACAGATAGCGGTGTTGATATTTCCATGTTTTTACAGATATCGGTGTAGATATTTCCATGTTTACACAGATTGCGGTGTAGATATTTCCATCTTTCTACAGATGGCATTGTAGATATTTCAATGTGTATACAGATGGCGGAGTAGATATTTCCATGTTTATATAGATGGTGGTGTAGATATTAGCATGTTTATACAGATAGCAGTGTAGATATTTCCATGTTTATACAGATCGTGGTGAAGATATTTCCATGTTTGTACAGATCGCGGTGTAGATATTTCCATGTTTATACAGATCACGTTGTAGATATTTCCATGTTTATACAGATAGCGGTGTAGATATTTCCGTGTTTATACCGATAGCGGTGTAGATATTTCCATGTTTATAGAGATAGCGTTGTAAGTATTTCCATGTTTATAGACATAGCGGTGTAGATATTTCCATGTTTATATAGACGGCGTTGTAGATATTTCCATGTTTATACCGATAGCGGTGTTGGTATTTTCAGGTTTATACAGATAGCGATGTAGATATTTCCATGTTTATACAGCTCGCGGTGCACATATTTATATCTTTATACAGATGGCATTGTAGACATTTCCTTATTCACACAGATGGCGGTGTAGATGTTTCCATGTTTATACAGATGGCAGAGTAGTTAGTTCCATGTTCATGGAGATGGCAGTGTAGATATTTTCATGTTTATAGAGATGGCGGTGTAGATATTTCCATGTTTATAGAGATAGCAGTGTAGATATTTACATGTTTATACAGATGGCTGTGTAGATATTTCCATGTGTATACAGATGGCATTGTAGATATTTCCATGTTTATACAGATGACTGTATAGGTTTTTCCGTGTTTTTACAGATGGCAGTGCAGATATTTCCATGTTTATAGAGATAGCGGTGTAGATATTTCCATGTTTGTACAGATGGCGGTGTTGATATTTCCATCTATACACAGATGGCCGTGTAGATATTTCCATGTTTATACAGATGGCGGCGTAGATATTTCCATGGACATGCAGATGGCAGTGTAGATATTTAAATGTTTATACAGATGGCTGTGTAGATATTTCCATGTGTATACAGATGGCATTGTAGATATTTCCATGTTTATACAGATGACTGTATAGTTATTTCCATGTTTTTACAGATGGCAGTGCAGATATTTCCATGTTTATACAGATAGCGGTGCAGATATTTCCATGTTTATAAAGATAGCGGTGCAGATATTTCCATGTTTATACAGATAGCGGTGTGGCTATTTCCATGTTTATACAGATAGCGGTGTGGGTATTTCCATGTTTATACAGATAGCGTTATAGATATTTCCATGTTTATAGAGATGACTGTCTAGATATTTGCATGTTTATACAGCTTTCCGTGTAGATATTTCCATGTTTATACAGATGGTGTTGTAGATATTTCCATGTTTATACAGATGACTGTGAAGTTATTTCCATGTTTATACAGATGTCAGTGTAGATATTTTCATGTTTATAGAGATAACGATCTAGATATTTCCATGTTTATAGAGATAACGATCTAGATATTTCCATGTTTATACAGATATCGGTGTAGACATTGCCATATTTAGAGAGATAGCGGTGTAGATATTTCCATGTTTACACAGATAGCAGTGTAGATATTTCCATGTTTATAGAGATGGCGTTGTAGGTAATTCCATGTTTATAGGGATAGCGGTGTAGATATTTCCATGATTATACAACTCGCAGTGCAGATATTTCCATCTTTATACAGATGGCAGTGAAGATTTTTCCATGTTTATACAGATAGTGGTGTAGGTATTTCCATGTTTATATAGATGGCAGTGTAGATACAGCCATGTTTCTGAAGATGGCGGTGTAGATATTTTCATGTTTATAGAGATGGCGGTGTATATAATTCCATGTTTACAGAGATTGCGATGTAGATATTTCCATGTTTATAGAGAAAGCGGTGTTCTTATTTCCATGTTTATGGAGATAGCTGTGTAGATATTTCCATATTTCTAAAGATAGCGGTGTAGGTATTTCCATGTTTATACAGATGGCGGTGTAGATATTTCCATGTTTCTACATATGGCGGTGTAGGTATTTCCTTGTTTATAGAGATAGCGGTGTAGATACTTCCATGTTTATACAGATAGCGGTGTAGAGATTTCCATGTTTTCAGAGATAGCGGTGTAGATATTTCCATCTTTGCACAGATTGTCGTGTAGATATTTCCATTTTTACACACATACCTGTGTAGATATTTTCAAGTTTGCACAGAGAGCTGTGTAGATATTTCCATGTTTACACAAATAGCGTTGTAGATATTTCCATGTTTATACAGATATCGGTGGAGATATTTCCATGTTTATACAGATAGCGGTGTAGATATTTCCATGTTTATACAGATAGCGGTGGAGATATTTCCCTGTTTACACAGATAGTGATGAAGATATTTCCATGTTTATACAGATAGCGGTGTAGATATTTCCATGTTTATAGAGATAGTGGTTTAGATATTTACATGTTTATACAGATGGCTGTGTAGATATTTCCATGTGTATACAGATGGCATTGTAGATATTTCCATGTTTATACAGATCGCGGTGTAGATATTTCCATGTTTATACAGATAGCGGTGTAGATATTTCCATGTTTTTACAGATATCGGTGTAGATATTTCCATGTTTACACAGATTGCGGTGTAGATATTTCCATCTTTCTACAGATGGCATTGTAGATATTTCCATGTGTATACAGATGGCGGAGTAGATATTTCCATGTTTATATAGATGGTGGTGTAGATATTAGCATGTTTATACAGATAGCAGTGTAGATATTTCCATGTTTATACAGATCGTGGTGAAGATATTTCCATGTTTGTACAGATCGCGGTGTAGATATTTCCATGTTTATACAGATCACGTTGTAGATATTTCCATGTTTATTCAGATAGCGGTGTAGATATTTCCGTGTTTATACAGACAGCGGTGTAGATATTTCCATGTTTATAGAGATAGCGTTGTAAGTAATTCCATGTTTATAGACATAGCGGTGTAGATATTTCCATGTTTATATAGACGGCGTTGTAGATATTTCCATGTTTATACCGATAGCGGTGTTGGTATTTTCAGGTTTATACAGATAGCGATGTAGATATTTCCGTGTTTATACAGATAGCGGTGGAGATATTTCCCTGTTTACACAGATAGTGATGAAGATATTTCCATGTTTATACAGATAGCGGTGTAGATATTTCCATGTTTATAGAGATAGCGGTGTAGATATTTACATGTTTATACAGATGGCTGTGTAGATATTTCCATGTGTATACAGATGGCATTGTAGATATTTCCATGTTTATACAGATAGCGGTGTAGATATTTCCATGTTTTTACAGATATCGGTGTAGATATTTCCATGTTTACACAGATTGCGGTGTAGATATTTCCATGTTTACACAAATAGCGTTGTAGATATTTCCATGTTTATACAGATATCGGTAGAGATATTTCCATGTTTATACAGATAGCGGTGTAGATATTTCCATGTTTATACAGATAGCGGTGGAGATATTTCCCTGTTTACACAGATAGTGATGAAGATATTTCCATGTTTATACAGATAGCGGTGTAGATATTTCCATGTTTATAGAGATAGCGGTGTAGATATTTACATGTTTATACAGATGGCTGTGTAGATATTTCCATGTGTATACAGATGGCATTGTAGATATTTCCATGTTTATACAGATAGCGGTGTAGATATTTCCATGTTTTTACAGATATCGGTGTAGATATTTCCATGTTTACACAGATTGCGGTGTAGATATTTCCATCTTTCTACAGATGGCATTGTAGATATTTCAATGTGTATACAGATGGCGGAGTAGATATTTCCATGTTTATATAGATGGTGGTGTAGATATTAGCATGTTTATACAGATAGCAGTGTAGATATTTCCATGTTTACACAGATCGTGGTGAAGATATTTCCATGTTTGTACAGATCGCGGTGTAGATATTTCCATGTTTATACAGATCACGTTGTAGATATTTCCATGTTTATACAGATAGCGGTGTAGATATTTCCGTGTTTATACCGATAGCAGTGTAGATATTTCCATGTTTATAGAGATAGCGTTGTAAGTATTTCCATGTTTATAGACATAGCGGTGTAGATATTTCCATGTTTATATAGACGGCGTTGTAGATATTTCCATGTTTATACCGATAGCGGTGTTGGTATTTTCAGGTTTATACAGATAGCGATGTAGATATTTCCATGTTTATACAGCTCGCGGTGCACATATTTATATCTTTATACAGATGGCATTGTAGATATTTCCTTATTCACACAGATGGCGGTGTAGATGTTTCCATGTTTATACAGATGGCAGAGTAGTTAGTTCCATGTTTATGGAGATGGCAGTGTAGATATTTTCATGTTTATAGAGATGGCGGTGTAGATATTTCCATGTTTATAGAGATAGCAGTGTAGATATTTACATGTTTATACAGATGGCTGTGTAGATATTTCCATGTGTATACAGATGGCATTGTAGATATTTCCATGTTTATACAGATGACTGTATAGTTATTTCCATGTTTTTACAGATGGCAGTGCAGATATTTCCATGTTTATACAGATAGCGGTGCAGATATTTCCATGTTTATAAAGATAGCAGTGCAGATATTTCCATGTTTATACAGATAGCGGTGTGGCTATTTCCATGTTTATACAGATAGCGGTGTGGGTATTTCCATGTTTATACAGATAGCATTATAGATATTTCCATGTTTATAGAGATGACTGTCTAGATATTTGCATGTTTATACAGCTTTCCGTGTAGATATTTCCATGTTTATACAGATGGTGTTGTAGATATTTCCATGTTTATACAGATGACTGTGAAGTTATTTCCATGTTTATATAGATGTCAGTGTAGATATTTTCATGTTTATAGAGATAACGATCTAGATATTTCCATGTTTATAGAGATAACGATCTAGATATTTCCATGTTTATACAGATAGCGGTGTAGACATTGCCATATTTAGAGAGATAGCCGTGTAGATATTTCCATGTTTACACAGATAGCAGTGTAGATATTTCCATGTTTATAGAGATGGCGTTGTAGGTAATTCCATGTTTATAGGGATAGCGGTGTAGATATTTCCATGATTATACAACTCGCAGTGCAGATATTTCCATCTTTATACAGATGGCAGTGAAGATTTTTCCATGTTTATACAGATAGTGGTGTAGGTATTTCCATGTTTATATAGATGGCGGTGTAGATACAGCCATGTTTCTGAAGATGGCGGTGTAGATATTTTCATGTTTATAGAGATGGCGGTGTAGATAATTCCATGTTTACAGAGATTGCGATGTAGATATTTCCATGTTTATAGAGAAAGCGGTGTTGTTATTTCCATGTTTATGGAGATAGCTGTGTAGATATTTCCATATTTCTAAAGATAGCGGTGTAGGTATTTCCATGTTTATACAGATGGCGGTGTAGATATTTCCATGTTTCTACATATGGCGGTGTAGATATTTCCTTGTTTATAGAGATAGCGGTGTAGATACTTCCATGTTTATACAGATAGCTGTGTAGAGATTTCCATGTTTTCAGAGATAGCGGTGTAGATATTTCCATCTTTGCACAGATTGTCGTGTAGATATTTCCATTTTTACACACATACCTGTGTAGATATTTTCAAGTTTGCACAGAGAGCTGTGTAGATATTTCCATGTTTACACAAATAGCGTTGTAGATATTTCCATGTTTATACAGATATCGGTGGAGATATTTCCATGTTTATACAGATAGCGGTGTAGATATTTCCATGTTTATACAGATAGCGGTGGAGATATTTCCCTGTTTACACAGATAGTGATGAAGATATTTCCATGTTTATACAGATAGCGGTGTAGATATTTCCATGTTTATAGAGATAGTGGTGTAGATATTTACATGTTTATACAGATGGCTGTGTAGATATTTCCATGTGTATACAGATGGCATTGTAGATATTTCCATGTTTATACAGATCGCGGTGTAGATATTTCCATGTTTATACAGATAGCGGTGTAGATATTTCCATGTTTTTACAGATATCGGTGAAGATATTTCCATGTTTACACAGATTGTGGTGTAGATATTTCCATCTTTCTACAGATGGCATTGTAGATATTTCCATGTGTATACAGATGGCAGAGTAGATATTTCCATGTTTATATAGATGGTGGTGTAGATATTAGCATGTTTATACAGATAGCAGTGTAGATATTTCCATGTTTATACAGATCGTGGTGAAGATATTTCCATGTTTGTACAGATCGCGTTGTAGATATTTCCATGTTTATACAGATCACGTTGTAGATATTTCCATGTTTATACAGATAGCGGTGTAGATATTTCCGTGTTTATACAGATAGCGGTGTAGATATTTCCATGTTTATAGAGATAGCGTTGTAAGTACTTCCATGTTTATAGACATAGCGGTGTAGATATTTCCATGTTTATATAGACGGCGTTGTAGATATTTCCATGTTTATACCGATAGCGGTGTTGGTATTTTCAGGTTTATACAGATAGCGATGTAGATATTTCCATGTTTATACAGCTCGCGGTGCACATATTTATATCTTTATACAGATGGCATTGTAGATATTTCCTTATTCACACAGATGGCGGTGTAGATGTTTCCATGTTTATACAGATGGCAGAGTAGTTAGTTCCATGTTTATGGAGATGGCAGTGTAGATATTTTCATGTTTATAGAGATGGCGGTGTAGATATTTCCATGTTTATAGAGATAGCAGTGTAGATATTTACATGTTTATACAGATGGCTGTGTAGATATTTCCATGTGTATACAGATGGCATTGTAGATATTTCCATGTTTATACAGATGACTGTATAGGTTTTTCCGTGTTTTTACAGATGGCAGTGCAGATATTTCCATGTTTATAGAGATAGCGGTGTAGATATTTCCATGTTTGTACAGATGGCGGTGTTGATATTTCCATCTATACACAGATGGCCGTGTAGATATTTCCATGTTTATACAGATGGCGGCGTAGATATTTCCATGAACATGCAGATGGCAGTGTAGATATTTAAATGTTTATACAGATGGCTGTGTAGATATTTCCATGTGTATACAGATGGCATTGTAGATATTTCCATGTTTATACAGATGACTGTATAGTTATTTCCATGTTTTTACAGATGGCAGTGCAGATATTTCCATGTTTATACAGATAGCGGTGCAGATATTTCCATGTTTATAAAGATAGCGGTGCAGATATTTCCATGTTTATACAGATAGCGGTGTGGCTATTTCCATGTTTATACAGATAGCGGTGTGGGTATTTCCATGTTTATACAGATAGCGTTATAGATATTTCCATGTTTATAGAGATGACTGTCTAGATATTTGCATGTTTATACAGCTTTCCGTGTAGATATTTCCATGTTTATACAGATGGTGTTGTAGATATTTCCATGTTTATACAGATGACTGTGAAGTTATTTCCATGTTTATACAGATGTCAGTGTAGATATTTTCATGTTTATAGAGATAACGATCTAGATATTTCCATGTTTATAGAGATAACGATCTAGATATTTCCATGTTTATACAGATAGCGGTGTAGACATTGCCATATTTAGAGAGATAGCGGTGTAGATATTTCCATGTTTACACAGATAGCAGTGTAGATATTTCCATGTTTATAGAGATGGCGTTGTAGGTAATTCCATGTTTATAGGGATAGCGGTGTAGATATTTCCATGATTATACAACTCGCAGTGCAGATATTTCCATCTTTATACAGATGGCAGTGAAGATTTTTCCATGTTTATACAGATAGTGGTGTAGGTATTTCCATGTTTATATAGATGGCGGTGTAGATACAGCCATGTTTCTGAAGATGGCGGTGTAGATATTTTCATGTTTATAGAGATGGAGTTGTAGATATTTCCATGTTTATACCGATAGCGGTGTTGGTATTTCCACGTTTATACAGATAGCGATGTAGATATTTGATGTTTATACAGCTCACGGTGCAGATATTTATATCTTTATACAGATGGCATTGTAGATATTTCCTTATTCACAAAGATGGTGGTGTAGATGTTTCCATGTTTATACAGATGTCGGAGTAGTTAGTTCCATGTTTATGGAGATGGCAGTGTCGATATTTTCATGTTTATAGAGATGGCGGTGTAGATATTTCCATGTTTATAGAGATAGCAGTGTAGATATTTACATGTTTATACAGATGGCTGTGTAGATATTTCCATGTGTATACAGATGGCATTGTAGATATTTCCATGTTTATACAGATGACTGTATAGGTTTTTCCGTGTTTTTACAGATGGCAGTGCAGATATTTCCATGTTTATAGAGATAGCGGTGTAGATATTTCCATCTTTGTACAGATGGCGGTGTTGATATTTCCATCTATACACAGATGGCCGTGTAGATATTTCCAGGTTTATACAGATGGCGGCATAGATATTTCCATGGACATGCAGATGGCAGTGTAGACATTTAAATGTTTATACAGATGGCTGTGTAGATATTTCCATGTGTATACAGATGACTGTATAGTTATTTCCATGTTTTTACAGATGGCATTGCAGATATTTCCATGTTTATACAGATAGCAGTGCAGATATTTCCATGTTTATACAGAGGCCTATGCAGATATCTCCATATTTATACCGTGGGCTGTGTAGATATTTCTATGTTTATACAGATGGCAGTTTAGATATTTCCATGTTCCTACACATGACTGTGTAGGTATTTCCATGTTTATACAGATGGCTTTGTAGATATTTCCATGTCTATAGAGATAGCGGTGCAGATATTTCCATGTTTATACAGAGAGCGGTGTATATATTTCCATGTTTATACAGATCGTGGTGTAGATATTTCCATTTTTATACAGATACCGGTTTAGATATTTCCATGTTTATACAGACCGCAGTGTAGATATTTCCATGCTTATAGAGATTGCAGTGTAGATATTTCCAAGTTTGTACAGATGGCGGTGTTGATGTTTCCATCTATACACAGATTTCCGTGTAGGTAATTCCATGTGTATACAGATGGCATTGTAGATATTTCCATGTTTATACAGATGGTGGTGTAGATATTTCCACGTTTACACAGATGACTGTATAGGTATTTCCATGTATATACAGATGGCGATGTAGATATTTCCAGGTTTTTAGAGATAGCAGTGTATATATTTCCGTATTTATACAGATAACGTTGTAGAAAATTCCATGTTTATACAGATAGCGGTGTAAATATTTCCATGTTTATACACATCACGGTGTAGATATTTCCTTGTTTATACAAATAGCGGTGTTGTTATTTCCATGTTTATACAAACAGCGGTGTAGATATTTCCATGTTTATACAGATGGCTGTGTAGATATTTCCATGTTTATACAGATGGCTTTGTAGATATTTCCATGTTTCTACAGATGACTTTGTAGATATTTCCATGTTTATACAGATGGCGGTGTAGATATTTCCATCTTTATAGAGATAGATGTGTAGATATTTCCAAGTTTATGCAGATCACGGAGCAGATATTTCCATGTATATAGAGATAGCGGTGTAGATATTTCCACGTTTTTACAGATATCGGTGTAGATATTTCCATGTATACACAGATTGCGGTGTAGATATTTCCATCTTTCTACAGATGGCATTGTAGATATTTCCATGTTTATACAGATGGCGGTGTAGATATTTCCATGTTTATATAGATGGTGGTGTAGATATTACCATGTTTATACAGATAGCGGTGTAGATATTTCCATGTATATTAAGATGGCTGTGTAGATATTTCCAGGTTGATACAGATGGCTTTGTAGATATTTCCATGTTTATACAGATGACTTTGTAGGTATTTCCATGTTTATACAGATGGCGGTGTAGATATTTCCATGTTTATATATATGGCGGTGTAGATATTACCATGTTTATACAGATAGCGGTGTAGATATTTCCATGTTTATACAGATCGTGGTGAAGATATTTCCATGTTTATACAGATCGCGGTGTAGATATTTCCAGGTTAATACAGATCGCGGTGTAGATATTTCCATGTTTATACAGATAGCGGTGTAGATAATTCCATGTTTATACAGATAGCGGTGTAGATATTTCCATGTTTTTAGAGAATGCGGTGTAGGTGTTTCCATGTTTATAGACATAGTGGTGTAGATATTTACATGTTTATATAGATGGTGTTGTAGATATTTCCATGTTTATACCGATAGCGGTGTTGGTATTTCCACGTTTATACAGATAGCGATGTAGATATTTGATGTTTATACAGCTCACGGTGCAGATATTTATATCTTTATACAGATGGCATTGTAGATATTTCCTTATTCACACAGATGGTGGTGTAGATGTTTCCATGTTTATACATATGTCGGAGTAGTTAGTTCCATGTTTATGGAGATGGCAGTGTCGATATTTTCATGTTTATAGAGATGGCGGTTTAGATATTTCCATGTTTATAGAGATAGCAATGTAGATATTTACATGTTTATACAGATGGCTGTGTAGATATTTCCATGTGTATACAGATGGCATTGTAGATATTTCCATGTTTATACAGATGACTGTATAGGTTTTTCCGTGTTTTTACAGATGGCAGTGCAGATATTTCCATGTTTATAGAGATAGCGGTGTAGATAATTCCATGTTTGTACAGATGGCGGTGTTGATATTTCCATCTATACACAGATGGCCGTGTAGATATTTCCAGGTTTATACAGATGGCGGCGTAGATATTTCCATGGATATGCAGATGGCAGTGTAGATATTTAAATGTTTATACAGATGGCTGTGTAGATATTTCCATGTGTATACAGATGGTATTGTAGATATTTCCATGTTTATACAGATGATTGTATAGTTATTTCCATGTTTTTACAGATGGCAGTGCAGATATTTCCATGTTTATACAGATAGCGGTGCAGATATTTCCATGTTGATACAGATGCCTATGCAGATATCTCCATATTTATACAGTGGGCTGTGTAGATATTTCTATGTTTATACAGATGGCAGTGTAGATATTTCCATGTTCCTACACATGACTGTGTAGGTATTTCCATGTTTATACAGATGGCTTTGTAGATATTTCCATGTCTATAGAGATAGCGGTGCAGATATTTCCATGTTTATAGAGAGAGCGGTGTATATATTTCCATGTTTATACAGATCGTGGTGTAGATATTTCCATGTTTATACAGATACCGGTGTAGATATTTCCATGCTTATACAGACCGCAGTGTAGATATTTCCATGTTTATAGACATAGCAGTGTAGATATTTCCAAGTTTGTACAGATGGCGGTGTTGATGTTTCCATCTATACACACATTTCCGTGTAGGTAATTCCATGTGTATACAGATGGCATTGTAGATATTTCCATGTTTATACAGATGGTGGTGAAGATATTTCCATGTTTACACAGATGACTGTATAGGTATTTCCATGTTTATACAGAAGGCGGTGTAGATATTTCCAGGTTTATAGAGATAGCGGTGTAGATATTTCCGTATTTATACAGATAACGTTGTAGAAATTTCCATGTTTACACAGATAGCGGTGTAAATATTTCCATGTTTATACACATCACGGTGTAGATATTTCCTTGTTTATACAAATAGCGGTGTTGTTATTTCCATGTTTATACAGATAGCGGTGTAGATGTTTCCATGTATATACAGATGGCTGTGTAGATATTTCCATGTTTATACAGATGGCTTTGTAGATATTTCCATGTTTCTACAGATGACTTTGTAGATATTTCCATGTTTATACAGATGGCGGTGTAGATATTTCCATGTTTATAGAGATAGATGTGTAGATATTTCCAAGTTTATACAGATCACGGAGCAGAGAATTCCATGTTTATAGAGATAGCGGTGAAGATATTTCCATGTTTTTACAGATAACGGTGTAGATATTTCCATGTATACTGAGATTGCGGTGTAGATATTTCCATCTTTCTACAGATGGCATTGTAGATATTTCCATGTTTTTACAGATGGCGGTGTAGATATTTCCATGTTTATATAGATGGTGGTGTAGATATTACCATGTTTATACAGATAGCGGTGTAGATATTTCCATGTATATAAAGATGGCTGTGTAGATATTTCCAGGTTTATACAGATGGCTTTGAAGATATTTCCATGTTTATACAGATGACTTTGTAGGTATTTCCATTTTTACACAGATGGCGGTGTAGAATTTTCCATGTTTATAAAGATAGCTGTTTAGATATTTCCATGTTTATACAGATAGCGGTGTAGATCTTTCCATGGATATGTAGATGGCGGTGTAGATATTTTCATGTATACACAGATAGCGGTGTAGTTATTTCCATGTTTATATACATAGCGGTGTAGATATTTCCATGTATATACACATGGCTGTGTAGATATTTCCATGTTTATACAGATGGCGGTGTAGATATTTCCATGTTTATACAGATAACTTTGTAAATATTTCCATGTTTATACAGATGGCGGTGTAGATATTTCCATGTTTATACATATAGCTGTGTAGATATTTCCATTTTTATACGGATGGCGTTGTAGATATTTCCATGTTTATACAGATAGCGTTGTAGATATTTCCATGTTTATACAGATCGCGGTGTAGATATTTCCATGTTTATACAAATCGCAATGTAGATATTTCCATGTTTATACAGATCGCGGTGTAGATATTTCCATGCTTATACAGATCTCGGTGTAGATATTTCCATGTTCATAGAGATGTCTGTGTAGATATTTCCATGTTTATTCAGATGGCGGTGTAGATATTCCCATGTTTATAGAGATGGCGTTGTAGTTATTTCTATGTTTATAGAGATAGCGGTGTAAATATCTCCATGTTTATAGAGATGGCGGTGTAAGTATTTTCATGTTCATAGAGATAGCGGTGTAGATATTTCCATGTTTATACAGATAACGGTGTTGGTATTTCCATGTTTATACAGATCGTGGTGTAGTTATTTCCATGTTTATACAGATCGCAGTGTAGATATTTCCATGTTTATACAGATCGCGGTGTAGATATTTCCATGTTTATACAGATAGTGGTGTAGATATTTCCATGTTTATACAGATAGCGGTGTAGATATTTCCATGTTTACACAGAAGGTGGTGTAGATATTTCCGTGTTTATTCACATGGCGGTGTAGATACTTCCATCTTTATGGAGATGGCAGTGAAGATATTTCCATGTTTATACAGATCGCGGTGTAGATATTTCCATGTTCATACAGATGTCTGTGTAGATATATCCATGTTTATTCAGATTGCGGTGTAGATATTTCCATGTTTATAGAGATGGCGGTGTAGTTATTTCTATGTTTATAGAGATAGCGGTGTAAATAACTCCATGTTTATAGAGATGGTGGTGTAAGTATTTTAAAGTTTATAGAGATAGCGGTGTAGATATTTCCATGTTTATACAGATAACGGTGTTGGTATTTCCATGTTTATACAGATCGTGGTGTAGATATTTCCATGTTTATACAGATCGCGGTGAAGATATTTCCATGTTTATACAGACCGCGGTGTAGATATTTCCATGTTTATACAGATAGCTGTGCAGACCTTTCCATGTTTCTACAGATGGCGGTGTAGATATTTCCATGTATATACAGATGGCTGTGTAGATATTTCCATGTTTATACAGATGGCTGTGTAGATGTTTCCATGGTTATACAGATGACGTTGTAGTTATTTCCATGTTTATACAGATGGCGGTGTAGATATTTCCATGTTTATGAATAGCTGTGTATATATTTCCATGTTTATACCGATAGCGGTGTAGATATTTCCATGTTTATACAGATAGCGGTGTAGATATTTCCATGTTTATACAGATTGTGGTGTAGACATTTCCATGTTTATACAGATCATAGTGTAGATATTTCCATGTTTATAAAGATCGTGGTGTAGATATTTCCACGTTCACACAGATGTCTGTGTAGATATTTCCATGTTTATTCAGATGGCGGTGTAGATATTTCTATGTTTATAGAGATGGTGGTGTAGTTATTTCTATGTTTATAGAGATAGCAGTGTAAATATCTCCATGTTTATAGAGATGGTGGTATAAGTATTTTCATGTTTCTAGAGATAGCGGTGTAGATATTTCCATGCTTATACAGATAACGGTGTTGGTATTTCCATGTTTATACAGATCGTGGTGTAGATATTTCCATGTTTATAGAGATAGCGGTGTAGGTATTTCCATGTTTATAGACATAGCGGTGTAGATATTTCCATGGTTATATAGATGGCGTTGTAGGTATTTCCATGTTTATGCCGATAGCGTTGTTGGTATTTCCACGTATATACAAATAGCGATGTAGATATTTCCATGGTTATACAGCTCACGGTGCATATATTTTTAACTTTATTCAGATGGCATTGTTGATATTTCCTTATTCACACAGATGGCGAAGTAGATGTTTCCATCTTTATACAGATGGCGGAGTAGTTAGTTCCATGTTTATGGAGATGGCAGTGTAGATATTTTCATGTTTATAGAGATGGCGGTGTAGATATTTCCATGTTTATAGAGATAGCAGTGTAGATATTTACGTGTTTATACAGATGTCTGTGTAGATATTTCCATGTGTATACAGATGGCATAGTAGATATTTCCATGTTTATACAGATGACTGTATAGGTATTTCCATGTTTTTACAGATGGCAGTGCAGATATTTCCATGTTTATAGAGATAGCGGTGTAGATATTTCCTTGTTTGTACAGATGGCGTTGTTGATATTTCCATCTATACACAGATGGCCGTGTAGATATTTCCATGTTTATACAGATGGCGGTGTAGATATTTCCATGGACATGCAGATGGCGGTGTAGATATTTCCATGTTTATACAGATAGCGGTGTGGATATTTCCATGTTTACACAGATGGTGGTGTAGATATTTCCATGTTTATACACATGGCGGAGTAGATACTTCCATCTTTATGGAGATGGCAGTGTAGATATTTTCATGTTGATAGAGATGGCGGTGTAGATATTTCCATCTTTCTTCAGATGGCAGTGTAGTTATTTCCATGTTTATACAGCTGGCGGCGTAGATATTTCCATATTTATACAGATGTCTGTGTAGATATTTCCATGTGTATACAGATGGTATTGTAGGTATTTCCATGTTTATACAGATGGTGGTGTAGATATTTCCATGTTTATTCAGATGACTGTGAAGATATTTCCATGTTTTTACAGATGGCAGTGTAGATAATTCAATGTTTATAGAGATGGCGCTGTAGATATTTCCATGTTTATACAGATAACGGTGGAGATATTTCCATGTTTATACAGAGAGCAGTGGAGGTATTTCCATGTTCATACACATAGCGGTGTACATATTTCCATGTTGATAGAGACAGCGGTGTATTTCCATGTTTATACAGATAGCGGTGCAGATATTTCCATTTTTATACAGATGCCTATGCAGATATTTCCATATTTAAACAGAGGGCTGTGTAGATATTTCTATGTTTATACAGACGGCAGTGTAGATATTTCCATGTTCCTACACATGACTGTGTAGGTATTTCCATGTTTATACAGATGGCTTTGTAGGTATTTCCATGTTTATAGAGATAGCGGTGCAGATATTTCCATGTTTATACAGATCGTGGTGTAGATATTTCCATGTTTATAGAGATCGTGGTGTAGATATTTCCATGTTTACACAGATACCGTTGTAGATATTTCCATGTTTATACCGACCGCAGTTTAGATATTTCCATGTTGATAGAGATAGCAGTGTAGATATTTCCATGTTTGTGCAGTTGGCGGTGTTGATGTTTCCATCTATACTCAGATTGCCGTATAGGTATTTCTTTGTGTATACAGATGGCATTGGAGATATTTCCATGTTTATACAGATGGTGGTGTAGATATTTCCATGTTTACACAGATGAGTGTATAGGTATTTCCATGTTTATACAGATGGCAGTGTAGATATTTCCAAGTTTATAGAGATAGCGGTGTAGATATATCCATATTTATACAGATAACGGTGTAGAAGTTTCCATGTTTATGCAGATAGCGGTGTAAATATTTCCATGTTAATACAGATCACGGTGTAGATATTTCCATGTTTATAGAGATAGCGGTGTAGATATTTCCATGTTTGTACAGATAGCGGTGTAGATATTTCCATGTTTATACAGAACGTGGTGTAGATATTTCCATGTTTATACAGATAGCGGTGCAGATATTTCCATGTTTGTACAGATGGCAGTGTTGATATTTCCATCTATGCACAGATGACCGTGTAATTATTTCCATGTTTATACAGATGGTGGTGCAAATATTTCCATGGATATGTAGATGGCGGTGTAGATATTTCCATGTTTATACAGATAGCGGTGTAGTTATTTCCATGTTTATATAGATAGCGGTGTAGATATTTCCATGTATGTACACATGGCTGTGTAGATATTTCCATGTTTATACAGATGGCGGTGTTGATATTTCCATGTTTATACAGATAACTTTGTAAGTATTTCCATGTTTATACAGATGGCGGTGTAGATATTTCCATGTTTATAGACATAGCAGTGGAGTTATTTCCATGTTTATTCAGATAGCGGTGTAGATATTTCCATGTTTATAGTGATCGTGGTGTGGATATTTCCATGTTTATAGAGATGGCGGTGTAGATATTTCAATGTTCATAGAGATAGCGGTGTTGATTTTTCCATGTTTATAGAGATAGCGGTGTGGATATTTCCATGTTTATACATATAGGTGTGTAGATATTTCCACGTTTATACAGATGGCGGTGTTGATATTTCCATGTTTATAAAGATCACGGTGTAGATATTTCCTTGTTTCTACACATAGCTGGATTTTTATTTCCATGTTTATACAGATAGCGGAGTAGGTATTTCCATGTATATACAGATGACTGTGTAGATATTTCCATGTTTATACAGATGGCTGTGTAGGTATTTCCATGTTTAATCAGATGACTTTGTAGGTATTTCCATGTTTATACAGATTACTGTGTAGATATTTCCATGTTTACAGAGATAGCTGTGTAGATATTTCCATGTTTTACAGATTGCGGTGTAGATATTTCCATGTTTATACAGATCGCGTTGTAGATATTTCCATGTTTATACAGATCGCGGTGTAGATATTTCCATGTTTATACAGATAGCGGTGTAGATATTTCCTTGTTTTTACAGATATCGGTGTAGATATTTCCATGTTTACACAGATTGCAGTGTAAATATTTCCAGCTTTCTACAGATGGCATTGTAGATATTTCCATGTTTATATAGACGGTGGTGTAGGTATTACCATGTTTATACAGATAGTGGTGTTGATATTTCCATGTTTATACAGATCGTGGTGAAGGTATTTCCATGTTTATACAGATCACGATGTAGATATTACCATGTTTATACAGATCGTGGTGTAGATATTTCCATGTTCATACAGATAGCAGTGTAGATATTTCCATCTTTATACAGACCGTGGCGTAGATATTTCCATGTTTATACAGATAGCGGTGCAGATATTTCCATGTTTGTACAGATGGCGGTGTTGATATTTCCATCTATGCACAGATGACCGTGTAGATATTTCCATGTTTATACACATGGTAGTGCAGATATTTCCATGGATATGTAGATGGTGGTGTAGATATTTCCATGTTTATACAGATAGCGGTGTAGTTATTTCCATGTTTATATAGATAGCGGTGTAGATATTTCCATGTATGTACACATGGCTGTGTAGATATTTCCTTGTATATACAGATGGCGGTGTTGATATTTCCATGTTTATACAGATAACTTTGTAAGTATTTCCATGTTTATACAGATGGCGGTGTAGATATTTCCATGTTTATAGAGATAGCTGTGGAGATATATCCATGTTTATTCAGAAAGCGGTGTAGATATTTCCATGTTTATACGGATCGTGGTGTAGATATTTCCATGTTTATAGAGATGACGGTGTAGATATTTCCATGTTTATAGAGATAGCGGTGTAGGTATTTCCATGTTTATAGACATAGCGGTGTAGATATTTCCATGTTTATATAGATGGCGTTGTAGATATTTCCATGTTTATACCGATAGAGCTGTTGGTGTTTCCACGTTTATACAGATAGCGATGTAGATATTTCCATGTTTATACAGCTCGCGGTGCCGATATTTATATCTTTATACAGATGGCATTGTAGATAATTCCTTATTCACACAGATGGCGGTGTAGATGTTTCCATGTTTTTACAGATGGCGGAGTAGTTAGTTCCATGTTTATGGAGATGGCAGTGTAGATATTTTCATGTTTATAGAGAAGGCGGTGTAGATATTTCCATGTTTATAGAGATAGAAGTGTAGATATTTACATGTTTATACAGATGGCTGTTTAGATATTTCCATGTGTATACAGATGGCATTGTAGATATTTCCATGTTTATACAGGTGAATGTATAGGTAATTCCATGTTTTTACAGATGGCAGTGCAGATATTTCCGTGTTTATAGAGATAGCGGTGTAGATATTTCCATATTTGTAAAGATGGCGGTGTTGATATTTCCATCTATACACAGATGGCCATGTAGACGTGTCCATGTTTATACAGATGGCGGCGTAAATATTTCCATGGACATGCAGATGGCGGTGTAGATATTTCCATGTTTATACAGATAGCGGTGTAGGTATTTCCATGTTTACACAGATGGTGGTGTTGATATTTCCGTGTTTATACCCATGGCGGAGTAGATACTTATATCTTTATGGAGATGGCAGTGTAGTTATTTTCATGTTTATAGAGATGGTGGTGTAGATATTTCCATATTTTTAGATATAGCTGTGTAGATATTTCCATCTTTCTACAGATGGCAGTGTAGATATTTCCATGTTTATACAGCTGGCGGTGTAGATATTTCCATATTTATACAGATGTCTGTCTAGATATTTCCATGTGTATACAGATGGTATTGTAGGTATTTCCATGTTTATACAGATGGTGGTGTGGATATTTCCATGTTTATTCAGATGACTGTGTTGATATTTCCATGTTTTTACAGATGGCAGTGTAGATATTACAATGTTGATAGAGATGGCGCTGTAGATATTTCCATGTTTATACAGATAACGGTGGAGATATTTCCATGTTTATACAGAGAGCAGTGGAGATATTTCCATGTTTATACACATAGCCGTGTACATATTTCCATGTTTATAGTGACAGCTGTGTAGGTTTTTCCATGTCTATACAGATAGCGGTGCAGATATTTCCATGTTTACACAGATGCCTATGCAGATATTTCCATATTTATACAGACGGCTGTGTAGATAATTCTATGTTTATACAGATGGCAGTGTAGATATTTAAATGTTCCTACACTTGACTGTGTAGGTATTTCCATGTTAATACAGACGTCTTTGTAGATATTTCCATGTTTATAGAGATAGCGGTGCAGATATTTCCATGTTTATACAGATAGCGGTGTATATATTTCCATGTTTATACAGATCATCGTGTAGATATTTCCATGTTTATACAGATGGCGGTGTAGATATTTCCATGTTTATACAGATGGCGTTGTAGATATTTCCATATTTATACAGATAACGGTGTAGAAGTTTCCATGTTTATACAGATAACGGTGTAAATATTTCCATGTTTATATAGATCACGGTGTAGATATTTCCATGTTTATAGAGATAGCAGTGTAGATATTTCCATGTTTATACAGATAGCGGTGCAGATATTTCCATGTTTGTACAGATGGCGGTGTAGATATTC
This sequence comes from Pan paniscus, assembly GCF_029289425.2. Lineage (NCBI taxonomy): Eukaryota > Metazoa > Chordata > Mammalia > Primates > Hominidae > Pan > Pan paniscus. The sequence continues at coordinate 46,960,338 of NC_073271.2, forward strand.
CCTTTTTTATAAAAATAGCGGTGTAGATATTTCCATGTTTATAGAGATCACGGTGTAGATATTTCCTTGTTTATACAAATTGTGGTGTAGTTATTTCCATGCTTATACAGATAGCGGTGTAGATATTTCCTTGTTTATACAAATAGCGGTGTAGATATTTCCATGTTTATTCAGATCACGGTGTACATATTTCCTTGTTTATACAAATAGCGGTGTAGTTATTTCCATGTTTACACAGATAGCGGTATAGATATTTCCATGTATATACAGATGGCTTTGTAGATATTTCCATGTTTATACAGATGGCTGTGTAGATATTTCCATGTTTATACAGATGACTTTGTAGGTATTTCCATGTTTATACAGGTGGCGGTGTAGATATTTCCATGTTAATAGAGATAGCTGTGTAGATATTTCCATGTTTATACATATAGCGGTGTAGATATTTCCATGTTTATACAGATCGCGGTGTAGATATTTCCATGTTTATACAGATAGCGGTGTAGATATTTCCATGTTTATAGAGATAGCGGTGTAGGTATTTCCATGTTTGTAGACATAGCGGTGTAGATACTTCCATGTTTATATAGATGGTGTTGTAGATATTTCCATGTTTAAACCGATAGCGGTGTTGGTATTTCCACGTTTATACAGATAGCGATGTAGATATTTCCATGTTTACACAGAGGGTGGTGTAGATATTTCCGTGTTTACACAGAGGGTGGTGTAGATATTTCCGTCTTTATACACATGGCGGAGTAGATACTTCCATCTTTATGGTGATGGCAGTGTAGATATTTTCATGTTTATAGAGATGGCGGTGTAGATATTTCCATATTTATAGAGACAGCGATGTAGATATTTCCATCTTTCTACAGATGGCTGTGTAGATATTTCCATGTTTATATAGACGGCGGCGTACATATTTCCATGGACATGCAGATTGCTGTGAAGATATTTCCATGTTTATACAGATAGCGGTGTAGATATTTCCATGTTTACACAGAGGGTGGTGTAGATATTTCCGTGTTTATACACATGGCGGAGTAGATACTTCCATCTTTATGGTGATGGCAGTGTAGATATTTTCATGTTTATACAGATGGCGGTGTAGATATTTCCATATTTATAGAGATAGCGGTGTAGATATTTCCATCTTTCTACAGATGGCAGTGTAGATATTTCCATGTTTACACAGCTGGCGGTGTAGATATTTCCATGTTTATAGAGATAGCAGTGTAGATATTTACATGTTTATACAGATGGCTGTGTAGATATTTCCATGTGTATACAGATGGCATTGTAGATATTTCCATGTTTATACAGATGACTGTATAGGTTTTTCCGTGTTTTTACAGATGGCAGTGCAGATATTTCCATGTTTATAGAGATAGCGGTGTAGATATTTCCATCTTTGTACAGATGGCGGTGTTGATATTTCCATCTATACACAGATGGCCGTGTAGATATTTCCAGGTTTATACAGATGGCGGCATAGATATTTCCATGGACATGCAGATGGCAGTGTAGACATTTAAATGTTTATACAGATGGCTGTGTAGATATTTCCATGTGTATACAGATGACTGTATAGTTATTTCCATGTTTTTACAGATGGCATTGCAGATATTTCCATGTTTATACAGATAGCAGTGCAGATATTTCCATGTTTATACAGAGGCCTATGCAGATATCTCCATATTTATACCGTGGGCTGTGTAGATATTTCTATGTTTATACAGATGGCAGTTTAGATATTTCCATGTTCCTACACATGACTGTGTAGGTATTTCCATGTTTATACAGATGGCTTTGTAGATATTTCCATGTCTATAGAGATAGCGGTGCAGATATTTCCATGTTTATACAGAGAGCGGTGTATATATTTCCATGTTTATACAGATCGTGGTGTAGATATTTCCATTTTTATACAGATACCGGTTTAGATATTTCCATGTTTATACAGACCGCAGTGTAGATATTTCCATGCTTATAGAGATAGCAGTGTAGATATTTCCAAGTTTGTACAGATGGCGGTGTTGATGTTTCCATCTATACACAGATTTCCGTGTAGGTAATTCCATGTGTATACAGATGGCATTGTAGATATTTCCATGTTTATACAGATGGTGGTGTAGATATTTCCACGTTTACACAGATGACTGTATAGGTATTTCCATGTATATACAGATGGCGATGTAGATATTTCCAGGTTTTTAGAGATAGCGGTGTAGATATTTCCATATTTATACAGATAACGTTGTAGAAAATTCCATGTTTATACAGATAGCGGTGTAAATATTTCCATGTTTATACACATCACGGTGTAGATATTTCCTTGTTTATACAAATAGCGGTGTTGTTATTTCCATGTTTATACAAACAGCGGTGTAGATATTTCCATGTTTATACAGATGGCTGTGTAGATATTTCCATGTTTATACAGATGGCTTTGTAGATATTTCCATGTTTCTACAGATGACTTTGTAGATATTTCCATGTTTATACAGATGGCGGTGTAGATATTTCCATCTTTATAGAGATAGATGTGTAGATATTTCCAAGTTTATGCAGATCACGGAGCAGATATTTCCATGTATATAGAGATAGCGGTGTAGATATTTCCATGTTTTTACAGATATCGGTGTAGATATTTCCATGTATACACAGATTGCGGTGTAGATATTTCCATCTTTCTACAGATGGCATTGTAGATATTTCCATGTTTATACAGATGGCGGTGTAGATATTTCCATGTTTATATAGATGGTGGTGTAGATATTACCATGTTTATACAGATAGCGGTGTAGATATTTCCATGTATATTAAGATGGCTGTGTAGATATTTCCAGGTTGATACAGATGGCTTTGTAGATATTTCCATGTTTATACAGATGACTTTGTAGGTATTTCCATGTTTATACAGATGGCGTTGTAGAATTTTCCATGTTTATAGAGATAGCTGTTTAGATATTTCCATGTTTATACAGATAGCGGTGTAGATAATTCCATGTTTATTCAGATCGCGGTGTAGATATTTCCATGTTTATACACATCGTGGTGTAGATATTACCATGTTTATAAAGATAGCGGTGTAGATATTTCCATGTTTTTACAGATATCGGTGTAGATATTTCCATGTATTCACAGATTGCAGTGTAGATATTTCCATCTTTCTACAGATGGCATTGTAGATATTTCCATGTTTATACAGATGGCGGTGTAGATATTTCCATGTTTATATATATGGTGGTGTAGATATTACCATGTTTATACAGATAGCGGTGTAGATATTTCCATGTTTATACAGATCGTGGTGAAGATATTTCCATGTTTATACAGATCGCGGTGTAGATATTTCCAGGTTTATACAGATCGCGGTGTAGATATTTCCATGTTTATACAGTTAGCGGTGTAGATAATTCCATGTTTATACAGATAGCGGTGTAGATATTTCCATGTTTTTAGAGATTGCGGTGTAGGTGTTTCCATGTTTATAGACATAGTGGTGTAGATATTTACATGTTTATATAGATGGTGTTGTAGATATTTCCATGTTTATACCGATAGCGGTGTTGGTATTTCCACGTTTATACAGATAGCGATGTAGATATTTGATGTTTATACAGCTCACGGTGCAGATATTTATATCTTTATACAGATGGCATTGTAGATATTTCCTTATTCACACAGATGGTGGTGTAGATGTTTCCATGTTTATACAGATGTCGGAGAAGTTAGTTCCATGTTTATGGAGATGGCAGTGTCGATATTTTCATGTTTATAGAGATGGCGGTGTAGATATTTCCATGTTTATAGAGATAGCAGTGTAGATATTTACATGTTTATACAGATGGCTGTGTAGATATTTCCATGTGTATACAGATGGCATTGTAGATATTTCCATGTTTATACAGATGACTGTATAGGTTTTTCCGTGTTTTTACAGATGGCAGTGCAGATATTTCCATGTTTATACAGATAGCGGTGTAGATATTTCCGTGTTTATACCGATAGCAGTGTAGATATTTCCATGTTTATAGAGATAGCGTTGTAAGTATTTCCATGTTTATAGACATAGCGGTGTAGATATTTCCATGTTTATATAGACGGCATTGTAGATATTTCCATGTTTATACCGATAGCGGTGTTGGTATTTTCAGGTTTATACAGATAGCGATGTAGATATTTCCATGTTTATAGAGCTCGCGGTGCACATATTTATATCTTTATACAGATGGCATTGTAGATATTTCCTTATTCACACAGATGGCGGTGTAGATGTTTCCATGTTTATACAGATGGCAGAGTAGTTAGTTCCATGTTTATGGAGATGGCAGTGTAGATATTTTCATGTTTATAGAGATGGCGGTGTAGATATTTCCATGTTTATAGAGATAGCAGTGTAGATATTTACATGTTTATACAGATGGCTGTGTAGATATTTCCATGTGTATACAGATGGCATTGTAGATATTTCCATGTTTATACAGATGACTGTATAGGTTTTTCCGTGTTTTTACAGATTGCAGTGCAGATATTTCCATGTTTATAGAGATAGCGGTGTAGATATTTCCATGTTTGTACAGATGGCGGTGTTGATATTTCCATTTATACACAGATGGCCGTGTAGATATTTCCATGTTTATACAGATGGCGGCGTAGATATTTCCATGGACATGCAGATGGCAGTGTAGATATTTAAATGTTTATACAGATGGCTGTGTAGATATTTCCATGTGTATACAGATGGCATTGTAGATATTTCCATGTTTATACAGATGACTGTATAGTTATTTCCATGTTTTTACAGATGGCAGTGCAGATATTTCCATGTTTATACAGATAGCGGTGCAGATATTTCCATGTTTATAAAGATAGCGGTGCAGATATTTCCATGTTTATACAGATAGCGGTGTGGCTATTTCCATGTTTATACAGATAGCGGTGTGGGTATTTCCATGTTTATACAGATAGCGTTATAGATATTTCCATGTTTATAGAGATGACTGTCTAGATATTTGCATGTTTATACAGCTTTCCGTGTAGATATTTCCATGTTTATACAGATGGTGTTGTAGATATTTCCATGTTTATACAGATGACTGTGAAGTTATTTCCATGTTTATATAGATGTCAGTGTAGATATTTTCATGTTTATAGAGATAACGATCTAGATATTTCCATGTTTATAGAGATAACGATCTAGATATTTCCATGTTTATACAGATAGCGGTGTAGACATTGCCATATTTAGAGAGATAGCGGTGTAGATATTTCCATGTTTACACAGATAGCAGTGTAGATATTTCCATGTTTATAGAGATGGCGTTGTAGGTAATTCCATGTTTATAGGGATAGCGGTGTAGATATTTCCATGATTATACAACTCGCAGTGCAGATATTTCCATCTTTATACAGATGGCAGTGAAGATTTTTCCATGTTTATACAGATAGTGGTGTAGGTATTTCCATGTTTATATAGATGGCGGTGTAGATACAGCCATGTTTCTGAAGATGGCGGTGTAGATATTTTCATGTTTATAGAGATGGCGGTGTAGATAATTCCATGTTTACAGAGATTGCGATGTAGATATTTCCATGTTTATAGAGAAAGCGGTGTTGTTATTTCCATGTTTATGGAGATAGCTGTGTAGATATTTCCATATTTCTAAAGATAGCGGTGTAGGTATTTCCATGTTTATACAGATGGCGGTGTAGATATTTCCATGTTTCTACATATGGCGGTGTAGATATTTCCTTGTTTATAGAGATAGCGTTGTAGATACTTCCATGTTTTTACAGATAGCGGTGTAGAGATTTCCATGTTTTCAGAGATAGCGGTGTAGATATTTCCATCTTTGCACAGATTGTCGTGTAGATATTTCCATTTTTACACACATACCTGTGTAGATATTTTCAAGTTTGCACAGAGAGCTGTGTAGATATTTCCATGTTTACACAAATAGCGTTGTAGATATTTCCATGTTTATACAGATATCGGTGGAGATATTTCCATGTTTATACAGATAGCGGTGTAGATATTTCCATGTTTATACAGATAGCGGTGGAGATATTTCCCTGTTTACACAGATAGTGATGAAGATATTTCCATGTTTATACAGATAGCGGTGTAGATATTTCCATGTTTATAGAGATAGTGGTGTAGATATTTACATGTTTATACAGATGGCTGTGTAGATATTTCCATGTGTATACAGATGGCATTGTAGATATTTCCATGTTTATACAGATCGCGGTGTAGATATTTCCATGTTTATACAGATAGCGGTGTAGATATTTCCATGTTTTTACAGATATCGGTGAAGATATTTCCATGTTTACACAGATTGTGGTGTAGATATTTCCATCTTTCTACAGATGGCATTGTAGATATTTCCATGTGTATACAGATGGCAGAGTAGATATTTCCATGTTTATATAGATGGTGGTGTAGATATTAGCATGTTTATACAGATAGCAGTGTAGATATTTCCATGTTTATACAGATCGTGGTGAAGTTATTTCCATGTTTGTACAGATCGCGTTGTAGATATTTCCATGTTTATACAGATCACGTTGTAGATATTTCCATGTTTATACAGATAGCGGTGTAGATATTTCCGTGTTTATACAGATAGCGGTGTAGATATTTCCATGTTTATAGAGATAGCGTTGTAAGTACTTCCATGTTTATAGACATAGCGGTGTAGATATTTCCATGTTTATATAGACGGCGTTGTAGATATTTCCATGTTTATACCGATAGCGGTGTTGGTATTTTCAGGTTTATACAGATAGCGATGTAGATATTTCCATGTTTATACAGCTCGCGGTGCACATATTTATATCTTTATACAGATGGCATTGTAGATATTTCCTTATTCACACAGATGGCGGTGTAGATGTTTCCATGTTTATACAGATGGCAGAGTAGTTAGTTCCATGTTTATGGAGATGGCAGTGTAGATATTTTCATGTTTATAGAGATGGCGGTGTAGATATTTCCATGTTTATAGGATTAGCAGTGTAGATATTTACATGTTTATACAGATGGCTGTGTAGATATTTCCATGTGTATACAGATGGCATTGTAGATATTTCCATGTTTATACAGATGACTGTATAGGTTTTTCCGTGTTTTTACAGATGGCAGTGCAGATATTTCCATGTTTATAGAGATAGCGGTGTAGATATTTCCATGTTTGTACAGATGGCGGTGTTGATATTTCCATCTATACACAGATGGCCGTGTAGATATTTCCATGTTTATACAGATGGCGGCGTAGATATTTCCATGAACATGCAGATGGCAGTGTAGATATTTAAATGTTTATACAGATGGCTGTGTAGATATTTCCATGTGTATACAGATGGCATTGTAGATATTTCCATGTTTATACAGATGACTGTATAGTTATTTCCATGTTTTTACAGATGGCAGTGCAGATATTTCCATGTTTATACAGATAGCGGTGCAGATATTTCCATGATTATAAAGATAGCGGTGCAGATATTTCCATGTTTATACAGATAGCGGTGTGGCTATTTCCATGTTTATACAGATAGCGGTGTGGGTATTTCCATGTTTATACAGATAGCGTTATAGATATTTCCATGTTTATAGAGATGACTGTCTAGATATTTGCATGTTTATACAGCTTTCCGTGTAGATATTTCCATGTTTATACAGATGGTGTTGTAGATATTTCCATGTTTATACAGATGACTGTGAAGTTATTTCCATGTTTATGGAGATGGCAGTGTAGATATTTTCATGTTTATAGAGATGGCGGTGTAGATATTTCCATGTTTATAGAGATAGCAGTGTAGATATTTACATGTTTATACAGATGGCTGTGTAGATATTTCCATGTGTATACAGATGGCATTGTAGATATTTCCATGTTTATACAGATGACTGTATAGGTTTTTCCGTGTTTTTACAGATTGCAGTGCAGATATTTCCATGTTTATAGAGATAGCGGTGTAGATATTTCCATGTTTGTACAGATGGCGGTGTTGATATTTCCATCTATACACAGATGGCCGTGTAGATATTTCCATGTTTATACAGATGGCGGCGTAGATATTTCCATGGACATGCAGATGGCAGTGTAGATATTTAAATGTTTATACAGATGGCTGTGTAGATATTTCCATGTGTATACAGATGGCATTGTAGATATTTCCATGTTTATACAGATGACTGTATAGTTATTTCCATGTTTTTACAGATGGCAGTGCAGATATTTCCATGTTTATACAGATAGCGGTGCAGATATTTCCATGTTTATAAAGATAGCGGTGCAGATATTTCCATGTTTATACAGATAGCGGTGTGGCTATTTCCATGTTTATACAGATAGCGGTGTGGGTATTTCCATGTTTATACAGATAGCGTTATAGATATTTCCATGTTTATAGAGATGACTGTCTAGATATTTGCATGTTTATACAGCTTTCCGTGTAGATATTTCCATGTTTATACAGATGGTGTTGTAGATATTTCCATGTTTATACAGATGACTGTGAAGTTATTTCCATGTTTATATAGATGTCAGTGTAGATATTTTCATGTTTATAGAGATAACGATCTAGATATTTCCATGTTTATAGAGATAACGATCTAGATATTTCCATGTTTATACAGATAGCGGTGTAGACATTGCCATATTTAGAGAGATAGCGGTGTAGATATTTCCATGTTTACACAGATAGCAGTGTAGATATTTCCATGTTTATAGAGATGGCGTTGTAGGTAATTCCATGTTTATAGGGATAGCGGTGTAGATATTTCCATGATTATACAACTCGCAGTGCAGATATTTCCATCTTTATACAGATGGCAGTGAAGATTTTTCCATGTTTATACAGATAGTGGTGTAGGTATTTCCATGTTTATATAGATGGCGGTGTAGATACAGCCATGTTTCTGAAGATGGCGGTGTAGATATTTTCATGTTTATAGAGATGGCGGTGTAGATAATTCCATGTTTACAGAGATTGCGATGTAGATATTTCCATGTTTATAGAGAAAGCGGTGTTGTTATTTCCATGTTTATGGAGATAGCTGTGTAGATATTTCCATATTTCTAAAGATAGCGGTGTAGGTATTTCCATGTTTATACAGATGGCGGTGTAGATATTTCCATGTTTCTACATATGGCGGTGTAGATATTTCCTTGTTTATAGAGATAGCGTTGTAGATACTTCCATGTTTTTACAGATAGCGGTGTAGAGATTTCCATGTTTTCAGAGATAGCGGTGTAGATATTTCCATCTTTGCACAGATTGTCGTGTAGATATTTCCATTTTTACACACATACCTGTGTAGATATTTTCAAGTTTGCACAGAGAGCTGTGTAGATATTTCCATGTTTACACAAATAGCGTTGTAGATATTTCCATGTTTATACAGATATCGGTGGAGATATTTCCATGTTTATACAGATAGCGGTGTAGATATTTCCATGTTTATACAGATAGCGGTGGAGATATTTCCCTGTTTACACAGATAGTGATGAAGATATTTCCATGTTTATACAGATAGCGGTGTAGATATTTCCATGTTTATAGAGATAGTGGTGTAGATATTTACATGTTTATACAGATGGCTGTGTAGATATTTCCATGTGTATACAGATGGCATTGTAGATATTTCCATGTTTATACAGATCGCGGTGTAGATATTTCCATGTTTATACAGATAGCGGTGTAGATATTTCCATGTTTTTACAGATATCGGTGAAGATATTTCCATGTTTACACAGATTGTGGTGTAGATATTTCCATCTTTCTACAGATGGCATTGTAGATATTTCCATGTGTATACAGATGGCAGAGTAGATATTTCCATGTTTATATAGATGGTGGTGTAGATATTAGCATGTTTATACAGATAGCAGTGTAGATATTTCCATGTTTATACAGATCGTGGTGAAGATATTTCCATGTTTGTACAGATCGCGTTGTAGATATTTCCATGTTTATACAGATCACGTTGTAGATATTTCCATGTTTATACAGATAGCGGTGTAGATATTTCCGTGTTTATACAGATAGCGGTGTAGATATTTCCATGTTTATAGAGATAGCGTTGTAAGTACTTCCATGTTTATAGACATAGCGGTGTAGATATTTCCATGTTTATATAGACGGCGTTGTAGATATTTCCATGTTTATACCGATAGCGGTGTTGGTATTTTCAGGTTTATACAGATAGCGATGTAGATATTTCCATGTTTATACAGCTCGCGGTGCACATATTTATATCTTTATACAGATGGCATTGTAGATATTTCCTTATTCACACAGATGGCGGTGTAGATGTTTCCATGTTTATACAGATGGCAGAGTAGTTAGTTCCATGTTTATGGAGATGGCAGTGTAGATATTTTCATGTTTATAGAGATGGCGGTGTAGATATTTCCATGTTTATAGGATTAGCAGTGTAGATATTTACATGTTTATACAGATGGCTGTGTAGATATTTCCATGTGTATACAGATGGCATTGTAGATATTTCCATGTTTATACAGATGACTGTATAGGTTTTTCCGTGTTTTTACAGATGGCAGTGCAGATATTTCCATGTTTATAGAGATAGCGGTGTAGATATTTCCATGTTTGTACAGATGGCGGTGTTGATATTTCCATCTATACACAGATGGCCGTGTAGATATTTCCATGTTTATACAGATGGCGGCGTAGATATTTCCATGAACATGCAGATGGCAGTGTAGATATTTAAATGTTTATACAGATGGCTGTGTAGATATTTCCATGTGTATACAGATGGCATTGTAGATATTTCCATGTTTATACAGATGACTGTATAGTTATTTCCATGTTTTTACAGATGGCAGTGCAGATATTTCCATGTTTATACAGATAGCGGTGCAGATATTTCCATGATTATAAAGATAGCGGTGCAGATATTTCCATGTTTATACAGATAGCGGTGTGGCTATTTCCATGTTTATACAGATAGCGGTGTGGGTATTTCCATGTTTATACAGATAGCGTTATAGATATTTCCATGTTTATAGAGATGACTGTCTAGATATTTGCATGTTTATACAGCTTTCCGTGTAGATATTTCCATGTTTATACAGATGGTGTTGTAGATATTTCCATGTTTATACAGATGACTGTGAAGTTATTTCCATGTTTATGGAGATGGCAGTGTAGATATTTTCATGTTTATAGAGATGGCGGTGTAGATATTTCCATGTTTATAGAGATAGCAGTGTAGATATTTACATGTTTATACAGATGGCTGTGTAGATATTTCCATGTGTATACAGATGGCATTGTAGATATTTCCATGTTTATACAGATGACTGTATAGGTTTTTCCGTGTTTTTACAGATTGCAGTGCAGATATTTCCATGTTTATAGAGATAGCGGTGTAGATATTTCCATGTTTGTACAGATGGCGGTGTTGATATTTCCATCTATACACAGATGGCCGTGTAGATATTTCCATGTTTATACAGATGGCGGCGTAGATATTTCCATGGACATGCAGATGGCAGTGTAGATATTTAAATGTTTATACAGATGGCTGTGTAGATATTTCCATGTGTATACAGATGGCATTGTAGATATTTCCATGTTTATACAGATGACTGTATAGTTATTTCCATGTTTTTACAGATGGCAGTGCAGATATTTCCATGTTTATACAGATAGCGGTGCAGATATTTCCATGTTTATAAAGATAGCGGTGCAGATATTTCCATGTTTATACAGATAGCGGTGTGGCTATTTCCATGTTTATACAGATAGCGGTGTGGGTATTTCCATGTTTATACAGATAGCGTTATAGATATTTCCATGTTTATAGAGATGACTGTCTAGATATTTGCATGTTTATACAGCTTTCCGTGTAGATATTTCCATGTTTATACAGATGGTGTTGTAGATATTTCCATGTTTATACAGATGACTGTGAAGTTATTTCCATGTTTATATAGATGTCAGTGTAGATATTTTCATGTTTATAGAGATAACGATCTAGATATTTCCATGTTTATAGAGATAACGATCTAGATATTTCCATGTTTATACAGATAGCGGTGTAGACATTGCCATATTTAGAGAGATAGCGGTGTAGATATTTCCATGTTTACACAGATAGCAGTGTAGATATTTCCATGTTTATAGAGATGGCGTTGTAGGTAATTCCATGTTTATAGGGATAGCGGTGTAGATATTTCCATGATTATACAACTCGCAGTGCAGATATTTCCATCTTTATACAGATGGCAGTGAAGATTTTTCCATGTTTATACAGATAGTGGTGTAGGTATTTCCATGTTTATATAGATGGCGGTGTAGATACAGCCATGTTTCTGAAGATGGCGGTGTAGATATTTTCATGTTTATAGAGATGGCGGTGTAGATAATTCCATGTTTACAGAGATTGCGATGTAGATATTTCCATGTTTATAGAGAAAGCGGTGTTGTTATTTCCATGTTTATGGAGATAGCTGTGTAGATATTTCCATATTTCTAAAGATAGCGGTGTAGGTATTTCCATGTTTATACAGATGGCGGTGTAGATATTTCCATGTTTCTACATATGGCGGTGTAGATATTTCCTTGTTTATAGAGATAGCGTTGTAGATACTTCCATGTTTTTACAGATAGCGGTGTAGAGATTTCCATGTTTTCAGAGATAGCGGTGTAGATATTTCCATCTTTGCACAGATTGTCGTGTAGATATTTCCATTTTTACACACATACCTGTGTAGATATTTTCAAGTTTGCACAGAGAGCTGTGTAGATATTTCCATGTTTACACAAATAGCGTTGTAGATATTTCCATGTTTATACAGATATCGGTGGAGATATTTCCATGTTTATACAGATAGCGGTGTAGATATTTCCATGTTTATACAGATAGCGGTGGAGATATTTCCCTGTTTACACAGATAGTGATGAAGATATTTCCATGTTTATACAGATAGCGGTGTAGATATTTCCATGTTTATAGAGATAGTGGTGTAGATATTTACATGTTTATACAGATGGCTGTGTAGATATTTCCATGTGTATACAGATGGCATTGTAGATATTTCCATGTTTATACAGATCGCGGTGTAGATATTTCCATGTTTATACAGATAGCGGTGTAGATATTTCCATGTTTTTACAGATATCGGTGAAGATATTTCCATGTTTACACAGATTGTGGTGTAGATATTTCCATCTTTCTACAGATGGCATTGTAGATATTTCCATGTGTATACAGATGGCAGAGTAGATATTTCCATGTTTATATAGATGGTGGTGTAGATATTAGCATGTTTATACAGATAGCAGTGTAGATATTTCCATGTTTATACAGATCGTGGTGAAGATATTTCCATGTTTGTACAGATCGCGTTGTAGATATTTCCATGTTTATACAGATCACGTTGTAGATATTTCCATGTTTATACAGATAGCGGTGTAGATATTTCCGTGTTTATACAGATAGCGGTGTAGATATTTCCATGTTTATAGAGATAGCGTTGTAAGTACTTCCATGTTTATAGACATAGCGGTGTAGATATTTCCATGTTTATATAGACGGCGTTGTAGATATTTCCATGTTTATACCGATAGCGGTGTTGGTATTTTCAGGTTTATACAGATAGCGATGTAGATATTTCCATGTTTATACAGCTCGCGGTGCACATATTTATATCTTTATACAGATGGCATTGTAGATATTTCCTTATTCACACAGATGGCGGTGTAGATGTTTCCATGTTTATACAGATGGCAGAGTAGTTAGTTCCATGTTTATGGAGATGGCAGTGTAGATATTTTCATGTTTATAGAGATGGCGGTGTAGATATTTCCATGTTTATAGGATTAGCAGTGTAGATATTTACATGTTTATACAGATGGCTGTGTAGATATTTCCATGTGTATACAGATGGCATTGTAGATATTTCCATGTTTATACAGATGACTGTATAGGTTTTTCCGTGTTTTTACAGATGGCAGTGCAGATATTTCCATGTTTATAGAGATAGCGGTGTAGATATTTCCATGTTTGTACAGATGGCGGTGTTGATATTTCCATCTATACACAGATGGCCGTGTAGATATTTCCATGTTTATACAGATGGCGGCGTAGATATTTCCATGAACATGCAGATGGCAGTGTAGATATTTAAATGTTTATACAGATGGCTGTGTAGATATTTCCATGTGTATACAGATGGCATTGTAGATATTTCCATGTTTATACAGATGACTGTATAGTTATTTCCATGTTTTTACAGATGGCAGTGCAGATATTTCCATGTTTATACAGATAGCGGTGCAGATATTTCCATGTTTATAAAGATAGCGGTGCAGATATTTCCATGTTTATACAGATAGCGGTGTGGCTATTTCCATGTTTATACAGATAGCGGTGTGGGTATTTCCATGTTTATACAGATAGCGTTATAGATATTTCCATGTTTATAGAGATGACTGTCTAGATATTTGCATGTTTATACAGCTTTCCGTGTAGATATTTCCATGTTTATACAGATGGTGTTGTAGATATTTCCATGTTTATACAGATGACTGTGAAGTTATTTCCATGTTTATACAGATGTCAGTGTAGATATTTTCATGTTTATAGAGATAACGATCTAGATATTTCCATGTTTATAGAGATAACGATCTAGATATTTCCATGTTTATACAGATAGCGGTGTAGACATTGCCATATTTAGAGAGATAGCGGTGTAGATATTTCCATGTTTACACAGATAGCAGTGTAGATATTTCCATGTTTATAGAGATGGCGTTGTAGGTAATTCCATGTTTATAGGGATAGCGGTGTAGATATTTCCCTGATTATACAACTCGCAGTGCAGATATTTCCATCTTTATACAGATGGCAGTGAAGATTTTTCCATGTTTATACAGATAGTGGTGTAGGTATTTCCATGTTTATATAGATGGCGGTGTAGATACAGCCATGTTTCTGAAGATGGCGGTGTAGATATTTTCATGTTTATAGAGATGGAGTTGTAGATATTTCCATGTTTATACCGATAGCGGTGTTGGTATTTCCACGTTTATACAGATAGCGATGTAGATATTTGATGTTTATACAGCTCACGGTGCAGATATTTATATCTTTATACAGATGGCATTGTAGATATTTCCTTATTCACAAAGATGGTGGTGTAGATGTTTCCATGTTTATACAGATGTCGGAGTAGTTAGTTCCATGTTTATGGAGATGGCAGTGTCGATATTTTCATGTTTATAGAGATGGCGGTGTAGATATTTCCATGTTTATAGAGATAGCAGTGTAGATATTTACATGTTTATACAGATGGCTGTGTAGATATTTCCATGTGTATACAGATGGCATTGTAGATATTTCCATGTTTATACAGATGACTGTATAGGTTTTTCCGTGTTTTTACAGATGGCAGTGCAGATATTTCCATGTTTATAGAGATAGCGGTGTAGATATTTCCATCTTTGTACAGATGGCGGTGTTGATATTTCCATCTATACACAGATGGCCGTGTAGATATTTCCAGGTTTATACAGATGGCGGCATAGATATTTCCATGGACATGCAGATGGCAGTGTAGACATTTAAATGTTTATACAGATGGCTGTGTAGATATTTCCATGTGTATACAGATGACTGTATAGTTATTTCCATGTTTTTACAGATGGCATTGCAGATATTTCCATGTTTATACAGATAGCAGTGCAGATATTTCCATGTTTATACAGAGGCCTATGCAGATATCTCCATATTTATACCGTGGGCTGTGTAGATATTTCTATGTTTATACAGATGGCAGTTTAGATATTTCCATGTTCCTACACATGACTGTGTAGGTATTTCCATGTTTATACAGATGGCTTTGTAGATATTTCCATGTCTATAGAGATAGCGGTGCAGATATTTCCATGTTTATACAGAGAGCGGTGTATATATTTCCATGTTTATACAGATCGTGGTGTAGATATTTCCATTTTTATACAGATACCGGTTTAGATATTTCCATGTTTATACAGACCGCAGTGTAGATATTTCCATGCTTATAGAGATAGCAGTGTAGATATTTCCAAGTTTGTACAGATGGCGGTGTTGATGTTTCCATCTATACACAGATTTCCGTGTAGGTAATTCCATGTGTATACAGATGGCATTGTAGATATTTCCATGTTTATACAGATGGTGGTGTAGATATTTCCACGTTTACACAGATGACTGTATAGGTATTTCCATGTATATACAGATGGCGATGTAGATATTTCCAGGTTTTTAGAGATAGCGGTGTAGATATTTCCGTATTTATACAGATAACGTTGTAGAAAATTCCATGTTTATACAGATAGCGGTGTAAATATTTCCATGTTTATACACATCACGGTGTAGATATTTCCTTGTTTATACAAATAGCGGTGTTGTTATTTCCATGTTTATACAAACAGCGGTGTAGATATTTCCATGTTTATACAGATGGCTGTGTAGATATTTCCATGTTTATACAGATGGCTTTGTAGATATTTCCATGTTTCTACAGATGACTTTGTAGATATTTCCATGTTTATACAGATGGCGGTGTAGATATTTCCATCTTTATAGAGATAGATGTGTAGATATTTCCAAGTTTATGCAGATCACGGAGCAGATATTTCCATGTATATAGAGATAGCGGTGTAGATATTTCCACGTTTTTACAGATATCGGTGTAGATATTTCCATGTATACACAGATTGCGGTGTAGATATTTCCATCTTTCTACAGATGGCATTGTAGATATTTCCATGTTTATACAGATGGCGGTGTAGATATTTCCATGTTTATATAGATGGTGGTGTAGATATTACCATGTTTATACAGATAGCGGTGTAGATATTTCCATGTATATTAAGATGGCTGTGTAGATATTTCCAGGTTGATACAGATGGCTTTGTAGATATTTCCATGTTTATACAGATGACTTTGTAGGTATTTCCATGTTTATACAGATGGCGTTGTAGAATTTTCCATGTTTATAGAGATAGCTGTTTAGATATTTCCATGTTTATACAGATAGCGGTGTAGATATTTCCATGTTTATTCAGATCGCGGTGTAGATATTTCCATGTTTATACACATCGTGGTGTAGATATTACCATGTTTATAAAGATAGCGGTGTAGATATTTCCATGTTTTTACAGATATCGGTGTAGATATTTCCATGTATTCACAGATTGCAGTGTAGATATTTCCATCTTTCTACAGATGGCATTGTAGATATTTCCATGTTTATACAGATGGCGGTGTAGATATTTCCATGTTTATATATATGGTGGTGTAGATATTACCATGTTTATACAGATAGCGGTGTAGATATTTCCATGTTTATACAGATCGTGGTGAAGATATTTCCATGTTTATACAGATCGCGGTGTAGATATTTCCAGGTTTATACAGATCGCGGTGTAGATATTTCCATGTTTATACAGTTAGCGGTGTAGATAATTCCATGTTTATACAGATAGCGGTGTAGATATTTCCATGTTTTTAGAGATTGCGGTGTAGGTGTTTCCATGTTTATAGACATAGTGGTGTAGATATTTACATGTTTATATAGATGGTGTTGTAGATATTTCCATGTTTATACCGATAGCGGTGTTGGTATTTCCACGTTTATACAGATAGCGATGTAGATATTTGATGTTTATACAGCTCACGGTGCAGATATTTATATCTTTATACAGATGGCATTGTAGATATTTCCTTATTCACACAGATGGTGGTGTAGATGTTTCCATGTTTATACAGATGTCGGAGTAGTTAGTTCCATGTTTATGGAGATGGCAGTGTCGATATTTTCATGTTTATAGAGATGGCGGTGTAGATATTTCCATGTTTATAGAGATAGCAGTGTAGATATTTACATGTTTATACAGATGGCTGTGTAGATATTTCCATGTGTATACAGATGGCATTGTAGATATTTCCATGTTTATACAGATGACTGTATAGGTTTTTCCGTGTTTTTACAGATGGCAGTGCAGATATTTCCATGTTTATAGAGATAGCGGTGTAGATATTTCCATGTTTGTACAGATGGCGCTGTTGATATTTCCATCTATACACAGATGGCCGTGTAGATATTTCCAGGTTTATACAGATGGCGGCGTAGATATTTCCATGGACATGCAGATGGCAGTGTAGATATTTAAATGTTTATACAGATGGCTGTGTAGATATTTCCATGTGTATACAGATGGTATTGTAGATATTTCCATGTTTATACAGATGACTGTATAGTTATTTCCATGTTTTTACAGATGGCATTGCAGATATTTCCATGTTTATACAGATAGCGGTGCAGATATTTCCATGTTTATACAGATGCCTATGCAGATATCTCCATATTTATACAGTGGGCTGTGTAGATATTTCTATGTTTATACAGATGGCAGTGTAGATATTTCCATGTTCCTACACATGACTGTGTAGGTATTTCCATGTTTATACAGATGGCTTTGTAGATATTTCCATGTCTATAGAGATAGCGGTGCAGATATTTCCATGTTTATACAGAGAGCGGTGTATATATTTCCATGTTTATACAGATCGTGGTGTAGATATTTCCATGTTTATACAGATACCGGTTTAGATATTTCCATGTTTATACAGACCGCAGTGTAGATATTTCCATGCTTATAGAGATAGCAGGGTAGATATTTCCAAGTTTGTACAGATGGCGGTGTTGATGTTTCCATCTATACACAGATTTCCGTGTAGGTAATTCCATGTGTATACAGATGGCATTGTAGATATTTCCATGTTTATACAGATGGTGGTGTAGATATTTCCACGTTTACACAGATGACTGTATAGGTATTTCCATGTATATTCAGATGGCGATGTAGATATTTCCAGGTTTTTAGAGATAGCGGTGTAGATATTTCCGTATTTATACAGATAACGTTGTAGAAAATTCCATGTTTATACAGATAGCGGTGTAAATATTTCCATGTTTATACACATCACGGTGTAGATATTTCCTTGTTTATACAAATAGCGGTGTTGTTATTTCCATGTTTATACAGATGGCTGTGTAGATATTTCCATGTTTATACAGATGGCTTTGTAGATATTTCCATGTTTCTACAGATGACTTTGTAGATATTTCCATGCTTATACAGATGGCGGTGTAGATATTTCCATCTTTATAGAGATAGATGTGTAGATATTTCCAAGTTTATACCGATAACGGAGCAGATATTTCCATGTATATAGAGATAGCGGTGTAGATATTTCCATGTTTTTACAGATATCGGTGTAGATATTTCCATGTATACACAGATTGCGGTGTAGATATTTCCATCTTTCTACAGATGGCATTGTAGATATTTCCATGTTTATACAGATGGCGGTGTAGATATTTCCATGTTTATATAGATGGTGGTGTAGATATTACCATGTTTATACAGATAGCGGTGTAGATATTTCCATGTATATTAAGATGGCTGTGTAGATATTTCCAGGTTGATACAGATGGCTTTGTAGATATTTCCATGTTTATACAGATGACTTTGTAGGTATTTCCATGTTTATACAGATGGCGTTGTAGAATTTTCCATGTTTATAGAGATAGCTGTTTAGATATTTCCATGTTTATACAGATAGCGGTGTAGATATTTCCATGTTTATTCAGATCGCGGTGTAGATATTTCCATGTTTATACACATCGCGGTGTAGATATTACCATGTTTATAAAGATAGCGGTGTAGATATTTCCATGTTTTTACAGATATCGGTGTAGATATTTCCATGTATTCACAGATTGCGGTGTAGATATTTCCATCTTTCTACAGATGGCATTGTAGATATTTCCATGTTTATACAGATGGCGGTGTAGATATTTCCATGTTTATATATATGGCGGTGTAGATATTTCCATGTTTATACAGATGGCGGTGTAGATATTTCCATGTTTATATATATGGCGGTGTAGATATTACCATGTTTATACAGATAGCGGTGTAGATATTTCCATGTTTATACAGATCGTGGTGAAGATATTTCCATGTTTATACAGATCGCGGTGTAGATATTTCCAGGTTAATACAGATCGCGGTGTAGATATTTCCATGTTTATACAGATAGCGGTGTAGATAATTCCATGTTTATACAGATAGCGGTGTAGATATTTCCATGTTTTTAGAGAATGCGGTGTAGGTGTTTCCATGTTTATAGACATAGTGGTGTAGATATTTACATGTTTATATAGATGGTGTTGTAGATATTTCCATGTTTATACCGATAGCGGTGTTGGTATTTCCACGTTTATACAGATAGCGATGTAGATATTTGATGTTTATACAGCTCACGGTGCAGATATTTATATCTTTATACAGATGGCATTGTAGATATTTCCTTATTCACACAGATGGTGGTGTAGATGTTTCCATGTTTATACAGATGTCGGAGTAGTTAGTTCCATGTTTATGGAGATGGCAGTGTCGATATTTTCATGTTTATAGAGATGGCGGTTTAGATATTTCCATGTTTATAGAGTTAGCAGTGTAGATATTTACATGTTTATACAGATGGCTGTGTAGATATTTCCATGTGTATACAGATGGCATTGTAGATATTTCCATGTTTATACAGATGACTGTATAGGTTTTTCCGTGTTTTTACAGATGGCAGTGCAGATATTTCCATGTTTATAGAGATAGCGGTGTAGATAATTCCATGTTTGTACAGATGGCGGTGTTGATATTTCCATCTATACACAGATGGCCGTGTAGATATTTCCAGGTTTATACAGATGGCGGCGTAGATATTTCCATGGATATGCAGATGGCAGTGTAGATATTTAAATGTTTATACAGATGGCTGTGTAGATATTTCCATGTGTATACAGATGGTATTGTAGATATTTCCATGTTTATACAGATGATTGTATAGTTATTTCCATGTTTTTACAGATGGCAGTGCAGATATTTCCATGTTTATACAGATAGCGGTGCAGATATTTCCATGTTGATACAGATGCCTATGCAGATATCTCCATATTTATACAGTGGGCTGTGTAGATATTTCTATGTTTATACAGATGGCAGTGTAGATATTTCCATGTTCCTACACATGACTGTGTAGGTATTTCCATGTTTATACAGATGGCTTTGTAGATATTTCCATGTCTATAGAGATAGCGGTGCAGATATTTCCATGTTTATAGAGAGAGCGGTGTATATATTTCCATGTTTATACAGATCGTGGTGTAGATATTTCCATGTTTATACAGATACCGGTGTAGATATTTCCATGTTTATACAGACCGCAGTGTAGATATTTCCATGTTTATAGACATAGCAGTGTAGATATTTCCAAGTTTGTACAGATGGCGGTGTTGATGTTTCCATCTATACACACATTTCCGTGTAGGTAATTCCATGTGTATACAGATGGCATTGTAGATATTTCCATGTTTATACAGATGGTGGTGAAGATATTTCCATGTTTACACAGATGACTGTATAGGTATTTCCATGTTTATACAGAAGGCGGTGTAGATATTTCCAGGTTTATAGAGATAGCGGTGTAGATATTTCCGTATTTATACAGATAACGTTGTAGAAATTTCCATGTTTACACAGATAGCGGTGTAAATATTTCCATGTTTATACACATCACGGTGTAGATATTTCCTTGTTTATACAAATAGCGGTGTTGTTATTTCCATGTTTATACAGATAGCGGTGTAGATGTTTCCATGTATATACAGATGGCTGTGTAGATATTTCCATGTTTATACAGATGGCTTTGTAGATATTTCCATGTTTCTACAGATGACTTTGTAGATATTTCCATGTTTATACAGATGGCGGTGTAGATATTTCCATGTTTATAGAGATAGATGTGTAGATATTTCCAAGTTTATACAGATCACGGAGCAGAGAATTCCATGTTTATAGAGATAGCGGTGAAGATATTTCCATGTTTTTACAGATAACGGTGTAGATATTTCCATGTATACTGAGATTGCGGTGTAGATATTTCCATCTTTCTACAGATGGCATTGTAGATATTTCCATGTTTTTACAGATGGCGGTGTAGGTATTTCCATGTTTATATAGATGGTGGTGTAGATATTACCATGTTTATACAGATAGCGGTGTAGATATTTCCATGTATATAAAGTTGGCTGTGTAGATATTTCCAGGTTTATACAGATGGCTTTGAAGATATTTCCATGTTTATACAGACGACTTTGTAGGTATTTCCATTTTTACACAGATGGCGGTGTAGAATTTTCCATGTTTATAAAGATAGCTGTTTAGATATTTCCATGTTTATACAGATAGCGGTGTAGATCTTTCCATGGATATGTAGATGGCGGTGTAGATATTTTCATGTATACACAGATAGCGGTGTAGTTATTTCCATGTTTATATACATAGCGGTGTAGATATTTCCATGTATATACACATGGCTGTGTAGATATTTCCATGTTTATACAGATGGCGGTGTAGATATTTCCATGTTTATACAGATAACTTTGTAAATATTTCCATGTTTATACAGATGGCGGTGTAGATATTTCCATGTTTATACATATAGCTGTGTAGATATTTCCATGTTTATACGGATGGCGTTGTAGATATTTCCATGTTTATACAGATAGCGTTGTAGATATTTCCATGTTTATACAGATCGCGGTGTAGATATTTCCATGTTTATACAGATCGCAATGTAGATATTTCCATGTTTATACAGATCGCGGTGTAGATATTTCCATGCTTATACAGATCTCGGTGTAGATATTTCCATGTTCATAGAGATGTCTGTGTAGATATTTCCATGTTTATTCAGATGGCGGTGTAGATATTCCCATGTTTATAGAGATGGCGTTGTAGTTATTTCTATGTTTATAGAGATAGCGGTGTAAATATCTCCATGTTTATAGAGATGGTGGTGTAAGTATTTTCATGTTCATAGAGATAGCGGTGTAGATATTTCCATGTTTATACAGATAACGGTGTTGGTATTTCCATGTTTATACAGATCGTGGTGTAGTTATTTCCATGTTTATACAGATCGCAGTGTAGATATTTCCATGTTTATACAGATCGCGGTGTAGATATTTCCATGTTTATACAGATAGTGGTGTAGATATTTCCATGTTTATACAGATAGCGGTGTAGATATTTCCATGTTTACACAGAAGGTGGTGTAGATATTTCCGTGTTTATTCACATGGCGGTGTAGATACTTCCATCTTTATGGAGATGGCAGTGAAGATATTTCCATGTTTATACAGATCGCGGTGTAGATATTTCCATGTTCATACAGATGTCTGTGTAGATATATCCATGTTTATTCAGATTGCGGTGTAGATATTTCCATGTTTATAGAGATGGCGGTGTAGTTATTTCTATGTTTATAGAGATAGCGGTGTAAATAACTCCATGTTTATAGAGATGGTGGTGTAAGTATTTTAAAGTTTATAGAGATAGCGGTGTAGATATTTCCATGTTTATACAGATAACGGTGTTGGTATTTCCATGTTTATACAGATCGTGGTGTAGATATTTCCATGTTTATACAGATCGCGGTGAAGATATTTCCATGTTTATACAGACCGCGGTGTAGATATTTCCATGTTTATACAGATAGCTGTGCAGACCTTTCCATGTTTCTACAGATGGCGGTGTAGATATTTCCATGTATATACAGATGGCTGTGTAGATATTTCCATGTTTATACAGATGGCTGTGTAGATGTTTCCATGGTTATACAGATGACGTTGTAGTTATTTCCATGTTTATACAGATGGCGGTGTAGATATTTCCATGTTTATGAATAGCTGTGTATATATTTCCATGTTTATACCGATAGCGGTGTAGATATTTCCATGTTTATACAGATAGCGGTGTAGATATTTCCATGTTTATACAGATTGTGGTGTAGACATTTCCATGTTTATACAGATCATAGTGTAGATATTTCCATGTTTATAAAGACCGTGGTGTAGATATTTCCACGTTCACACAGATGTCTGTGTAGATATTTCCATGTTTATTCAGATGGCGGTGTAGATATTTCTATGTTTATAGAGATGGTGGTGTAGTTATTTCTATGTTTATAGAGATAGCAGTGTAAATATCTCCATGTTTATAGAGATGGTGGTATAAGTATTTTCATGTTTCTAGAGATAGCGGTGTAGATATTTCCATGCTTATACAGATAACGGTGTTGGTATTTCCATGTTTATACAGATCGTGGTGTAGATATTTCCATGTTTATAGAGATAGCGGTGTAGGTATTTCCATGTTTATAGACATAGCGGTGTAGATATTTCCATGGTTATATAGATGGCGTTGTAGGTATTTCCATGTTTATGCCGATAGCGTTGTTGGTATTTCCACGTATATACAAATAGCGATGTAGATATTTCCATGGTTATACAGCTCACGGTGCATATATTTTTAACTTTATTCAGATGGCATTGTTGATATTTCCTTATTCACACAGATGGCGAAGTAGATGTTTCCATCTTTATACAGATGGCGGAGTAGTTAGTTCCATGTTTATGGAGATGGCAGTGTAGATATTTTCATGTTTATAGAGATGGCGGTGTAGATATTTCCATGTTTATAGAGATAGCAGTGTAGATATTTACATGTTTATACAGATGTCTGTGTAGATATTTCCATGTGTATACAGATGGCATAGTAGATATTTCCATGTTTATACAGATGACTGTATAGGTATTTCCATGTTTTTACAGATGGCAGTGCAGATATTTCTATGTTTATAGAGATAGCGGTGTAGATATTTCCTTGTTTGTACAGATGGCGTTGTTGATATTTCCATCTATACACAGATGGCCGTGTAGATATTTCCATGTTTATACAGATGGCGGTGTAGATATTTCCATGGACATGCAGATGGCGGTGTAGATATTTCCATGTTTATACAGATAGCGGTGTGGATATTTCCATGTTTACACAGATGGTGGTGTAGATATTTCCATGTTTATACACATGGCGGAGTAGATACTTCCATCTTTATGGAGATGGCAGTGTAGATATTTTCATGTTGATAGAGATGGCGGTGTAGATATTTCCATCTTTCTTCAGATGGCAGTGTAGTTATTTCCATGTTTATACAGCTGGCGGCGTAGATATTTCCATATTTATACAGATGTCTGTGTAGATATTTCCATGTGTATACAGATGGTATTGTAGGTATTTCCATGTTTATACAGATGGTGGTGTAGATATTTCCATGTTTATTCAGATGACTGTGAAGATATTTCCATGTTTTTACAGATGGCAGTGTAGATAATTCAATGTTTATAGAGATGGCGCTGTAGATATTTCCATGTTTATACAGATAACGGTGGAGATATTTCCATGTTTACACAGAGAGCAGTGGAGGTATTTCCATGTTCATACACATAGCGGTGTACATATTTCCATGTTGATAGAGACAGCGGTGTAGGTATTTCCATGTTTATACAGATAGCGGTGCAGATATTTCCATTTTTATACAGATGCCTATGCAGATATTTCCATATTTAAACAGAGGGCTGTGTAGATATTTCTATGTTTATACAGACGGCAGTGTAGATATTTCCATGTTCCTACACATGACTGTGTAGGTATTTCCATGTTTATACAGATGGCTTTGTAGGTATTTCCATGTTTATAGAGATAGCGGTGCAGATATTTCCATGTTTATACAGATCGTGGTGTAGATATTTCCATGTTTATAGAGATCGTGGTGTAGATATTTCCATGTTTACACAGATACCGTTGTAGATATTTCCATGTTTATACGGACCGCAGTTTAGATATTTCCATGTTGATAGAGATAGCAGTGTAGATATTTCCATGTTTGTGCAGTTGGCGGTGTTGATGTTTCCATCTATACTCAGATTGCCGTATAGGTATTTCTTTGTGTATACAGATGGCATTGGAGATATTTCCATGTTTATACAGATGGTGGTGTAGATATTTCCATGTTTACACAGATGAGTGTATAGGTATTTCCATGTTTATACAGATGGCAGTGTAGATATTTCCAAGTTTATAGAGATAGCGGTGTAGATATATCCATATTTATACAGATAACGGTGTAGAAGTTTCCATGTTTATGCAGATAGCGGTGTAAATATTTCCATGTTAATACAGATCACGGTGTAGATATTTCCATGTTTATAGAGATAGCGGTGTAGATATTTCCATGTTTGTACAGATAGCGGTGTAGATATTTCCATGTTTATACAGAACGTGGTGTAGATATTTCCATGTTTATACAGATAGCGGTGCAGATATTTCCATGTTTGTACAGATGGCAGTGTTGATATTTCCATCTATGCACAGATGACCGTGTAATTATTTCCATGTTTATACAGATGGTGGTGCAAATATTTCCATGGATATGTAGATGGCGGTGTAGATATTTCCATGTTTATACAGATAGCGGTGTAGTTATTTCCATGTTTATATAGATAGCGGTGTAGATATTTCCATGTATGTACACATGGCTGTGTAGATATTTCCATGTTTATACAGATGGCGGTGTTGATATTTCCATGTTTATACAGATAACTTTGTAAGTATTTCCATGTTTATACAGATGGCGGTGTAGATATTTCCATGTTTATAGACATAGCAGTGGAGTTATTTCCATGTTTATTCAGATAGCGGTGTAGATATTTCCATGTTTATAGTGATCGTGGTGTGGATATTTCCATGTTTATAGAGATGGCGGTGTAGATATTTCAATGTTCATAGAGATAGCGGTGTTGATTTTTCCATGTTTATAGAGATAGCGGTGTGGATATTTCCATGTTTATACATATAGGTGTGTAGATATTTCCACGTTTATACAGATGGCGGTGTTGATATTTCCATGTTTATACAGATCACGGTGTAGATATTTCCTTGTTTCTACACATAGCTGGATTTTTATTTCCATGTTTATACAGATAGCGGAGTAGGTATTTCCATGTATATACAGATGACTGTGTAGATATTTCCATGTTTATACAGATGGCTGTGTAGGTATTTCCAAGTTTAATCAGATGACTTTGTAGGTATTTCCATGTTTATACAGATTACTGTGTAGATATTTCCATGTTTACAGAGATAGCTGTGTAGATATTTCCATGTTTTACAGATTGCGGTGTAGATATTTCCATGTTTATACAGATCGCGTTGTAGATATTTCCATGTTTATACAGATCGCGGTGTAGATATTTCCATGTTTATACAGATAGCGGTGTAGATATTTCCTTGTTTTTACAGATATCGGTGTAGATATTTCCATGTTTACACAGATAGCAGTGTAAATATTTCCAGCTTTCTACAGATGGCATTGTAGATATTTCCATGTTTATATAGACGGTGGTGTAGGTATTACCATGTTTATACAGATAGTGGTGTTGATATTTCCATGTTTATACAGATCGTGGTGAAGGTATTTCCATGTTTATACAGATCACGATGTAGATATTACCATGTTTATACAGATCGTGGTGTAGATATTTCCATGTTCATACAGATAGCAGTGTAGATATTTCCATCTTTATACAGACCGTGGTGTAGATATTTCCATGTTTATACAGATAGCGGTGCAGATATTTCCATGTTTGTACAGATGGCGGTGTTGATATTTCCATCTATGCACAGATGACCGTGTAGATATTTCCATGTTTATACACATGGTAGTGCAGATATTTCCATGGATATGTAGATGGTGGTGTAGATATTTCCATGTTTATACAGATAGCGGTGTAGTTATTTCCATGTTTATATAGATAGCGGTGTAGATATTTCCATGTATGTACACATGGCTGTGTAGATATTTCCTTGTATATACAGATGGCGGTGTTGATATTTCCATGTTTATACAGATAACTTTGTAAGTATTTCCATGTTTATACAGATGGCGGTGTAGATATTTCCATGTTTATAGAGATAGCTGTGGAGATATATCCATGTTTATTCAGATAGCGGTGTAGATATTTCCATGTTTATACGGATCGTGGTGTAGATATTTCCATGTTTATAGAGATGGCGGTGTAGATATTTCCATGTTTATACAGATAGCGGTGCAGATATTTCCTTGTTTGTACAGATGGCGTTGTTGATATTTCCATCTATACACAGATGGCCGTGTAGATATTTCCATGTTTATACAGATGGCGGTGTAGATATTTCCATGGACATGCAGATGGCGGTGTAGATATTTCCATGTTTATACAGATAGCGGTGTGGATATTTCCATGTTTACACAGATGGTGGTGTAGATATTTCCATGTTTATACACATGGCGGAGTAGATACTTCCATCTTTATGGAGATGGCAGTGTAGATATTTTCATGTTGATAGAGATGGCGGTGTAGATATTTCCATCTTTCTTCAGATGGCAGTGTAGTTATTTCCATGTTTATACAGCTGGCGGCGTAGATATTTCCATATTTATACAGATGTCTGTGTAGATATTTCCATGTGTATACAGATGGTATTGTAGGTATTTCCATGTTTATACAGATGGTGGTGTAGATATTTCCATGTTTATTCAGATGACTGTGAAGATATTTCCATGTTTTTACAGATGGCAGTGTAGATAATTCAATGTTTATAGAGATGGCGCTGTAGATATTTCCATGTTTATACAGATAACGGTGGAGATATTTCCATGTTTACACAGAGAGCAGTGGAGGTATTTCCATGTTCATACACATAGCGGTGTACATATTTCCATGTTGATAGAGACAGCGGTGTAGGTATTTCCATGTTTATACAGATAGCGGTGCAGATATTTCCATTTTTATACAGATGCCTATGCAGATATTTCCATATTTAAACAGAGGGCTGTGTAGATATTTCTATGTTTATACAGACGGCAGTGTAGATATTTCCATGTTCCTACACATGACTGTGTAGGTATTTCCATGTTTATACAGATGGCTTTGTAGGTATTTCCATGTTTATAGAGATAGCGGTGCAGATATTTCCATGTTTATACAGATCGTGGTGTAGATATTTCCATGTTTATAGAGATCGTGGTGTAGATATTTCCATGTTTACACAGATACCGTTGTAGATATTTCCATGTTTATACCGACCGCAGTTTAGATATTTCCATGTTGATAGAGATAGCAGTGTAGATATTTCCATGTTTGTGCAGTTGGCGGTGTTGATGTTTCCATCTATACTCAGATTGCCGTATAGGTATTTCTTTGTGTATACAGATGGCATTGGAGATATTTCCATGTTTATACAGATGGTGGTGTAGATATTTCCATGTTTACACAGATGAGTGTATAGGTATTTCCATGTTTATACAGATGGCAGTGTAGATATTTCCAAGTTTATAGAGATAGCGGTGTAGATATATCCATATTTATACAGATAACGGTGTAGAAGTTTCCATGTTTATGCAGATAGCGGTGTAAATATTTCCATGTTAATACAGATCACGGTGTAGATATTTCCATGTTTATAGAGATAGCGGTGTAGATATTTCCATGTTTGTACAGATAGCGGTGTAGATATTTCCATGTTTATACAGAACGTGGTGTAGATATTTCCATGTTTATACAGATAGCGGTGCAGATATTTCCATGTTTGTACAGATGGCAGTGTTGATATTTCCATCTATGCACAGATGACCGTGTAATTATTTCCATGTTTATACAGATGGTGGTGCAAATATTTCCATGGATATGTAGATGGCGGTGTAGATATTTCCATGTTTATACAGATAGCGGTGTAGTTATTTCCATGTTTATATAGATAGCGGTGTAGATATTTCCATGTATGTACACATGGCTGTGTAGATATTTCCATGTTTATACAGATGGCGGTGTTGATATTTCCATGTTTATACAGATAACTTTGTAAGTATTTCCATGTTTATACAGATGGCGGTGTAGATATTTCCATGTTTATAGACATAGCAGTGGAGTTATTTCCATGTTTATTCAGATAGCGGTGTAGATATTTCCATGTTTATAGTGATCGTGGTGTGGATATTTCCATGTTTATAGAGATGGCGGTGTAGATATTTCAATGTTCATAGAGATAGCGGTGTTGATTTTTCCATGTTTATAGAGATAGCGGTGTGGATATTTCCATGTTTATACATATAGGTGTGTAGATATTTCCACGTTTATACAGATGGCGGTGTTGATATTTCCATGTTTATACAGATCACGGTGTAGATATTTCCTTGTTTCTACACATAGCTGGATTTTTATTTCCATGTTTATACAGATAGCGGAGTAGGTATTTCCATGTATATACAGATGACTGTGTAGATATTTCCATGTTTATACAGATGGCTGTGTAGGTATTTCCAAGTTTAATCAGATGACTTTGTAGGTATTTCCATGTTTATACAGATTACTGTGTAGATATTTCCATGTTTACAGAGATAGCTGTGTAGATATTTCCATGTTTTACAGATTGCGGTGTAGATATTTCCATGTTTATACAGATCGCGTTGTAGATATTTCCATGTTTATACAGATCGCGGTGTAGATATTTCCATGTTTATACAGATAGCGGTGTAGATATTTCCTTGTTTTTACAGATATCGGTGTAGATATTTCCATGTTTACACAGATAGCAGTGTAAATATTTCCAGCTTTCTACAGATGGCATTGTAGATATTTCCATGTTTATATAGACGGTGGTGTAGGTATTACCATGTTTATACAGATAGTGGTGTTGATATTTCCATGTTTATACAGATCGTGGTGAAGGTATTTCCATGTTTATACAGATCACGATGTAGATATTACCATGTTTATACAGATCGTGGTGTAGATATTTCCATGTTCATACAGATAGCAGTGTAGATATTTCCATCTTTATACAGACCGTGGTGTAGATATTTCCATGTTTATACAGATAGCGGTGCAGATATTTCCATGTTTGTACAGATGGCGGTGTTGATATTTCCATCTATGCACAGATGACCGTGTAGATATTTCCATGTTTATACACATGGTAGTGCAGATATTTCCATGGATATGTAGATGGTGGTGTAGATATTTCCATGTTTATACAGATAGCGGTGTAGTTATTTCCATGTTTATATAGATAGCGGTGTAGATATTTCCATGTATGTACACATGGCTGTGTAGATATTTCCTTGTATATACAGATGGCGGTGTTGATATTTCCATGTTTATACAGATAACTTTGTAAGTATTTCCATGTTTATACAGATGGCGGTGTAGATATTTCCATGTTTATAGAGATAGCTGTGGAGATATATCCATGTTTATTCAGATAGCGGTGTAGATATTTCCATGTTTATACGGATCGTGGTGTAGATATTTCCATGTTTATAGAGATGGCGGTGTAGATATTTCCATGTTTATAGAGATAGCGGTGTAGGTATTTCCATGTTTATAGACATAGCGGTGTAGATATTTCCATGTTTATATAGATGGCGTTGTAGATATTTCCATGTTTATACCGATAGAGCTGTTGGTGTTTCCACGTTTATACAGATAGCGATGTAGATATTTCCATGTTTATACAGCTCGCGGTGCCGATATTTATATCTTTATACAGATGGCATTGTAGATAATTCCTTATTCACACAGATGGCGGTGTAGATGTTTCCATGTTTTTACAGATGGCGGAGTAGTTAGTTCCATGTTTATGGAGATGGCAGTGTAGATATTTTCATGTTTATAGAGAAGGCGGTGTAGATATTTCCATGTTTATAGAGATAGAAGTGTAGATATTTACATGTTTATACAGATGGCTGTTTAGATATTTCCATGTGTATACAGATGGCATTGTAGATATTTCCATGTTTATACAGGTGAATGTATAGGTAATTCCATGTTTTTACAGATGGCAGTGCAGATATTTCCGTGTTTATAGAGATAGCGGTGTAGATATTTCCATGTTTGTAAAGATGGCGGTGTTGATATTTCCATCTATACACAGATGGCCATGTAGACGTGTCCATGTTTATACAGATGGCGGCGTAAATATTTCCATGGACATGCAGATGGCGGTGTAGATATTTCCATGTTTATACAGATAGCGGTGTAGGTATTTCCATGTTTACACAGATGGTGGTGTTGATATTTCCGTGTTTATACCCATGGCGGAGTAGATACTTATATCTTTATGGAGATGGCAGTGTAGTTATTTTCATGTTTATAGAGATGGTGGTGTAGATATTTCCATATTTTTAGATATAGCTGTGTAGATATTTCCATCTTTCTACAGATGGCAGTGTAGATATTTCCATGTTTATACAGCTGGCGGTGTAGATATTTCCATATTTATACAGATGTCTGTCTAGATATTTCCATGTGTATACAGATGGTATTGTAGGTATTTCCATGTTTATACAGATGGTGGTGTGGATATTTCCATGTTTATTCAGATGACTGTGTTGATATTTCCATGTTTTTACAGATGGCAGTGTAGATATTACAATGTTTATAGAGATGGCGCTGTAGATATTTCCATGTTTATACAGATAACGGTGGAGATATTTCCATGTTTATACAGAGAGCAGTGGAGATATTTCCATGTTTATACACATAGCCGTGTACATATTTCCATGTTTATAGAGACAGCTGTGTAGGTTTTTCCATGTCTATACAGATAGCGGTGCAGATATTTCCATGTTTACACAGATGCCTATGCAGATATTTCCATATTTATACAGAGGGCTGTGTAGATAATTCTATGTTTATACAGATGGCAGTGTAGATATTTAAATGTTCCTACACTTGACTGTGTAGGTATTTCCATGTTAATACAGACGTCTTTGTAGATATTTCCATGTTTATAGAGATAGCGGTGCAGATATTTCCATGTTTATACAGATAGCGGTGTATATATTTCCATGTTTATACAGATCATCGTGTAGATATTTCCATGTTTATACAGATGGCGGTGTAGATATTTCCATGTTTATACAGATGGCGTTGTAGATATTTCCATATTTATACAGATAACGGTGTAGAAGTTTCCATGTTTATACAGATAACGGTGTAAATATTTCCATGTTTATATAGATCACGGTGTAGATATTTCCATGTTTATAGAGATAGCAGTGTAGATATTTCCATGTTTATACAGATAGCGGTGCAGATATTTCCATGTTTGTACAGATGGCGGTGTAGATATTCCCTTTTTTATAAAAATAGCGGTGTAGATATTTCCATGTTTATAGAGATCACGGTGTAGATATTTCCTTGTTTATACAAATTGTGGTGTAGTTATTTCCATGCTTATACAGATAGCGGTGTAGATATTTCCTTGTTTATACAAATAGCGGTGTAGATATTTCCATGTTTATTCAGATCACGGTGTACATATTTCCTTGTTTATACAAATAGCGGTGTAGTTATTTCCATGTTTACACAGATAGCGGTATAGATATTTCCATGTATATACAGATGGCTTTGTAGATATTTCCATGTTTATACAGATGGCTGTGTAGATATTTCCATGTTTATACAGATGACTTTGTAGGTATTTCCATGTTTATACAGGTGGCGGTGTAGATATTTCCATGTTAATAGAGATAGCTGTGTAGATATTTCCATGTTTATACATATAGCGGTGTAGATATTTCCATGTTTATACAGATCGCGGTGTAGATATTTCCATGTTTATACAGATAGCGGTGTAGATATTTCCATGTTTATAGAGATAGCGGTGTAGGTATTTCCATGTTTGTAGACATAGCGGTGTAGATACTTCCATGTTTATATAGATGGTGTTGTAGATATTTCCATGTTTAAACCGATAGCGGTGTTGGTATTTCCACGTTTATACAGATAGCGATGTAGATATTTCCATGTTTACACAGAGGGTGGTGTAGATATTTCCGTGTTTACACAGAGGGTGGTGTAGATATTTCCGTCTTTATACACATGGCGGAGTAGATACTTCCATCTTTATGGTGATGGCAGTGTAGATATTTTCATGTTTATAGAGATGGCGGTGTAGATATTTCCATATTTATAGAGACAGCGATGTAGATATTTCCATCTTTCTACAGATGGCTGTGTAGATATTTTCATGTTTATATAGACGGCGGCGTACATATTTCCATGGACATGCAGATTGCTGTGAAGATATTTCCATGTTTATACAGATAGCGGTGTAGATATTTCCATGTTTACACAGAGGGTGGTGTAGATATTTCCGTGTTTATACACATGGCGGAGTAGATACTTCCATCTTTATGGTGATGGCAGTGTAGATATTTTCATGTTTATACAGATGGCGGTGTAGATATTTCCATATTTATAGAGATAGCGGTGTAGATATTTCCATCTTTCTACAGATGGCAGTGTAGATATTTCCATGTTTACACAGCTGGCGGTGTAGATATTTCCATATTTATACAGATGTCTGTTTAGATATTTCCATGTGTATACAGATCGTATTGTAGGTATTTCCATGTTTATACAGATGGTGGTGTAGATATTTCCATGTTTATTCTGATGACTGTGTAGATATTTCCATGTTTTTACAGATGGCAGTGTAGATATTTCAATGTTTATAGAGATGGCACTGTAGATATTTCCATGTTTATACAGATAACGGTGGAGATATTTCCATGTTTATACAGAGAGCAGTGGAGATATTTCCATGTTTATAAACATAGCGTTGTACATATTTCCATGTTTATAGAGACAGCGGTTTAGGTATTTCCATTTTTTTTCAGATAGCGGAGCAGATATTTCCATGTTTATACAGATGCCTATGCAGGTATTTCCATATTTATTCAGAGTGCTGTGTAGATATTTCAATGTTTATACAGATGGCAGTGTAGATATTTCCATGTTCCTACACATGACTGTGTAGGTATTTCCATGTTTCTACAGATGGCTTTGTAGATATTTCCATGTTTATAGAGATAGCGGTGCAGATATTTCCATGTTTATACAGATAGCGGTGTAGATATTTCCATGTTTATACAGACCGCGGTGTAGATATTTCCATGTTTATACAGATAGCGGTGCAGATATTTCCAGGTTTGTACAGATTGCGGTGTTGATAGTTCCATCTATACACAGATGACCATGTAGATATTTCCATGTTTATACAGATGGCGGCGCAGATATTTCTATGGATATGTAGATGGTGGTGTAGATATTTCCATGTATATACAGATAGCGCTGTACTTATTTCCATGTTTATATAGAGAGCGGTGTAGATATTTCCATGTATGTACACATGGCTGTGTAGATATTTCCATGTTTATAGAGATGGCGGTGTAGATATTTACATGTTTATACAGATAAATTTGTAAGTATTTCCATGTTTATACAGATGGCGGTGTAGATATTTCGATGTTTATAGAGATAGCAGTGGAGATATTTCCATGTTTATACAGATTGCTGTGTAGTTCTTTCCATGTTTATATAGATAGCGGTGTAGATACTTCCATGTATATACACATGGCTGTGTAGATATTTCCATGTTTATACAGATGGCGGTGTAGATATTTCCATGTTTATACACATGACTGTGTAGGTATTTCCATGTTTATACAGGTGGCGGTGTAGATATTTCCATGTTTATAGAGATAGCTGTGTAGATATTTCCATGTTTATACAGATAGCGGTGTAGATATTTCCATGTTTATACAGATAGCGGTGTAGATATTTCCATGTTTATAGAGATAGCGGTGTAGGTATTTCCATGTTTGTAGACATAGCGGTGTAGATACTTCCATGTTTATATAGATGGTGTTGTAGATATTTCCATGTTTAAACCGATAGCGGTGTTGGTATTTCCACGTTTATACAGATAGCGATGTAGTTATTTCCATGTTTACACAGAGGGTGGTGTAGATATTTCCGTGTTTACACAGAGGGTGGTGTAGATATTTCCGTGTTTATACACATGGCGGAGTAGATACTTCCATCTTTATGGTGATGGCAGTGTAGATATTTTCATGTTTATAGAGATGGCGGTGTAGATATTTCCATATTTATAGAGATAGCGGTGTAGATATTTCCATCTTTCTACAGATGGCAGTGTAGATATTTCCATGTTTATACAGACGGCGGCGTACTTATTTCCATGGACATGCAGATGGCTGTGAAGATATTTCCATGTTTATACAGATAGCTGTGTAGATATTTCCATGTTTACAGAGAGGGTGGTGTAGATATTTCCGTGTTTATACACATGGCGGAGTAGATACTTCCATCTTTATGGTGATGGCAGTGTAGATATTTTCAAGTTTATAGAGATGGCGGTGAAGATATTTCCATATTTATAGAGATAGTGGTGTAGATATTTCCATCTTTCTACAGATGGCAGTGTAGATATTTCCATGTTTACACAGCTGGCGGTGTAGATATTTCCATATTTATACAGATGTCTGTTTAGATATTTCCATGTGTATACAGATCGTATTGTAGGTATTTCCATGTTTATACAGATGGTGGTGTAGATATTTCCATGTTTATTCTGATGACTGTGTAGATATTTCCATGTTTTTACAGATGGCGGTGTAGATATTTCAATGTTTATAGAGATGGCACTGTAGATATTTCCATGTTTATACAGATAACGGTGGAGATATTTCCATGTTTATACAGAGAGCAGTGGAGATATTTCCATGTTTATAAACATAGCTGTGTACATATTTCCATGTTTATTGAGACAGCGGTTTAGGTATTTCCATATTTTTTCAGATACCGGAGCAGATAATTCCATGTTTATACAGATGCCTATGCAGATATTTCCATATTTATACAGAGGGCTGTGTAGATATTTCTATGTTTATACAGATGGCAGTGTAGATATTTCCATGTTCCTACACATGACTGTGTAGGTATTTCCATGTTTCTACAGATGGCTTTGTAGATATTTCCATGTTTATGGAGATAGCGGTGCAGATATTTCCATGTTTATACAGATAGCGGTGTAGATATTTCCATGTTTATACAGACCGCGGTGTAGATATTTCCATGTTTATACAGATAGCGGTGCAGATATTTCCAGGTTTATACAGATTGCGGTGTTGATATTTCCATCTATACACAGATGACCATGTAGATATTTCCATGTTTATACAGATGGCGGCGCAGATATTTCTATGGATATGTAGATGGTGGTGTAGATATTTCCATGTATATACAGATAGCGCTGTACTTATTTCCATGTTTATATAGAGAGCGGTGTAGATATTTCCATGTATGTACACATGGCTGTGTAGATATTTCCAAGTTTATAGAGATGGCGGTGTAGATATTTACATGTTTATACAGATAAATTTTTAAGTATTTCCATGTTTATACAGATGGCGGTGTAGATATTTCGATGTTTATAGAGATAGCAGTGGAGATATTTCCATGTTTAAACAGATTGCGGTGTAGTTCTTTCCATGTTTATATAGATAGCGGTGAAGATATTTCCATGTATATACACATGGCTGTGTAGATATTTCCATGTTTATACAGATGGCGGTGTAGATATTTCCATGTTTATACAGATAAATTTTTAAGTATTTCCATGTTTATACCGATGGCGGTGTAGATATTTCGATGTTTATAGATATAGCAGTGGAGATATTTCCATGTTTATACAGATAGCGGTGTAGATATTTCCATGTTTATACTGATTGCGGTGTAGATATTTCCATGTTTATAGAGATGGCGTTTTAGACATTTCCATGTTCATAGAGATAGCGGTGTTTATTTTTCCATGTTTATAGAGATAGCTCTGTGGATATTTCCATGTTTATACAGATAAGGGTGTAGATATTTCCATGTTTATAGAGATGGCGGTGTAGATATTTCCATGTTTCTACAGATCACGGTGTAGATATTTCCATGTTTATACAGATCGCGGTGTAGATATTACCATGTTTATTGGGATAGCGGTGCAAATATTTCCACATTTATACAGATAGCGGTGTAGTTATTAGCATGTTTATACAGATAGCGGTGTAGTTATTTCCATGTATAAACAGATGTCTGTGTATATATTTCCATGTTTAAACAGATCACGGTGTAGATGTTTCCTTGTTTATACAAATAGCGGTGTAGTTATTTCCATGTTTATACAGATAGTGTTGTTGATATTTCCATGTATATACAGATGGTTATGTAGATATTTCCATGTTTTTACAGATGGCTTTGCAGATATTTCCAAGTTGATACAGATGACTTTGTATGTATTTCCATGTTTATACAGATGGCGGTGTAGATATTTCCATGTTTACAGATATAGCTGTGTAGATATTTCCATGTTTATACAGATAGAGGTGTAGATATTTCCATGTTTATACAGATAGCGGTGTAGATATTTCCATGTTTTTACAGATATCGGTGTAGATATTTCCATGATTACACAGATTGCGGTGTAGATATTTCCATCTTTCTACAGATGGCATTGTAGATATTTCCATGTTTATACAGATATCGGTGTAGATATTTCCATGTTTCTTCAGATGGCGGAGTTGATATTTCCATGTTTATACAGATGGCGGTGTAGCTGTTTCCATGGACATGCAGATGGCGGTGTAGATATTTCCATGTTTATACAGATAGCGGTGTAGATATTTCCATGTTTTCACAGATGGTTGTGTAGATATTTCCATGTTTTTACAGATGGCTTTGTAAATATTTCCATGTTGATACAGATGACTTTGTAAGTATTTCCATGTTTATACAGATGGTGGTGTAGATATTTCCATGCTTACAGAGATAGCTGTGTAGATATTTCCATGTTTATACAGATAGGGGTGTAGAGATTTCCATGTTTACAGAGATAACTGTGTAGATATTTCCATGTTTGTACAGATGGCGGTGTTGATGTTTCCATCTATACACAGATTGCCATGTAGATATTTCCATGTGTATACAGATGGCATTGTAGATATTTCCAAGTTTACACAGATGACTGTATAGGTATTTCCATGTTTATACAGATGGCGGTGTAGATATTTCCATGTTTATAGAGATAGCGGTGTAGATATTTCCATGTTTATACAGATGGCGGTGTAGATATTTCCATGTTTATACAGATAGCGGTGAAGTTATTTCCATGTTTATATAGATAGCGGTGAAGATATTTCCATGTATATACACATGGCTGTGTAGATATTTCCATGTTTATACAGATAGCGGTGTAGATATTTCCATGTTTATACAGATAACTTTGTAAGTATTTCCATGTTTTTACAGATGGCGGTGTAGATATTTCCATGTTTATAGAGATAGCTGTGTAGATATTTCCATAATTATACAGATAGCGGTGTAGATATTTTCATGTTTATACAGATCGTGGTGTAGTTATTTCCATGTTTATACAGATCGTGGTGTAGAGATTTCCATGTTTATACAGATAGCGGTGTAGATATTTCCATGTTTTTACAGATATCGGTGTAGAAATTTCCATGTTTACACAGATTGCGGTGTAGATATTTCCATCTTTCTACAGATGGCATTGTAGATATTTCCATGTTTATACAGATGGTTGTGTAGGTATTTCCATGTTTATATAGATGTTTGTGTAGATATTACCATGTTTATACAGATAGCGGTGTAGATATTTCCATGTTTATACAGATGATGGTGAAGATATTTCCATGTTTATACAGATCATGGTGTAGATATTTCCGTGTTTATACAGATCGCGGTGTAGGTATTTCCATGTTTATACAGATAGCGGTGTAGATATTTCCATGTTTATACAGATAGCGGTGTAGATATTTCCATGTTTATAGAGATAGCGGTGTAGGTATTTCCACGTTTATAGACATAGCGGTGTAGATATTTCCATGTTTATATAGATGGCGTTGTAGATATTTCCATGTTTATACCGATAGCGGTGTTGCTATTTCCACGTTTATACAGATAGCGATGTAGATATTTCCATGTCTATACAACTCGCGGTGCAGATATTTATAGCTTTATACAGATGGCATTGTAGATATTTCCTTATTCACACAGATGGCGGTGTAGATGTTTCCATGTTTATACAGATGGCGGAGTAGTTAGTTCCATGTTTAAGGAGATGGCAGTGTAGATATTTTCATGTTTATAGAGATGGCGGTGTAGATATTTCTATGTTTATAGAGTTAGCAGTATAGATATTTACATGATTATACAGATGGCTGTGTAGATATTTCCATGTGTCTACAGATGGCATT
The DNA here is from genome assembly GCF_029289425.2 of Pan paniscus. Taxonomy (NCBI): domain Eukaryota; kingdom Metazoa; phylum Chordata; class Mammalia; order Primates; family Hominidae; genus Pan; species Pan paniscus. Next base: position 47,000,512 of record NC_073271.2, read on the forward strand.
GTAGATATTTCCATGTTTATACAGATGACTCTATACGTATTTCCATGTTTTTACAGATGGCAGTGCAGATATTTCCATGTTTATAGAGATAGCGGTTTAGATATTTCCATATTTGAACAGATGGTGGTGTTGATATTTCCATCTATACACAGATGGCTGTGTAGATATTTCCATGTTTATACAGATGGCAGCGTACATATTTCCATGGACTTGCAGATGGCTGTGTAGATATTTCCATGTTTATGCAGATAGCGGTGTTGATATTTCCATGTTTACAAAGAGGGTGGTGTAGATATTTCCGTGTTTATACACATGATGGAGTAGATTCTTCCATCTTTTTGGAGATGGCAGTGTAGATATTTTCATGTTCATAGAGATGGCGGTGTAGATATTTCCATATTTATAGAGATAGCAGTGTAGATATTTCCATCTTTCTACAGATGGCAGTGTAGTTATTTCCATGTTTATACAGATGGTGGTGTAGTTATTTCCATATTTATACAGATGTCTGTGTAGATATTTCCATGTGTAAACAGATGGTATTGTAAGTATTTCCATGTTTATACAGATGGTGGTGTAGATATTTCCATGTTTATTCACATGACTGTGTAGATATTTCCATGTTTTTACAGATGGCCGTGTAGATATTTCAATGTTTATAGAGATGGCGCTGTAGATATTTCCATGTTTATACAGATAACAGTGGAGATATTTACATGTTTATACAGACAGCAGTGGAGATATTTCCATGTTTATAGAGATAGCGGTGCAGATATTTCCATGTTTATACAGATAGCGGTGTATATATTTCCATGTTTATACAGATCGTGGTGTAGATATTTCCATGTTTATACAGATACGGGTGTAGATATTTCCATGTTTATACAGACCACAGTGTAGAGATTTCCATGTTTATAGAGATAACTGTGTAGATATTTCCATGTTTGTAAAGATGGCGGTGTTGATGTTTCCATCTATACACAGATTGCCGTGTAGGTATTTCCATGTGTATACAGATGGCGGTGTAGATATTTCCATGTTTATAGAGATAGCGGTGTAGATATTTCCGTCTTTATACAGATAGCGGTGTAGATATTTCCATGTTTATACAGATAGCGGTGTAGTTATTTCCATGTTTATATAGATAGCGGTGTAGATATTTCCATGTATATACACATGGCTGTGTAGATATTTCCATGTTTATACAGATGGCGGTGTAGATATTTCCATGTCTATACAGATAACTTTGTAAGTATTTCCATGTTTATACAGATTGCGGTGTAGATATTTCAATGTTTATAGAGATAGCAGTGGAGATATTTCCATGTTTATACAGATAGCGGTGTAGATATTTCCATGTTTATACAGACCGCAGTGGAGATAATTCCATGTTTATAGAGATAGCAGTGTAGATATTTCCATGTTTGTACAGATGGCGGTGTTGATATTTCCATCTATACACAGATGACCATGTAGATATTTCCATGTTTATACAGATAGCAGTGTAGTTATTTCCATGTTTATATAGATAGCGGTGTAGATATTTCCATGTATATACACATGGCTGTGTAGATATTTCCATGTTTATACAGATAACTTTGTAATTATTTCCATGTTTATACAGATGGCGGAGTAGATATTTCGATGTTTAGAGAGATAGCAGTGGAGATATTTCCATGTTTATAGACATAGCGGTGTAGATATTTCCACGTTTATACAGATAGCGGTGTATGTATTTCCATGTTTATAGACATAGCGGTGTAGATATTTCCACGTTTATACAGATAGCGATGTAGATATTTCCATGTTTATACAGCTCGCGGTGCATATATTTATATCTTTATACAGATGGCATTGTAGATATTTCCTTATTCACACAGATGGCGGTGTAGATGTTTCCATGTTTATACAGATGGCGAAGTAGTTAGTTCCATGTTTATGGAGTTTGCAGTGTAGATATTTTCATGTTTATAGAGATGGTGGTGTAGATATTTCTATCTATACACAGATGGCCTTGTAGATATTTCCATGTTTATACAGATATCGGTGTAGATATTTCCATGTTTACACAGATTGCGGTGTAGATATTTCCATCTTTCTACAGATGGCATTGTAGATATTTTCATGTTTATACAGATGGCGGTGTAGATAATTCCATGTTTATATAGATGGTTGTGAAGATATTACCAGGTTTATACAGATTGCGGTGTAGATATTCCCATGTTTATACAGATCGTGGTGAAGTTATTTCCATGTTTATACAGATCGCGGTGTAGATATTTCCATGTTTATACAGATCGCGGTGTCGATATTTCCATGTTTATACACATAGCACTGTAGATATTTCCACGTTTATGCAGATAGCGGTGTAGGTATTTCCATGTTTATAGACATAGCGGTGTAGATATTTCCACGTTTATACAGATAGCGAAGTAGATATTTCCATGTTTATACAGCTCGCGGTGCAGATATTTATATCTTTATACAGATGACATTGTAGATATTTCCTTATTCACACAGATGACAGTGTAGATGTTTCCATGTTTATACAGATGGCGAAGTAGTTAGTTCCAAGTTTATGGAGTTGGCAGTGTAGATATTTTCATGTTTATAGAGATGGTGGTGTAGATATTTCCATCTATACACAGATGGCCGTGTAGATATTTCCATGTTTATACTGATGGTGGCGCAGATATTTCCATGGATATGTAGATGGCGGTGTACATATTTCCATGTTTTACAGATAGCGGTGTAGTTATTTCCATGTTTATATAGATAGCGGTGTAGCTATTTCCATGTATGTACACATGGCTGTGTAGATATTCCCATGTTTATAGAGATGGCGGTGTAGATATTTCCATGTTTATACAGATAACTTTGAAAGCATTTCCATGTTTATACAGATGGCGGTGTAGATATTTCGATGTTTATAGAGATAGCAGTGGAGATATTTCCATGTTTATACAGATAGCTGTGTAGATATTTCCATGTATATACAGATCGTTGTGTAGATATTTCCATGTTTCTAGAGATGACGGTGTAGATATTTCCCTGTTCATAGAGATAGCGGTGTTGATTTTTCCATGTTTATAGAGATAGCGGTGTGGATATTTCCATGTTTATACAGATAGGGGTGTAGATATTTCCATGTTTATAGAGATGGCGGTGTAGATATTTCCATGTTTATGCAGATCACGGTGTAGATATTTCCTTGTTTATACAAATAGCGGTGTAGGTATTTCCATGTTTATACAGATAGCGTTGTAGTTATTTCCGTGTTTATAGAGATAGCGGTGTAGATATTTCCATGTTTATACAGATGGCGGTGTAGATATTTCCATGGGTACACAGATGGCGGTGTAGATATTTCCATGTTTTTATAGATGGTGGTGTAGATATTTCCCTGTTTATACAGATAGCGCTGTGGCTATTTCCATGTTTATACAGATAGCGGTGTAGATATTTCCATGTTTATACAGATGGCTGTGAAGATGTTTCCATGTTTATACAGATGGCAATGTAGATATTTCCACGTTTATACAGATAGTGGTGTAGATATTTCCATGTTTATACAGAAGACTGTGTAGCTATTTCCATGTTTATACAGATGGCGGTGTAGATATTTCCATGTTTATACTGATTTCGGTGTAGGTATATCCAAGTTGATAGAGATAGCGCTGTAGATATTTCCATGTTAATGCAGATGTCTGTGTAGCTATTTCCATGTGTATACAGATTGCAGTGTAGATATTTCCATGTTTATACAGATGGCGGTGTAGATACAGCCATGTTTCTGAATATGGCAGTGTAGATATTTTCATGTTTACATAGATGGCGGTGTAGATAGTTCCATGTTTACAGAGATTGCGGTGTAGATATTTCCATGTGTATAGTGCAAGTGGTGTAGGTATTTCCATGTTTATAGAGATAGCAGTGTAGACATTTCCATATTTATACAGGTAGCGGTGTAGGTATTTCGATGTTTATACAGATGGCGGTGTAGATATTTCCATGTTTGTAGAGATAGCAGTGTGGATATTTCCATGTTTACACAGATAGCGGTTTAGATATTTCCATGTTTATACAGATCGCGGTGTAGATATTTCCATGTTTATAGAGATCGCGGTGTAGTTATTTCCATGTTTATACAGATAGCGGTGTAGATATTTCCACGCTTATACAGATGGCGGTGTAGATATTTCCATCTTTCTACAAATGGCAGTGTAGATATTTCCATGGTTATAAAGATGGCGGTGTAGATATTTCCATGTTTATACAGATGGTGGTATAGATATTTCCATGTTTATAGAGATAGCGGAGTAGATATTTCCATATTTATACAGATAACGGTGTAGAAATTTCCATGTTTATACAGATAGCAGTGTAAATATTTCCATGTTTATACAGATCACGGTGTAGTTATTTCCATGTTCATAGAGATAGCGGTGTAGATATTTCCATGTTTATACAGATAACGGTTTAGATATTTTCATGTTTATACAGACAGCGGTGAAGATATTTCCATGTATATACAGATAGCGCTGTACATATTTCCATGTTGATATAGAGAGCGGTGTAGTTATTTCCATGTATGTACACATGGCTCTGTAGATATTTCCATGTTTATGCAGATGGCGGTGTAGATATTTCCATGTTTATACAGATAACTTTGTAAGTATTTCCATGTTTATACAGATGGCGGTGTAGATATTTCTATGTTTATAGAGATAGCAGTGGAGATATTTCCATGTTTATACAGAGAGCGGTGTAGTTATTTCCATGTTTATATAGATAGCGGTGTAGCTATTTCCATGTATATACACATGGCTGTGTAGATATTTCCATGTTTATACAGATGGCGGTGTAGATATTTCCATGTTTATACAGATAACTTTGTAAGTATTTCCATGTTTATACAGGTGGCGGTGTAGATATTTCAATGTTTATAGAGATAACAGTGGAGATATTTCCATGTTTATACAGATACCGGTGTAGATATTTCCATGTTTATACTGATCGCGGTGTATATATTTCCATGTTTATAGAGATGGCGGTGTAAATATTTCCATGTTCATAGAGATAGCCGTTTTGATTTTCCATGTTTATAAAGATAGCTGTGTGGATATTTACATGTTTATACAGATAGTGATGTAGATATTTCCATGTATATACAGATGGCTGTGTAGATATTTCCATGTTTATACCGATAGCGGTGTTGGTATTTCCACGTTTTACAGATAGCGATGTAGATATTTCCATGTTTATACAGCTTGCGGTGCAGATATTTATATCTTTATACAGATGACATTGTAGATATTTCCTTATTCACACAGATGGCGGTGTAGGTGTTTCCATGTTTATTCAGATGGCGAAGTAGTTAGTTCCATGTTTATGGAGATGGCAGTGTAGATATTTTCATGTTTATAGAGATGGCAGTGTAGATATTTCCATGTTTATAGAGATAGCAGTGTAGATATTTACATGTTTATACAGATGGCTGTGTAGGTATTTCCATCTTTATACAGATGGCTTTGTAGATATTTCCATGTTTATAGAGATAGCGGTGTAGATATTTCCATGTTTATTGAGATAGCGGTGTAAATATTTCCATATTTATACAGATAGTGGTTTAGATATTCCCATGCTTTTACAGATAGCGGTGTAGATATTTCCATCTTTATTCAGAGAGTGCTGTACATATTTCCATATTTATACAGATCACTGTGTAGATATTTCCATGTTTATACAGATAACGTAGATATTTCCATCTTTATACAAACGGTGGTGTAGATATTTCCATGTTCCTACACATGACTGTGTAAATATTTCCATGTTTATACAGATGGCGGTGTAGATATTTACATATTTATAGAGACAGCTGTGTAGATATTTCCAGGTTTATACAGATAGCGGTGTAAATATTTCCATGTTTATACAGATCGTGGTGTAGATATTTCCATGTTTATACAGATACCGGTGTAGATATTTCCATGTTTATACAGATAACTTTGTAAGTATTTCCATGTTTATACAGATGGCGGTGTAGATATTTCGATGTTTATAGAGATAGCAGTGGAGATGTGTCCATGTTTATGCAGATAGCTGTGTAGATATTTCCATGTTTATACTGATTGTGGTGTAGATATTTCCATGTTTATAGAGATGGCGGTGTAGATATTTCCATGTTCATAGAGATAGCAGTGTTGATTTTTCCATGTTTATAGAGATAGCGGTGTGGATATTTCCATGTTTATACAGATAGGGGTGTAGATAGTTCCATGTTTATAGAGATGGCGGTGTAGATATTTCTATGTTTATACAGATCACGGTGTAGATATTTCCATGTTTATACAGATCGAGGTGTAGATATTTCCATCTTTATACAGATCATGGTGTAGAAGTTTCCATGTTTATGCAGATCGTGGTGCTGATATTACCATGTTTATAGGGATAGCAGTGCAAATATTTCCACATTTATAGAGATAGCGGTGTAGTTATTAGCATGTTTATACACATAGCGGTGTAGATATCTCCATGTATAAACAGATGTCTGTATATATTTCCATGTTTAAACAGATGGCGGTTTAGATATTTCCTTGTTTATACAAATAGCGGTGTAGTTATTTATATGTTTATACATATAGCGGTGTAGATATTTCCATGTATATACAGAAGGCTGTGTAGATATTTCCATGTTTATACACATGGCTGTGTAGATATTTCCATGTTTATACCGATGACTTTGTAGGTATTTCCATGTTTATACAGATGGCGGTGTAGGTATTTCCATGTTTATAGAGATAGCTGTGTAGATAGTTCCACGTATGTACGGATGGCGGTGTAGAGATTTCCATGTTTATAGAGATAGCGGAGTAGATATTTCCATATTTATACAGATAACGGTGTAGAAATTTCCATGTTTATACAGATAGCAGTGTAAATATTTCCATGTTTATACAGATCACGGTGTAGTTATTTCCATGTTCATAGAGATTGCGGTGTAGATATTTCCATGTTTATACAGATAACGGTTTAGATATTTTCATGTTTATACAGACAGCGGTGAAGATATTTCCATGTTTATACAGATAGCGGTGCAGATATTTCCATGTTTGTACAGATGGCAGTGTTGATATTTCCATCTATACACAAATGACCGTGTAGATATTTCCATGTTTATACAGATGGCGGCGCAGATATTTCCAAGGATATGTAGATGGCGGTGGAGATATTTCCATGTTTATACAGATAGCGGTGTAGTTATTTCCATGTTTATATAGATAGCGGTGTAGATATTTCCATGTATATACACTTGGCTGTGTAGATATTTCCATGTTTATACAGATGGCGGTGTAGATATTTCCATGTTCATACAGATAACTTTGTAAGTTTTTCCATGTATATACAGATGGCGGTGTAGATATTTCGATGTTTATAGAGATAGCAGTGGAGATATTTCCATGTTTATACAGATAGCGGTGTAGATATTTCCATGTTTATACTGATCGCGGTGTAGATATTTCCATGTTGATACAGATAACTCTGTAAAAATTTCCGTGTTTATACAGATGGCGGTGTAGATATTTCGATGTTTATAGAGATAGCAGTGGAGATATTTCCATTTTTATAGAGATAGCGGTGTGGATGTTTCCATGTTTATACAGATAGGGGTGTAGGTATTTCCATGTTTATAGAGATGGCGGTGTAGATATTTCCATGTTTATACAGTTCACGGTGTAGATATTTCCATGTTTATACAGATCATGGTGTTGATATTTCCATGTTTATACAGATCGCGGTGTTGATATTAACATGTTTATATGGATAGCGGTGCAAATATTTCCACATTTATACACATAGCGGTGTAGATATTAACATGTTTATACAGATAGCGGTGTAGATATTTCCATGTATAAACAGATGTCTGTGTAGATATTTCCATGTTTAAACAGATGGTGCTGTAGATATTTCCTTGTTTATACAAATAGCGGTGTATTTATTTCCATGTTTATACAGATAGCGGTGTAGATTTTCCATGTATATACAGACGGCTGTGTAGATATTTCCATGTTTATAGAGATGGCTTTGTGGATCTTTCCATGTTTATACAGACGACTTTGTAGGTATTCCCATGTTTATACAGATTGCGGTGTAGATATTTCCATGTTTATAGAGATAGCTGTGTATATATTTCCATGTTTATACAAATAGCGGTGTAGATATTTCCATGTTTATATAGATCGCTGTGAAGATATTTCCATGTTTATGCAAATCGCAGTGTAGATAGTTCCATGTTCCTATACATGACTGTGTTGGTTTTTACATGTTTATACAGATGGCTTAGTAGATATTTCCATGTTTATAGAGATAGCGGTGTAGATTTTCCATGTTTATACAGATAGCGGTGTAAATATTTCCATGTTTATACAGATCGTGGTGTAGATATTTCCATGTTTATACAGATACCGGTGTAGAAATTTCCATGTTTATACAGACCGCATTGTAGATATTTCCATGTTTTTACAGATAGCGATTTAGATATTTCCATGTTTGTACAGATGGCGGTGTTGATGTTTCCATCTATACACAGATTGCCGTGTAGGTATTTCCATGTGTATACAGATGGCATTGTAGATATTTCCATGTTTATGCAGATGGTGGTGTAGATATTTCAATGTTTACACAGATGACTGTATAGGTATTTCCATGTTTTTACAGATGGCTTTGTAGATATTTCCATGTTTATAGAGATAGCGGTGTAGATATTTCCATGTTTATACAGATAGAGGTGCAGATATTTCCATGTTTGTACAGATGGCGGTGTTGATATTTCCATCTATAAACAGATGACCGTGTAGATATTTCCATGTTTATACAGATGGCGGCGCACATATTTCCATGGATATGTAGAAGGCGGTGTAGATATTTCCATGTTTATTCAGATAACGGTGTAGTTATTTCCATGTTTATACAGTTAGCGGTGTAGATATTTCCACGTTTATACAGATGGCGGTGTAGATATTTCCATCTTTCTACAAATGGCAGTGTAGATATTTCCATGTTTATAAAGATGGCGGTGTAGATATTTCCATGTTTATATAGATGGCATTGTAGATATTTTCTTGTTTATGTAGATGGCGTTGTAGATATCTCCATGTTTAAAGAGATGGCGGTGTACATATTTCCATGTTTATAGAGACAGCGGTGTAGGTATTTCCATGTTTATACAGATAGCGTAGCAGATATTTCCATGTTTATACAGATTCCTATGCAGATATTTCCATATTTATACAGAGGGATGTGTAGATATTTCTATGTTTATACAGATGGTAGTGTAGATATTTCCATGTTCCTACACATGACTTTGTAGGCATTTCCATGTTTATACAGATGGCTTTGTAGATATTTCCATTTTTAAAGAGATAGCGGTGCAGATATTTCCATGTTTATACAGATAGCGGTGTATATATTTCCATGTTTATACAGATCGTGGTGTAGATATTTCCATGTTTATAGAGATAGCAGTGTAGATATTTCCATGTTCGTACAGATGGCGGTGTTGATGTTTCCATCTATACACAGATTGCCGTGTAGGTATTTCCATGTGAATACAGATGGCATTGTAGATATTTCCATGTTTATACAGATGGTGGTGTAGATATTTCCATGTTTACACAGATGACTGTATAGGTATTTCCATGTTTATACAGATGGCGGTATAGATATTTCCATGTTTATACAGATAGCGGTGTAGATATTTCCACGTTTATACAGATGGCGGTGTAGATATTTCCATCTTTCTACAAATGGCAGTGTAGATATTTCCATGTTTATACACATAGCGGTGTAGATATTTCCACGTTTATACAGATGGCGGTGTAGATATTTCCATCTTTCTACAAATGGCAGTGTAGATATTTCCATGTTTATACAGATGGTGGTGTAGATATTTCCATGTTTACACAGATGACTGTATATGTATTTCCATGTTTATACAGATGGCGGTATAGATATTTCCATGTTTATAGAGATATCGGTGTAGATATTTCCATATTTATACAGATAACAGTGTAGAAATTTCCATGTTTATACAGATATCGGTGTCAATATTTCCATGTTTATACAGATCACGGTGTACGTATTTCCATGTTTATAGAGATAGAGGTGTATATATTTCCATGTTTATACAGATAGCGGTGTAGATATTTCCATGTTTATACAGACCGCGGTGTAGATATTTCCATGTTTATACAGATAACGGTGCAGATATTTCCATGTTTCTACAGATGGCGGTGTTGAGATTTCCATCTATACACAGATGACCGTGTAGATATTCCCATGTTTCTACAGATGGCAGGGCAGATATTTCTATGGCTATGTAGATGGCGGTGTAGATATTTCCCTGTATATACAGATAGCGGTGTAGTTATTACCATGTTTATATAGAGAGCGGTGTGGATAATTCCATATATGTACACATGGCTGTGTAGATATTTCCATGTTTATACAGATGGCGGTGTAGATATTTCCATGTTTATACAGATAACTTTGTAAGTATTTCCATGTTTATACAGATGGCGGTGTTGATATTTCGATGTTTATAGAGATAGCAGTGGAGATATTTCCATGTTTATAAAAATGGCGGTGTAGTTATTTCCATGTTTATATAGATAGCGATGTAGATATTTCCAGGTATATACACATGGCTGTGTAGATATTTCCATGTTTATACAGATGGCGGTGTAGACATTTCCATGTTTATACAGATAACTTTGTAAGTTTTTCCATGTTTATACAGATGGCGGTGTAGATATTTCGATGCTTATTGAGATAGCTTTGGAGATATTTCCATGTTTATACAGATAGCGGTGTAGATATTTCCATGTTTATACAGATCGCGGTGTAGATATTTCCATGTTTATGCAGATCGCGGTGTAGATAGTTCCATGTTTATACAGATAGCGGTGTAGATACTTCCATGTTTTTACAGATATTGTTGTAGATATTTCCATTTTTACACAGATTGCGGTGTAGGTATTTCCATCTTTCTACAGATGGCATTGTAGATATTTCCATGTCTATTCACATGGCGTTGTAGATATTTCCAGGTTTATATAGATGGGGGTGTTGATATTACCATGTTTATACAGATAGCTTTGTAGATATTTCCATGTTTTTACAGATTGTGGTGAAGATATTTCCATGTTTATACAGATCGCGGTGTAGATATTTCCATGTTTATACAGATAGCTGTTTAGATATTTCCATGTTTATACAGATAGCGGTGTAGATATTTCCATGTTTATACAGATCGCGGTGTAGATATTTCCATGTTCATTGAGATAGCGGTGTAGATATATCCATGTTCCTAGAGATAGCAGTGAGGATATTCCCATGTTTATACAGATAGCAGTGTAGATATTTCCATTTTTATAGAGATAGCGGTTTTGATATTTCATATTTATACAGATAGCGGTGTAGATATTTCCATGTTTATACAGATGGCGCTGTAGATATTTCCATGTTTATAGAGATGGCCGTGTAGGTATTTCCATGTTCATAGAGACAGCGGTGTAGATATATCCATGTTCATTGAGATAGCAGTGAGGATATTTCCATGTTTATACAGATAGCTGTGTAGATATATCCATGTTCATAGAGATAGCGGTTTTGATATTTCATATTTATACAGATAGCGGTGTAGATATTTCCATGTTTGCACAGATTGCGGTGTAGATATTTCCATGTTTATACACATGGCGGTGTAGATATTTCCATGTTTATACACATGGCGGTGTAGATATTTCCATGTTTATATAGATGGTGGTGTAGGTATTTCCGTGTTTATACAGATAGCGGTGTAGATATTTCCATGTTTATACAGATCGTGGTGAAGGTATTTCCATGTTTATACAGATCGCAGTGTAGATATTTCCATGTTTATACAGATCGCAGTGAAGATATTTCCATGTTTATACAGATAGCGGTGTAGATATTTCCATGTTTATACAGATATCTGTGTAGATATTTCCATGTTTATACAGATGGCGGTGTAGATATTTCCATGTTTATAGAGATGGCCGTGTAGATATTTCCATGTTCATAGAGATAGCGGTGTAGATATATCCATGTTCATAGAGATAGCAGTGAGGATATTTCCATGTTTATACAGAGATCTGTGTAGATATTTCCATTTTTATAGAGATATCGGTTTTGATATTTCATATTTATACAGATAGCGGTGTAGATATTTCCATGTTTATACAGATTGCGGTGTAGATATTTACATGTTTATACAGATAGCGGTGTAGATATTTCCACGTTTATACAGATGGCGGTGCAGATATTTCCATCTTTCTACAAATGGCAGTGTAGATGTTTCCATGTTTATAGAGATGGCGGTGTATATATTTCCATGTTTATATAGATGGCAATGTAGATATTTTCTTGTTTATGTAGATGGCGTTGTAGATATCTCCATGTTTAAAGAGATGGCGGTGTATATATTTCCATGTTGATGGAGACAGCGGTCTTGAGCATTGTAGTTATTTCCATGTTTATAGAGATAGCAGTGTAGATATTTCCATATTTCTACAGATGACTGTGTAGATATTTCCATGTTCATAGAGATAGCGGTGTAGATATATCCATGTTCATAGAGATAGCAGTGAGGATATTTCCATGTTTATACAGAGAGCTGTGTAGATATTTCCATTTTTATAGAGATAGCGGTTTTGATATTTCATATTTATACAGATGGCAGTGTTGATATTTCCATGTTTATAGAGATAGCGGTGTAGATATTTTCATGTTTATACAGATTGCGGTGGAGATATGTCGATGTTTATACAGATAGCAATGGAGATATTTCCACGTTAATGCACATAGCGGTGTAGATATTTCCATGTTTATACAGATAGTGGTGTAGATATTTCCATGTTTATACAGATGGCTGTGTCGATATTTCCATGTATATGCAGAGTTCTCTGTAGATATTTCCATGTTTTTATAGATGACAGTGTAGATATTTCCCGGTTTATACAGATGACTGTGTAGATATTACCATGTTAATTCACATGTCGGTGTAGATATTTCCATGTTTATAGAGATAGAGGTGTAGATATTTCCATGTTTATTGAGATAGCGGTGTAAATATTTCCATATTTTTACAGATAGTGGTGTAGATATTTCCATGTTTTTACAGATAGCGGTGTAGTTATTTCCATCTTTATTCAGAGAGTGCTGTACATATTTCCATGTTTATGCAGATCACTGTGTAGGTATTTCCATGTTTATACAGATAACGTTGTAGATATTTCCATCTTTATACAAACGGTGGTGTAGATATTTTCATGTTCCTACACATGACTGTGTAGTTATTTCCATGTTTATACAGATGGTGGTGTAGATACTTCCATATTTATAGAGATAGCATTGTAGATATTTCCACCTTTATACAGATAGCGGTGTAAATATTTCCATGTTTATACAGATCGTGGTGTAGATATTTCCATGTTTATACAGATACCGGTGTAGATATTTCCATGTTTATACAGACTGCAGTGTCGGTATTTCTATGTTTATACAGATAGCGGTGTAGATATTTCCATGTTTGTACAGATGGCGGTGTTGATTTTTCCATCTGTTCACAGATTGCCGTGTAGATATTTCCATCTTTATACAGATGGCATTGTAGATATTTCCATGGATATGCAGATGGCGGCGTGGATATTTCCATGTTTATAGAGATAGCGGTGTAGGTATTTCCATGTTTATAGACATAGCGGTGTAGATATTGCCATGTTTATATAGATGGCTGTGTAGATATTTCCATGTGTATACAGATGGCATTGTAGATATTTCCTTATTCACACAGATGGCGGTGTAGATGTTTCCATGTTTACACAGATGGCGGAGTAGTTAGTTCCATGTTTATGGAGATGGCAGTGTAGATATTTTCATGTTTATAGAGATGGCAGTGTAGATATTTCCATGCTTATAGAGATAGCAGTGTAGATATTTACATGTTTATACAGATGGCTGTGTAGATATTTCCATGTCTATACAGATGGCATTGTAGATATTTCCATGTTTATACAGATGACTGTATAGGTATTTCCATGTTTTTACAGATGGCAGTGCCGATATTTCCATGTTTATAGAGATAGCGGTGTAGATATTTCCATGTTTGTACAGATGGCGGTGTTGATATTCCCATCTATACACAGATGGCCGTGTAGATATTTCCATGTTTATACAGATGGCGGCGTAGATATTTCCATGGACATGCAGATGGCGGTGTAGATATTCCCATGTTTATACAGATAGCGGTGTAGATATTTCCATGTTTACACAGATGGTGGTGTAGATATTTCCGTGTTTATACACATGGCAGAGTAGATAGTTCCATCTTTATGGAGATGGCAGTGTAGATATTTTCATGTTTATAGAGATGGCTGTGTAGATATTTCCATATTTATAGAGATAGCGGTGTACATATTTCCATCTTTCTACAGATGGCAGTGTAGATAATTCCATGTTTATACAGATGGCCGTGTAGATATTTCCATATTTATTCAGATGTCTGTGTAGATATTTCCATGTGTATACAGATGGTATTGTAGCTATTTTAATGTTTATACAGATGGTGGTGTAGATATTTCCATGTTTATTCAGATGACTGTGTAGATATTTCCATGTTTTTACAGATGGCAGTGTAGGTTTTTCAATGTTTATAGAGATGGCGCTGCAGATATTTCCATATTTATACAGATAACGGTGGAGGTATTTCCATGTTTATACAGAGAGCAGTGGAGATATTTCCATGTTTATACACATAGCGGTGTACATATTTCCATGTTTATAGAGACAGCGGTGTAGGTATTTATATGTTTATAAAGATAGCGGTGCAGATATTTCCAGGTTTACACAGATGCCTATGCAGATATTTCCATATTTATACAGAGGGCTGTGTTGATATTTCTATGTTTATACAGATGGCAGTGTAGATATTTAAATGTTCCTACACATGACTGTGTAGGTATATCCATTTTCATACAGATTTCTTTGTAGATATTTCCATGTTTATAGAGATAGCGGTGTAGATATTTCCATCTTTCTACAGATGGCAGTGTAGATATTTCCATGTTTATACAGATGGCGGTGTAGATATTTCCATATTTATACAGATGTCTGTGTAGATATTTCCATGTGTATACAGATGGTATTGTAGGTATTTCCATGTTTATACAGATGGTGGTGTAGATATTTCCATGTTTATTCAGATGACTGTGTAGATATTTCCATGTTTTTACAGATGGCAGTGTAGATAGATCAATGTTTATAGAGATGGCGCTGTAGATATTTCCATGTTTACACAGATAACGGTGGAGATATTTCCATGTTTATGCAGACAACAGTGGAGATATTTCCATGTTTATACACATAGCGGTGTACATATTTCCATGTTCATAGAGACAGAGATGTAGGTATTTTCATGTTTATACAGATAGCGGTGCAGATATTTCCATGTTTATACAGATGCCTATGCATATATTTCCATATTTATACAGAGGGCTGTGTAAATATTTCTATGTTTATACAGATGGCAGTGTAGATATTTAAATGTTCCTACACATGACTGTGTAGGTATTTCCATGTTTATACAGATGTCTTTGTAGATATTTCCATTTTTATAGAGATAGCGGTGCAGATATTTCCATGTTTATACAGATAGCGGTGTATATATTTCCATGTTTATACAGATCGTGGTGTAGATATTTCCATGTTTATACAGATACCGGTGTAGATATTTCCATGTTTATACAGACCGCAGTGTAGATATTTCCATGTTTATAGAGATAGCAGTGTTGATATTTACATGTTTGTACAGATGGCAGTGTTGATGTTTCCATCTATACACAGATTGCCATGTAGGTATTTCCATGTGTATACAGATGGCATTGTAGATATTTCCATGTTTATACAGATGGTGGTGTAGATATTTCCATGTTTACACAGATGACTGTATAGGTATTTCCATGTTTATACAGATGGCGGTGTAGATATTTCCATGTTAATAGAGATAGCGGTGTAGGTATTTCCATATTTATACAGATAACGGTGTAGAAATTTCCATGTTTATACAGATAGCGCTGTAAATATTTCCATGATTATACAGATCACAGTGTAGATACTTCCATGTTTATAGAGATAGCGGTGTAGATATTTCCATGTTTATACAGATAGCGGAGAAGATATTTCCATGTTTATACCGACCGCGGTGTAGATATATCCATGTTTACAGATAGCGGTGCAGATATTCCCATGTTTGTACAGATGGCGGTGTTGATATTTCCATCTATACACAGATGACCGTGTAGATATTTCCATGTATATACAGATAGCGCTGTACATATTTCCATGTTGATATAGAGAGCGGTGTAGTTATTTCCATGTATGTACACATGGCTCTGTAGATATTTCCATGTTTATACAGATGGCGGTGTAGATATTTCCATGTTTATACAGATAACTTTGTAAGTATTTCCATGTTTATACAGATGGCGGTGTAGATATTTCTATGTTTATAGAGATAGCAGTGGAGATATTTCCATGTTTATACAGATAGCGGTGTAGTTATTTCCATGTTTATATAGATAGCGGTGTAGATATTTCCATGTATATACACTTGGCTGTGTAGATATTTCCATGTTTATACAGATGGCGGTGTAGATATTTCCATGTTCATACAGATAACTTTGTAAGTTTTTCCATGTATATACAGATGGCGGTGTAGATATTTCGATGTTTATAGAGATAGCAGTGGAGATATTTCCATGTTTATACAGATAGCGGTGTAGATATTTCCATGTTTATACTGATCGCGGTGTAGATATTTCCATGTTGATACAGATAACTCTGTAAAAATTTCCGTGTTTATACAGATGGCGGTGTAGATATTTCGATGTTTATAGAGATAGCAGTGGAGATATTTCCATGTTTATAGAGATAGCGGTGTGGATGTTTCCATGTTTATACAGATAGGGGTGTAGGTATTTCCATGTTTATAGAGATGGCGGTGTAGATATTTCCATGTTTATGCAGTTCACGGTGTAGATATTTCCATGTTTATACAGATCATGGTGTTGATATTTCCATGTTTATACAGATCGCGGTGTTGATATTAACATGTTTATATGGATAGCGGTGCAAATATTTCCACATTTATACACATAGCGGTGTAGATATTAACATGTTTATACAGATAGCGGTGTAGATATTTCCATGTATAAACAGATGTCTGTGTAGATATTTCCATGTTTAAACAGATGGTGCTGTAGATATTTCCTTGTTTATACAAATAGCGGTGTATTTATTTCCATGTTTATACAGATAGCGGTGTAGATTTTCCATGTATATACAGACGGCTGTGTAGATATTTCCATGTTTATAGAGATGGCTTTGTGGATCTTTCCATGTTTATACAGACGACTTTGTAGGTATTCCCATGTTTATACAGATTGCGGTGTAGATATTTCCATGTTTATAGAGATAGCTGTGTATATATTTCCATGTTTATACAAATAGCGGTGTAGATATTTCCATGTTTATATAGATCGCTGTGAAGATATTTCCATGTTTATGCAAATCGCAGTGTAGATAGTTCCATGTTCCTATACATGACTGTGTTGGTTTTTACATGTTTATACAGATGGCTTAGTAGATATTTCCATGTTTATAGAGATAGCGGTGTAGATTTTCCATGTTTATACAGATAGCGGTGTAAATATTTCCATGTTTATACAGATCGTGGTGTAGATATTTCCATGTTTATACAGATACCGGTGTAGAAATTTCCATGTTTATACAGACCGCATTGTAGATATTTCCATGTTTTTACAGATAGCGATTTAGATATTTCCATGTTTGTACAGATGGCGGTGTTGATGTTTCCATCTATACACAGATTGCCGTGTAGGTATTTCCATGTGTATACAGATGGCATTGTAGATATTTCCATGTTTATGCAGATGGTGGTGTAGATATTTCAATGTTTACACAGATGACTGTATAGGTATTTCCATGTTTTTACAGATGGCTTTGTAGATATTTCCATGTTTATAGAGATAGCGGTGTAGATATTTCCATGTTTATACAGATAGCGGTGCAGATATTTCCATGTTTGTACAGATGGCGGTGTTGATATTTCCATCTATAAACAGATGACCGTGTAGATATTTCCATGTTTATACAGATGGCGGTGCACATATTTCCATGGATATGTAGAAGGCGGTGTAGATATTTCCATGTTTATTCAGATAACGGTGTAGTTATTTCCATGTTTATACAGTTAGCGGTGTAGATATTTCCACGTTTATACAGATGGCGGTGTAGATATTTCCATCTTTCTACAAATGGCAGTGTAGATATTTCCATGTTTATAAAGATGGCGGTGTAGATATTTCCATGTTTATATAGATGGCATTGTAGATATTTTCTTGTTTATGTAGATGGCGTTGTAGATATCTCCATGTTTAAAGAGATGGCGGTGTACATATTTCCATGTTTATAGAGACAGCGGTGTAGGTATTTCCATGTTTATACAGATAGCGTAGCAGATATTTCCATGTTTATACAGATTCCTATGCAGATATTTCCATATTTATACAGAGGGATGTGTAGATATTTCTATATTTATACAGATGGTAGTGTAGATATTTCCATGTTCCTACACATGACTTTGTAGGCATTTCCATGTTTATACAGATGGCTTTGTAGATATTTCCATTTTTAAAGAGATAGCGGTGCAGATATTTCCATGTTTATACAGATAGCGGTGTATATATTTCCATGTTTATACAGATCGTGGTGTAGATATTTCCATGTTTATAGAGATAGCAGTGTAGATATTTCCATGTTCGTACAGATGGCGGTGTTGATGTTTCCATCTATACACAGATTGCCGTGTAGGTATTTCCATGTGAATACAGATGGCATTGTAGATATTTCCATGTTTATACAGATGGTGGTGTAGATATTTCCATGTTTACACAGATGACTGTATAGGTATTTCCATGTTTATACAGATGGCGGTATAGATATTTCCATGTTTATACAGATAGCGGTGTAGATATTTCCACGTTTATACAGATGGCGGTGTAGATATTTCCATCTTTCTACAAATGGCAGTGTAGATATTTCCATGTTTATACACATAGCGGTGTAGATATTTCCACGTTTATACAGATGGCGGTGTAGATATTTCCATCTTTCTACAAATGGCAGTGTAGATATTTCCATGTTTATACAGATGGTGGTGTAGATATTTCCATGTTTACACAGATGACTGTATATGTATTTCCATGTTTATACAGATGGCGGTATAGATATTTCCATGTTTATAGAGATATCGGTGTAGATATTTCCATATTTATACAGATAACAGTGTAGAAATTTCCATGTTTATACAGATATCGGTGTCAATATTTCCATGTTTATACAGATCACGGTGTACGTATTTCCATGTTTATAGAGATAGAGGTGTATATATTTCCATGTTTATACAGATAGCGGTGTAGATATTTCCATGTTTATACAGACCGCGGTGTAGATATTTCCATGTTTATACAGATAACGGTGCAGATATTTCCATGTTTCTACAGATGGCGGTGTTGAGATTTCCATCTATACACAGATGACCGTGTAGATATTCCCATGTTTCTACAGATGGCAGGGCAGATATTTCTATGGCTATGTAGATGGCGGTGTAGATATTTCCCTGTATATACAGATAGCGGTGTAGTTATTACCATGTTTATATAGAGAGCGGTGTGGATAATTCCATATATGTACACATGGCTGTGTAGATATTTCCATGTTTATACAGATGGCGGTGTAGATATTTCCATGTTTATACAGATAACTTTGTAAGTATTTCCATGTTTATACAGATGGCGGTGTTGATATTTCGATGTTTATAGAGATAGCAGTGGAGATATTTCCATGTTTATAAAAATGGCGGTGTAGTTATTTCCATGTTTATATAGATAGCGATGTAGATATTTCCAGGTATATACACATGGCTGTGTAGATATTTCCATGTTTATACAGATGGCGGTGTAGACATTTCCATGTTTATACAGATAACTTTGTAAGTTTTTCCATGTTTATACAGATGGCGGTGTAGATATTTCGATGCTTATTGAGATAGCTTTGGAGATATTTCCATGTTTATACAGATAGCGGTGTAGATATTTCCATGTTTATACAGATCGCGGTGTAGATATTTCCATGTTTATGCAGATCGCGGTGTAGATAGTTCCATGTTTATACAGATAGCGGTGTAGATACTTCCATGTTTTTACAGATATTGTTGTAGATATTTCCATTTTTACACAGATTGCGGTGTAGGTATTTCCATCTTTCTACAGATGGCATTGTAGATATTTCCATGTCTATTCACATGGCGTTGTAGATATTTCCAGGTTTATATAGATGGGGGTGTTGATATTACCATGTTTATACAGATAGCTTTGTAGATATTTCCATGTTTTTACAGATTGTGGTGAAGATATTTCCATGTTTATACAGATCGCGGTGTAGATATTTCCATGTTTATACAGATAGCTGTTTAGATATTTCCATGTTTATACAGATAGCGGTGTAGATATTTCCATGTTTATACAGATCGCGGTGTAGATATTTCCATGTTCATTGAGATAGCGGTGTAGATATATCCATGTTCCTAGAGATAGCAGTGAGGATATTCCCATGTTTATACAGATAGCAGTGTAGATATTTCCATTTTTATAGAGATAGCGGTTTTGATATTTCATATTTATACAGATAGCGGTGTAGATATTTCCATGTTTATACAGATGGCGCTGTAGATATTTCCATGTTTATAGAGATGGCCGTGTAGGTATTTCCATGTTCATAGAGACAGCGGTGTAGATATATCCATGTTCATTGAGATAGCAGTGAGGATATTTCCATGTTTATACAGATAGCTGTGTAGATATATCCATGTTCATAGAGATAGCGGTTTTGATATTTCATATTTATACAGATAGCGGTGTAGATATTTCCATGTTTGCACAGATTGCGGTGTAGATATTTCCATGTTTATACACATGGCGGTGTAGATATTTCCATGTTTATACACATGGCGGTGTAGATATTTCCATGTTTATATAGATGGTGGTGTAGGTATTTCCGTGTTTATACAGATAGCGGTGTAGATATTTCCATGTTTATACAGATCGTGGTGAAGGTATTTCCATGTTTATACAGATCGCAGTGTAGATATTTCCATGTTTATACAGATCGCAGTGAAGATATTTCCATGTTTATACAGATAGCGGTGTAGATATTTCCATGTTTATACAGATAGCTGTGTAGATATTTCCATGTTTATACAGATGGCGGTGTAGATATTTCCATGTTTATAGAGATGGCCGTGTAGATATTTCCATGTTCATAGAGATAGCGGTGTAGATATATCCATGTTCATAGAGATAGCAGTGAGGATATTTCCATGTTTATACAGAGATCTGTGTAGATATTTCCATTTTTATAGAGATATCGGTTTTGATATTTCATATTTATACAGATAGCGGTGTAGATATTTCCATGTTTATACAGATTGCGGTGTAGATATTTACATGTTTATACAGATAGCGGTGTAGATATTTCCACGTTTATACAGATGGCGGTGCAGATATTTCCATCTTTCTACAAATGGCAGTGTAGATGTTTCCATGTTTATAGAGATGGCGGTGTATATATTTCCATGTTTATATAGATGGCAATGTAGATATTTTCTTGTTTATGTAGATGGCGTTGTAGATATCTCCATGTTTAAAGAGATGGCGGTGTATATATTTCCATGTTGATGGAGACAGCGGTCTTGAGCAGTGTAGTTATTTCCATGTTTATAGAGATAGCAGTGTAGATATTTCCATATTTCTACAGATGACTGTGTAGATATTTCCATGTTCATAGAGATAGCGGTGTAGATATATCCATGTTCATAGAGATAGCAGTGAGGATATTTCCATGTTTATACAGAGAGCTGTGTAGATATTTCCATTTTTATAGAGATAGCGGTTTTGATATTTCATATTTATACAGATGGCAGTGTTGATATTTCCATGTTTATAGAGATAGCGGTGTAGATATTTTCATGTTTATACAGATTGCGGTGGAGATATGTCGATGTTTATACAGATAGCAATGGAGATATTTCCACGTTAATGCACATAGCGGTGTAGATATTTCCATGTTTATACAGATAGTGGTGTAGATATTTCCATGTTTATACAGATGGCTGTGTCGATATTTCCATGTATATGCAGAGTTCTCTGTAGATATTTCCATGTTTTTATAGATGACAGTGTAGATATTTCCCGGTTTATACAGATGACTGTGTAGATATTACCATGTTAATTCACATGTCGGTGTAGATATTTCCATGTTTATAGAGATAGAGGTGTAGATATTTCCATGTTTATTGAGATAGCGGTGTAAATATTTCCATATTTTTACAGATAGTGGTGTAGATATTTCCATGTTTTTACAGATAGCGGTGTAGTTATTTCCATCTTTATTCAGAGAGTGCTGTACATATTTCCATGTTTATGCAGATCACTGTGTAGGTATTTCCATGTTTATACAGATAACGTTGTAGATATTTCCATCTTTATACAAACGGTGGTGTAGATATTTTCATGTTCCTACACATGACTGTGTAGTTATTTCCATGTTTATACAGATGGTGGTGTAGATACTTCCATATTTATAGAGATAGCATTGTAGATATTTCCACCTTTATACAGATAGCGGTGTAAATATTTCCATGTTTATACAGATCGTGGTGTAGATATTTCCATGTTTATACAGATACCGGTGTAGATATTTCCATGTTTATACAGACTGCAGTGTCGGTATTTCTATGTTTATACAGATAGCGGTGTAGATATTTCCATGTTTGTACAGATGGCGGTGTTGATTTTTCCATCTGTTCACAGATTGCCGTGTAGATATTTCCATCTTTATACAGATGGCATTGTAGATATTTCCATGGATATGCAGATGGCGGCGTGGATATTTCCATGTTTATAGAGATAGCGGTGTAGGTATTTCCATGTTTATAGACATAGCGGTGTAGATATTGCCATGTTTATATAGATGGCTGTGTAGATATTTCCATGTGTATACAGATGGCATTGTAGATATTTCCTTATTCACACAGATGGCGGTGTAGATGTTTCCATGTTTACACAGATGGCGGAGTAGTTAGTTCCATGTTTATGGAGATGGCAGTGTAGATATTTTCATGTTTATAGAGATGGCAGTGTAGATATTTCCATGCTTATAGAGATAGCAGTGTAGATATTTACATGTTTATACAGATGGCTGTGTAGATATTTCCATGTCTATACAGATGGCATTGTAGATATTTCCATGTTTATACAGATGACTGTATAGGTATTTCCATGTTTTTACAGATGGCAGTGCCGATATTTCCATGTTTATAGAGATAGCGGTGTAGATATTTCCATGTTTGTACAGATGGCGGTGTTGATATTCCCATCTATACACAGATGGCCGTGTAGATATTTCCATGTTTATACAGATGGCGGCGTAGATATTTCCATGGACATGCAGATGGCGGTGTAGATATTCCCATGTTTATACAGATAGCGGTGTAGATATTTCCATGTTTACACAGATGGTGGTGTAGATATTTCCGTGTTTATACACATGGCAGAGTAGATAGTTCCATCTTTATGGAGATGGCAGTGTAGATATTTTCATGTTTATAGAGATGGCTGTGTAGATATTTCCATATTTATAGAGATAGCGGTGTACATATTTCCATCTTTCTACAGATGGCAGTGTAGATAATTCCATGTTTATACAGATGGCCGTGTAGATATTTCCATATTTATTCAGATGTCTGTGTAGATATTTCCATGTGTATACAGATGGTATTGTAGCTATTTTAATGTTTATACAGATGGTGGTGTAGATATTTCCATGTTTATTCAGATGACTGTGTAGATATTTCCATGTTTTTACAGATGGCAGTGTAGGTTTTTCAATGTTTATAGAGATGGCGCTGCAGATATTTCCATATTTATACAGATAACGGTGGAGGTATTTCCATGTTTATACAGAGAGCAGTGGAGATATTTCCATGTTTATACACATAGCGGTGTACATATTTCCATGTTTATAGAGACAGCGGTGTAGGTATTTATATGTTTATAAAGATAGCGGTGCAGATATTTCCAGGTTTACACAGATGCCTATGCAGATATTTCCATATTTATACAGAGGGCTGTGTTGATATTTCTATGTTTATACAGATGGCAGTGTAGATATTTAAATGTTCCTACACATGACTGTGTAGGTATATCCATTTTCATACAGATTTCTTTGTAGATATTTCCATGTTTATAGAGATAGCGGTGTAGATATTTCCATCTTTCTACAGATGGCAGTGTAGATATTTCCATGTTTATACAGATGGCGGTGTAGATATTTCCATATTTATACAGATGTCTGTGTAGATATTTCCATGTGTATACAGATGGTATTGTAGGTATTTCCATGTTTATACAGATGGTGGTGTAGATATTTCCATGTTTATTCAGATGACTGTGTAGATATTTCCATGTTTTTACAGATGGCAGTGTAGATAGATCAATGTTTATAGAGATGGCGCTGTAGATATTTCCATGTTTACACAGATAACGGTGGAGATATTTCCATGTTTATGCAGACAACAGTGGAGATATTTCCATGTTTATACACATAGCGGTGTACATATTTCCATGTTCATAGAGACAGAGATGTAGGTATTTTCATGTTTATACAGATAGCGGTGCAGATATTTCCATGTTTATACAGATGCCTATGCATATATTTCCATATTTATACAGAGGGCTGTGTAAATATTTCTATGTTTATACAGATGGCAGTGTAGATATTTAAATGTTCCTACACATGACTGTGTAGGTATTTCCATGTTTATACAGATGTCTTTGTAGATATTTCCATTTTTATAGAGATAGCGGTGCAGATATTTCCATGTTTATACAGATAGCGGTGTATATATTTCCATGTTTATACAGATCGTGGTGTAGATATTTCCATGTTTATACAGATACCGGTGTAGATATTTCCATGTTTATACAGACCGCAGTGTAGATATTTCCATGTTTATAGAGATAGCAGTGTTGATATTTACATGTTTGTACAGATGGCAGTGTTGATGTTTCCATCTATACACAGATTGCCATGTAGGTATTTCCATGTGTATACAGATGGCATTGTAGATATTTCCATGTTTATACAGATGGTGGTGTAGATATTTCCATGTTTACACAGATGACTGTATAGGTATTTCCATGTTTATACAGATGGCGGTGTAGATATTTCCATGTTAATAGAGATAGCGGTGTAGGTATTTCCATATTTATACAGATAACGGTGTAGAAATTTCCATGTTTATACAGATAGCGCTGTAAATATTTCCATGATTATACAGATCACAGTGTAGATACTTCCATGTTTATAGAGATAGCGGTGTAGATATTTCCATGTTTATACAGATAGCGGAGAAGATATTTCCATGTTTATACCGACCGCGGTGTAGATATATCCATGTTTACAGATAGCGGTGCAGATATTCCCATGTTTGTACAGATGGCGGTGTTGATATTTCCATCTATACACAGATGACCGTGTAGATATTTCCATGTATATACAGATAGCGCTGTACATATTTCCATGTTGATATAGAGAGCGGTGTAGTTATTTCCATGTATGTACACATGGCTCTGTAGATATTTCCATGTTTATACAGATGGCGGTGTAGATATTTCCATGTTTATACAGATAACTTTGTAAGTATTTCCATGTTTATACAGATGGCGGTGTAGATATTTCTATGTTTATAGAGATAGCAGTGGAGATATTTCCATGTTTATACAGATAGCGGTGTAGTTATTTCCATGTTTATATAGATAGCGGTGTAGATATTTCCATGTATATACACTTGGCTGTGTAGATATTTCCATGTTTATACAGATGGCGGTGTAGATATTTCCATGTTCATACAGATAACTTTGTAAGTTTTTCCATGTATATACAGATGGCGGTGTAGATATTTCGATGTTTATAGAGATAGCAGTGGAGATATTTCCATGTTTATACAGATAGCGGTGTAGATATTTCCATGTTTATACTGATCGCGGTGTAGATATTTCCATGTTGATACAGATAACTCTGTAAAAATTTCCGTGTTTATACAGATGGCGGTGTAGATATTTCGATGTTTATAGAGATAGCAGTGGAGATATTTCCATGTTTATAGAGATAGCGGTGTGGATGTTTCCATGTTTATACAGATAGGGGTGTAGGTATTTCCATGTTTATAGAGATGGCGGTGTAGATATTTCCATGTTTATGCAGTTCACGGTGTAGATATTTCCATGTTTATACAGATCATGGTGTTGATATTTCCATGTTTATACAGATCGCGGTGTTGATATTAACATGTTTATATGGATAGCGGTGCAAATATTTCCACATTTATACACATAGCGGTGTAGATATTAACATGTTTATACAGATAGCGGTGTAGATATTTCCATGTATAAACAGATGTCTGTGTAGATATTTCCATGTTTAAACAGATGGTGCTGTAGATATTTCCTTGTTTATACAAATAGCGGTGTATTTATTTCCATGTTTATACAGATAGCGGTGTAGATTTTCCATGTATATACAGACGGCTGTGTAGATATTTCCATGTTTATAGAGATGGCTTTGTGGATCTTTCCATGTTTATACAGACGACTTTGTAGGTATTCCCATGTTTATACAGATTGCGGTGTAGATATTTCCATGTTTATAGAGATAGCTGTGTATATATTTCCATGTTTATACAAATAGCGGTGTAGATATTTCCATGTTTATATAGATCGCTGTGAAGATATTTCCATGTTTATGCAAATCGCAGTGTAGATAGTTCCATGTTCCTATACATGACTGTGTTGGTTTTTACATGTTTATACAGATGGCTTAGTAGATATTTCCATGTTTATAGAGATAGCGGTGTAGATTTTCCATGTTTATACAGATAGCGGTGTAAATATTTCCATGTTTATACAGATCGTGGTGTAGATATTTCCATGTTTATACAGATACCGGTGTAGAAATTTCCATGTTTATACAGACCGCATTGTAGATATTTCCATGTTTTTACAGATAGCGATTTAGATATTTCCATGTTTGTACAGATGGCGGTGTTGATGTTTCCATCTATACACAGATTGCCGTGTAGGTATTTCCATGTGTATACAGATGGCATTGTAGATATTTCCATGTTTATGCAGATGGTGGTGTAGATATTTCAATGTTTACACAGATGACTGTATAGGTATTTCCATGTTTTTACAGATGGCTTTGTAGATATTTCCATGTTTATAGAGATAGCGGTGTAGATATTTCCATGTTTATACAGATAGCGGTGCAGATATTTCCATGTTTGTACAGATGGCGGTGTTGATATTTCCATCTATAAACAGATGACCGTGTAGATATTTCCATGTTTATACAGATGGCGGTGCACATATTTCCATGGATATGTAGAAGGCGGTGTAGATATTTCCATGTTTATTCAGATAACGGTGTAGTTATTTCCATGTTTATACAGTTAGCGGTGTAGATATTTCCACGTTTATACAGATGGCGGTGTAGATATTTCCATCTTTCTACAAATGGCAGTGTAGATATTTCCATGTTTATAAAGATGGCGGTGTAGATATTTCCATGTTTATATAGATGGCATTGTAGATATTTTCTTGTTTATGTAGATGGCGTTGTAGATATCTCCATGTTTAAAGAGATGGCGGTGTACATATTTCCATGTTTATAGAGACAGCGGTGTAGGTATTTCCATGTTTATACAGATAGCGTAGCAGATATTTCCATGTTTATACAGATTCCTATGCAGATATTTCCATATTTATACAGAGGGATGTGTAGATATTTCTATATTTATACAGATGGTAGTGTAGATATTTCCATGTTCCTACACATGACTTTGTAGGCATTTCCATGTTTATACAGATGGCTTTGTAGATATTTCCATTTTTAAAGAGATAGCGGTGCAGATATTTCCATGTTTATACAGATAGCGGTGTATATATTTCCATGTTTATACAGATCGTGGTGTAGATATTTCCATGTTTATAGAGATAGCAGTGTAGATATTTCCATGTTCGTACAGATGGCGGTGTTGATGTTTCCATCTATACACAGATTGCCGTGTAGGTATTTCCATGTGAATACAGATGGCATTGTAGATATTTCCATGTTTATACAGATGGTGGTGTAGATATTTCCATGTTTACACAGATGACTGTATAGGTATTTCCATGTTTATACAGATGGCGGTATAGATATTTCCATGTTTATACAGATAGCGGTGTAGATATTTCCACGTTTATACAGATGGCGGTGTAGATATTTCCATCTTTCTACAAATGGCAGTGTAGATATTTCCATGTTTATACACATAGCGGTGTAGATATTTCCACGTTTATACAGATGGCGGTGTAGATATTTCCATCTTTCTACAAATGGCAGTGTAGATATTTCCATGTTTATACAGATGGTGGTGTAGATATTTCCATGTTTACACAGATGACTGTATATGTATTTCCATGTTTATACAGATGGCGGTATAGATATTTCCATGTTTATAGAGATATCGGTGTAGATATTTCCATATTTATACAGATAACAGTGTAGAAATTTCCATGTTTATACAGATATCGGTGTCAATATTTCCATGTTTATACAGATCACGGTGTACGTATTTCCATGTTTATAGAGATAGAGGTGTATATATTTCCATGTTTATACAGATAGCGGTGTAGATATTTCCATGTTTATACAGACCGCGGTGTAGATATTTCCATGTTTATACAGATAACGGTGCAGATATTTCCATGTTTCTACAGATGGCGGTGTTGAGATTTCCATCTATACACAGATGACCGTGTAGATATTCCCATGTTTCTACAGATGGCAGGGCAGATATTTCTATGGATATGTAGATGGCGGTGTAGATATTTCCCTGTATATACAGATAGCGGTGTAGTTATTACCATGTTTATATAGAGAGCGGTGTGGATAATTCCATATATGTACACATGGCTGTGTAGATATTTCCATGTTTATACAGATGGCGGTGTAGATATTTCCATGTTTATACAGATAACTTTGTAAGTATTTCCATGTTTATACAGATGGCGGTGTTGATATTTCGATGTTTATAGAGATAGCAGTGGAGATATTTCCATGTTTATAAAAATGGCGGTGTAGTTATTTCCATGTTTATATAGATAGCGATGTAGATATTTCCAGGTATATACACATGGCTGTGTAGATATTTCCATGTTTATACAGATGGCGGTGTAGACATTTCCATGTTTATACAGATAACTTTGTAAGTTTTTCCATGTTTATACAGATGGCGGTGTAGATATTTCGATGCTTATTGAGATAGCTTTGGAGATATTTCCATGTTTATACAGATAGCGGTGTAGATATTTCCATGTTTATACAGATCGCGGTGTAGATATTTCCATGTTTATGCAGATCGCGGTGTAGATAGTTCCATGTTTATACAGATAGCGGTGTAGATACTTCCATGTTTTTACAGATATTGTTGTAGATATTTCCATTTTTACACAGATTGCGGTGTAGGTATTTCCATCTTTCTACAGATGGCATTGTAGATATTTCCATGTCTATTCACATGGCGTTGTAGATATTTCCAGGTTTATATAGATGGGGGTGTTGATATTACCATGTTTATACAGATAGCTTTGTAGATATTTCCATGTTTTTACAGATTGTGGTGAAGATATTTCCATGTTTATACAGATCGCGGTGTAGATATTTCCATGTTTATACAGATAGCTGTTTAGATATTTCCATGTTTATACAGATAGCGGTGTAGATATTTCCATGTTTATACAGATCGCGGTGTAGATATTTCCATGTTCATTGAGATAGCGGTGTAGATATATCCATGTTCCTAGAGATAGCAGTGAGGATATTCCCATGTTTATACAGATAGCAGTGTAGATATTTCCATTTTTATAGAGATAGCGGTTTTGATATTTCATATTTATACAGATAGCGGTGTAGATATTTCCATGTTTATACAGATGGCGCTGTAGATATTTCCATGTTTATAGAGATGGCCGTGTAGGTATTTCCATGTTCATAGAGACAGCGGTGTAGATATATCCATGTTCATTGAGATAGCAGTGAGGATATTTCCATGTTTATACAGATAGCTGTGTAGATATATCCATGTTCATAGAGATAGCGGTTTTGATATTTCATATTTATACAGATAGCGGTGTAGATATTTCCATGTTTGCACAGATTGCGGTGTAGATATTTCCATGTTTATACACATGGCGGTGTAGATATTTCCATGTTTATACACATGGCGGTGTAGATATTTCCATGTTTATATAGATGGTGGTGTAGGTATTTCCGTGTTTATACAGATAGCGGTGTAGATATTTCCATGTTTATACAGATCGTGGTGAAGGTATTTCCATGTTTATACAGATCGCAGTGTAGATATTTCCATGTTTATACAGATCGCAGTGAAGATATTTCCATGTTTATACAGATAGCGGTGTAGATATTTCCATGTTTATACAGATAGCTGTGTAGATATTTCCATGTTTATACAGATGGCGGTGTAGATATTTCCATGTTTATAGAGATGGCCGTGTAGATATTTCCATGTTCATAGAGATAGCGGTGTAGATATATCCATGTTCATAGAGATAGCAGTGAGGATATTTCCATGTTTATACAGAGATCTGTGTAGATATTTCCATTTTTATAGAGATATCGGTTTTGATATTTCATATTTATACAGATAGCGGTGTAGATATTTCCATGTTTATACAGATTGCGGTGTAGATATTTACATGTTTATACAGATAGCGGTGTAGATATTTCCACGTTTATACAGATGGCGGTGCAGATATTTCCATCTTTCTACAAATGGCAGTGTAGATGTTTCCATGTTTATAGAGATGGCGGTGTATATATTTCCATGTTTATATAGATGGCAATGTAGATATTTTCTTGTTTATGTAGATGGCGTTGTAGATATCTCCATGTTTAAAGAGATGGCGGTGTATATATTTCCATGTTGATGGAGACAGCGGTCTTGAGCAGTGTAGTTATTTCCATGTTTATAGAGATAGCAGTGTAGATATTTCCATATTTCTACAGATGACTGTGTAGATATTTCCATGTTCATAGAGATAGCGGTGTAGATATATCCATGTTCATAGAGATAGCAGTGAGGATATTTCCATGTTTATACAGAGAGCTGTGTAGATATTTCCATTTTTATAGAGATAGCGGTTTTGATATTTCATATTTATACAGATGGCAGTGTTGATATTTCCATGTTTATAGAGATAGCGGTGTAGATATTTTCATGTTTATACAGATTGCGGTGGAGATATGTCGATGTTTATACAGATAGCAATGGAGATATTTCCACGTTAATGCACATAGCGGTGTAGATATTTCCATGTTTATACAGATAGTGGTGTAGATATTTCCATGTTTATACAGATGGCTGTGTCGATATTTCCATGTATATGCAGAGTTCTCTGTAGATATTTCCATGTTTTTATAGATGACAGTGTAGATATTTCCCGGTTTATACAGATGACTGTGTAGATATTACCATGTTAATTCACATGTCGGTGTAGATATTTCCATGTTTATAGAGATAGAGGTGTAGATATTTCCATGTTTATTGAGATAGCGGTGTAAATATTTCCATATTTTTACAGATAGTGGTGTAGATATTTCCATGTTTTTACAGATAGCGGTGTAGTTATTTCCATCTTTATTCAGAGAGTGCTGTACATATTTCCATGTTTATGCAGATCACTGTGTAGGTATTTCCATGTTTATACAGATAACGTTGTAGATATTTCCATCTTTATACAAACGGTGGTGTAGATATTTTCATGTTCCTACACATGACTGTGTAGTTATTTCCATGTTTATACAGATGGTGGTGTAGATACTTCCATATTTATAGAGATAGCATTGTAGATATTTCCACCTTTATACAGATAGCGGTGTAAATATTTCCATGTTTATACAGATCGTGGTGTAGATATTTCCATGTTTATACAGATACCGGTGTAGATATTTCCATGTTTATACAGACTGCAGTGTCGGTATTTCTATGTTTATACAGATAGCGGTGTAGATATTTCCATGTTTGTACAGATGGCGGTGTTGATTTTTCCATCTGTTCACAGATTGCCGTGTAGATATTTCCATCTTTATACAGATGGCATTGTAGATATTTCCATGGATATGCAGATGGCGGCGTGGATATTTCCATGTTTATAGAGATAGCGGTGTAGGTATTTCCATGTTTATAGACATAGCGGTGTAGATATTGCCATGTTTATATAGATGGCTGTGTAGATATTTCCATGTGTATACAGATGGCATTGTAGATATTTCCTTATTCACACAGATGGCGGTGTAGATGTTTCCATGTTTACACAGATGGCGGAGTAGTTAGTTCCATGTTTATGGAGATGGCAGTGTAGATATTTTCATGTTTATAGAGATGGCAGTGTAGATATTTCCATGCTTATAGAGATAGCAGTGTAGATATTTACATGTTTATACAGATGGCTGTGTAGATATTTCCATGTCTATACAGATGGCATTGTAGATATTTCCATGTTTATACAGATGACTGTATAGGTATTTCCATGTTTTTACAGATGGCAGTGCCGATATTTCCATGTTTATAGAGATAGCGGTGTAGATATTTCCATGTTTGTACAGATGGCGGTGTTGATATTCCCATCTATACACAGATGGCCGTGTAGATATTTCCATGTTTATACAGATGGCGGCGTAGATATTTCCATGGACATGCAGATGGCGGTGTAGATATTCCCATGTTTATACAGATAGCGGTGTAGATATTTCCATGTTTACACAGATGGTGGTGTAGATATTTCCGTGTTTATACACATGGCAGAGTAGATAGTTCCATCTTTATGGAGATGGCAGTGTAGATATTTTCATGTTTATAGAGATGGCTGTGTAGATATTTCCATATTTATAGAGATAGCGGTGTACATATTTCCATCTTTCTACAGATGGCAGTGCAGATAATTCCATGTTTATACAGATGGCCGTGTAGATATTTCCATATTTATTCAGATGTCTGTGTAGATATTTCCATGTGTATACAGATGGTATTGTAGCTATTTTAATGTTTATACAGATGGTGGTGTAGATATTTCCATGTTTATTCAGATGACTGTGTAGATATTTCCATGTTTTTACAGATGGCAGTGTAGGTTTTTCAATGTTTATAGAGATGGCGCTGCAGATATTTCCATATTTATACAGATAACGGTGGAGGTATTTCCATGTTTATACAGAGAGCAGTGGAGATATTTCCATGTTTATACACATAGCGGTGTACATATTTCCATGTTTATAGAGACAGCGGTGTAGGTATTTATATGTTTATAAAGATAGCGGTGCAGATATTTCCAGGTTTACACAGATGCCTATGCAGATATTTCCATATTTATACAGAGGGCTGTGTTGATATTTCTATGTTTATACAGATGGCAGTGTAGATATTTAAATGTTCCTACACATGACTGTGTAGGTATATCCATTTTCATACAGATTTCTTTGTAGATATTTCCATGTTTATAGAGATAGCGGTGTAGATATTTCCATCTTTCTACAGATGGCAGTGTAGATATTTCCATGTTTATACAGATGGCGGTGTAGATATTTCCATATTTATACAGATGTCTGTGTAGATATTTCCATGTGTATACAGATGGTATTGTAGGTATTTCCATGTTTATACAGATGGTGGTGTAGATATTTCCATGTTTATTCAGATGACTGTGTAGATATTTCCATGTTTTTACAGATGGCAGTGTAGATAGATCAATGTTTATAGAGATGGCGCTGTAGATATTTCCATGTTTACACAGATAACGGTGGAGATATTTCCATGTTTATGCAGACAACAGTGGAGATATTTCCATGTTTATACACATAGCGGTGTACATATTTCCATGTTCATAGAGACAGAGATGTAGGTATTTTCATGTTTATACAGATAGCGGTGCAGATATTTCCATGTTTATACAGATGCCTATGCATATATTTCCATATTTATACAGAGGGCTGTGTAAATATTTCTATGTTTATACAGATGGCAGTGTAGATATTTAAATGTTCCTACACATGACTGTGTAGGTATTTCCATGTTTATACAGATGTCTTTGTAGATATTTCCATTTTTATAGAGATAGCGGTGCAGATATTTCCATGTTTATACAGATAGCGGTGTATATATTTCCATGTTTATACAGATCGTGGTGTAGATATTTCCATGTTTATACAGATACCGGTGTAGATATTTCCATGTTTATACAGACCGCAGTGTAGATATTTCCATGTTTATAGAGATAGCAGTGTTGATATTTACATGTTTGTACAGATGGCAGTGTTGATGTTTCCATCTATACACAGATTGCCATGTAGGTATTTCCATGTGTATACAGATGGCATTGTAGATATTTCCATGTTTATACAGATGGTGGTGTAGATATTTCCATGTTTACACAGATGACTGTATAGGTATTTCCATGTTTATACAGATGGCGGTGTAGATATTTCCATGTTAATAGAGATAGCGGTGTAGGTATTTCCATATTTATACAGATAACGGTGTAGAAATTTCCATGTTTATACAGATAGCGCTGTAAATATTTCCATGATTATACAGATCACAGTGTAGATACTTCCATGTTTATAGAGATAGCGGTGTAGATATTTCCATGTTTATACAGATAGCGGAGAAGATATTTCCATGTTTATACCGACCGCGGTGTAGATATATCCATGTTTACAGATAGCGGTGCAGATATTCCCATGTTTGTACAGATGGCGGTGTTGATATTTCCATCTATACACAGATGACCGTGTAGATATTTCCATGTATATACAGATAGCGCTGTACATATTTCCATGTTGATATAGAGAGCGGTGTAGTTATTTCCATGTATGTACACATGGCTCTGTAGATATTTCCATGTTTATACAGATGGCGGTGTAGATATTTCCATGTTTATACAGATAACTTTGTAAGTATTTCCATGTTTATACAGATGGCGGTGTAGATATTTCTATGTTTATAGAGATAGCAGTGGAGATATTTCCATGTTTATACAGATAGCGGTGTAGTTATTTCCATGTTTATATAGATAGCGGTGTAGATATTTCCATGTATATACACTTGGCTGTGTAGATATTTCCATGTTTATACAGATGGCGGTGTAGATATTTCCATGTTCATACAGATAACTTTGTAAGTTTTTCCATGTATATACAGATGGCGGTGTAGATATTTCGATGTTTATAGAGATAGCAGTGGAGATATTTCCATGTTTATACAGATAGCGGTGTAGATATTTCCATGTTTATACTGATCGCGGTGTAGATATTTCCATGTTGATACAGATAACTCTGTAAAAATTTCCGTGTTTATACAGATGGCGGTGTAGATATTTCGATGTTTATAGAGATAGCAGTGGAGATATTTCCATGTTTATAGAGATAGCGGTGTGGATGTTTCCATGTTTATACAGATAGGGGTGTAGGTATTTCCATGTTTATAGAGATGGCGGTGTAGATATTTCCATGTTTATGCAGTTCACGGTGTAGATATTTCCATGTTTATACAGATCATGGTGTTGATATTTCCATGTTTATACAGATCGCGGTGTTGATATTAACATGTTTATATGGATAGCGGTGCAAATATTTCCACATTTATACACATAGCGGTGTAGATATTAACATGTTTATACAGATAGCGGTGTAGATATTTCCATGTATAAACAGATGTCTGTGTAGATATTTCCATGTTTAAACAGATGGTGCTGTAGATATTTCCTTGTTTATACAAATAGCGGTGTATTTATTTCCATGTTTATACAGATAGCGGTGTAGATTTTCCATGTATATACAGACGGCTGTGTAGATATTTCCATGTTTATAGAGATGGCTTTGTGGATCTTTCCATGTTTATACAGACGACTTTGTAGGTATTCCCATGTTTATACAGATTGCGGTGTAGATATTTCCATGTTTATAGAGATAGCTGTGTATATATTTCCATGTTTATACAAATAGCGGTGTAGATATTTCCATGTTTATATAGATCGCTGTGAAGATATTTCCATGTTTATGCAAATCGCAGTGTAGATAGTTCCATGTTCCTATACATGACTGTGTTGGTTTTTACATGTTTATACAGATGGCTTAGTAGATATTTCCATGTTTATAGAGATAGCGGTGTAGATTTTCCATGTTTATACAGATAGCGGTGTAAATATTTCCATGTTTATACAGATCGTGGTGTAGATATTTCCATGTTTATACAGATACCGGTGTAGAAATTTCCATGTTTATACAGACCGCATTGTAGATATTTCCATGTTTTTACAGATAGCGATTTAGATATTTCCATGTTTGTACAGATGGCGGTGTTGATGTTTCCATCTATACACAGATTGCCGTGTAGGTATTTCCATGTGTATACAGATGGCATTGTAGATATTTCCATGTTTATGCAGATGGTGGTGTAGATATTTCAATGTTTACACAGATGACTGTATAGGTATTTCCATGTTTTTACAGATGGCTTTGTAGATATTTCCATGTTTATAGAGATAGCGGTGTAGATATTTCCATGTTTATACAGATAGCGGTGCAGATATTTCCATGTTTGTACAGATGGCGGTGTTGATATTTCCATCTATAAACAGATGACCGTGTAGATATTTCCATGTTTATACAGATGGCGGTGCACATATTTCCATGGATATGTAGAAGGCGGTGTAGATATTTCCATGTTTATTCAGATAACGGTGTAGTTATTTCCATGTTTATACAGTTAGCGGTGTAGATATTTCCACGTTTATACAGATGGCGGTGTAGATATTTCCATCTTTCTACAAATGGCAGTGTAGATATTTCCATGTTTATAAAGATGGCGGTGTAGATATTTCCATGTTTATATAGATGGCATTGTAGATATTTTCTTGTTTATGTAGATGGCGTTGTAGATATCTCCATGTTTAAAGAGATGGCGGTGTACATATTTCCATGTTTATAGAGACAGCGGTGTAGGTATTTCCATGTTTATACAGATAGCGTAGCAGATATTTCCATGTTTATACAGATTCCTATGCAGATATTTCCATATTTATACAGAGGGATGTGTAGATATTTCTATATTTATACAGATGGTAGTGTAGATATTTCCATGTTCCTACACATGACTTTGTAGGCATTTCCATGTTTATACAGATGGCTTTGTAGATATTTCCATTTTTAAAGAGATAGCGGTGCAGATATTTCCATGTTTATACAGATAGCGGTGTATATATTTCCATGTTTATACAGATCGTGGTGTAGATATTTCCATGTTTATAGAGATAGCAGTGTAGATATTTCCATGTTCGTACAGATGGCGGTGTTGATGTTTCCATCTATACACAGATTGCCGTGTAGGTATTTCCATGTGAATACAGATGGCATTGTAGATATTTCCATGTTTATACAGATGGTGGTGTAGATATTTCCATGTTTACACAGATGACTGTATAGGTATTTCCATGTTTATACAGATGGCGGTATAGATATTTCCATGTTTATACAGATAGCGGTGTAGATATTTCCACGTTTATACAGATGGCGGTGTAGATATTTCCATCTTTCTACAAATGGCAGTGTAGATATTTCCATGTTTATACACATAGCGGTGTAGATATTTCCACGTTTATACAGATGGCGGTGTAGATATTTCCATCTTTCTACAAATGGCAGTGTAGATATTTCCATGTTTATACAGATGGTGGTGTAGATATTTCCATGTTTACACAGATGACTGTATATGTATTTCCATGTTTATACAGATGGCGGTATAGATATTTCCATGTTTATAGAGATATCGGTGTAGATATTTCCATATTTATACAGATAACAGTGTAGAAATTTCCATGTTTATACAGATATCGGTGTCAATATTTCCATGTTTATACAGATCACGGTGTACGTATTTCCATGTTTATAGAGATAGAGGTGTATATATTTCCATGTTTATACAGATAGCGGTGTAGATATTTCCATGTTTATACAGACCGCGGTGTAGATATTTCCATGTTTATACAGATAACGGTGCAGATATTTCCATGTTTCTACAGATGGCGGTGTTGAGATTTCCATCTATACACAGATGACCGTGTAGATATTCCCATGTTTCTACAGATGGCAGGGCAGATATTTCTATGGATATGTAGATGGCGGTGTAGATATTTCCCTGTATATACAGATAGCGGTGTAGTTATTACCATGTTTATATAGAGAGCGGTGTGGATAATTCCATATATGTACACATGGCTGTGTAGATATTTCCATGTTTATACAGATGGCGGTGTAGATATTTCCATGTTTATACAGATAACTTTGTAAGTATTTCCATGTTTATACAGATGGCGGTGTTGATATTTCGATGTTTATAGAGATAGCAGTGGAGATATTTCCATGTTTATAAAAATGGCGGTGTAGTTATTTCCATGTTTATATAGATAGCGATGTAGATATTTCCAGGTATATACACATGGCTGTGTAGATATTTCCATGTTTATACAGATGGCGGTGTAGACATTTCCATGTTTATACAGATAACTTTGTAAGTTTTTCCATGTTTATACAGATGGCGGTGTAGATATTTCGATGCTTATTGAGATAGCTTTGGAGATATTTCCATGTTTATACAGATAGCGGTGTAGATATTTCCATGTTTATACAGATCGCGGTGTAGATATTTCCATGTTTATGCAGATCGCGGTGTAGATAGTTCCATGTTTATACAGATAGCGGTGTAGATACTTCCATGTTTTTACAGATATTGTTGTAGATATTTCCATTTTTACACAGATTGCGGTGTAGGTATTTCCATCTTTCTACAGATGGCATTGTAGATATTTCCATGTCTATTCACATGGCGTTGTAGATATTTCCAGGTTTATATAGATGGGGGTGTTGATATTACCATGTTTATACAGATAGCTTTGTAGATATTTCCATGTTTTTACAGATTGTGGTGAAGATATTTCCATGTTTATACAGATCGCGGTGTAGATATTTCCATGTTTATACAGATACCGGTGTAGAAATTTCCATGTTTATACAGACCGCATTGTAGATATTTCCATGTTTTTACAGATAGCGATTTAGATATTTCCATGTTTGTACAGATGGCGGTGTTGATGTTTCCATCTATACACAGATTGCCGTGTAGGTATTTCCATGTGTATACAGATGGCATTGTAGATATTTCCATGTTTATGCACATGGTGGTGTAGATATTTCAATGTTTACACAGATGACTGTATAGGTATTTCCATGTTTTTACAGATGGCTTTGTAGATATTTCCATGTTTATAGAGATAGCGGTGTAGATATTTCCATGTTTATACAGATAGCGGTGCAGATATTTCCATGTTTGTACAGATGGCGGTGTTGATATTTCCATCTATAAACAGATGACCGTGTAGATATTTCCATGTTTATACAGATGGCGGTGCACATATTTCCATGGATATGTAGAAGGCGGTGTAGATATTTCCATGTTTATTCAGATAACGGTGTAGTTATTTCCATGTTTATACAGTTAGCGGTGTAGATATTTCCACGTTTATACAGATGGCGGTGTAGATATTTCCATCTTTCTACAAATGGCAGTGTAGATATTTCCATGTTTATAAAGATGGCGGTGTAGATATTTCCATGTTTATATAGATGGCATTGTAGATATTTTCTTGTTTATGTAGATGGCGTTGTAGATATCTCCATGTTTAAAGAGATGG
Source organism: Pan paniscus (assembly GCF_029289425.2). Taxonomy (NCBI): domain Eukaryota; kingdom Metazoa; phylum Chordata; class Mammalia; order Primates; family Hominidae; genus Pan; species Pan paniscus. The sequence goes on from NC_073271.2 coordinate 47,040,600, forward strand.
CGGTGTACATATTTCCATGTTTATAGAGACAGCGGTGTAGGTATTTCCATGTTTATACAGATAGCGTAGCAGATATTTCCATGTTTATACAGATTCCTATGCAGATATTTCCATATTTATACAGAGGGATGTGTAGATATTTCTATATTTATACAGATGGTAGTGTAGATATTTCCATGTTCCTACACATGACTTTGTAGGCATTTCCATGTTTATACAGATGGCTTTGTAGATATTTCCATTTTTAAAGAGATAGCGGTGCAGATATTTCCATGTTTATACAGATAGCGGTGTATATATTTCCATGTTTATACAGATCGTGGTGTAGATATTTCCATGTTTATAGAGATAGCAGTGTAGATATTTCCATGTTCGTACAGATGGCGGTGTTGATGTTTCCATCTATACACAGATTGCCGTGTAGGTATTTCCATGTGAATACAGATGGCATTGTAGATATTTCCATGTTTATACAGATGGTGGTGTAGATATTTCCATGTTTACACAGATGACTGTATAGGTATTTCCATGTTTATACAGATGGCGGTATAGATATTTCCATGTTTATACAGATAGCGGTGTAGATATTTCCACGTTTATACAGATGGCGGTGTAGATATTTCCATCTTTCTACAAATGGCAGTGTAGATATTTCCATGTTTATACACATAGCGGTGTAGATATTTCCACGTTTATACAGATGGCGGTGTAGATATTTCCATCTTTCTACAAATGGCAGTGTAGATATTTCCATGTTTATACAGATGGTGGTGTAGATATTTCCATGTTTACACAGATGACTGTATATGTATTTCCATGTTTATACAGATGGCGGTATAGATATTTCCATGTTTATAGAGATATCGGTGTAGATATTTCCATATTTATACAGATAACAGTGTAGAAATTTCCATGTTTATACAGATATCGGTGTCAATATTTCCATGTTTATACAGATCACGGTGTACGTATTTCCATGTTTATAGAGATAGAGGTGTATATATTTCCATGTTTATACGATAGCGGTGTAGATATTCCCATGTTTATACAGACCGCGGTGTAGATATTTCCATGTTTATACAGATAACGGTGCAGATATTTCCATGTTTCTACAGATGGCGGTGTTGAGATTTCCATCTATACACAGATGACCGTGTAGATATTCCCATGTTTCTACAGATGGCAGGGCAGATATTTCTATGGATATGTAGATGGCGGTGTAGATATTTCCCTGTATATACAGATAGCGGTGTAGTTATTACCATGTTTATATAGAGAGCGGTGTGGATAATTCCATATATGTACACATGGCTGTGTAGATATTTCCATGTTTATACAGATGGCGGTGTAGATATTTCCATGTTTATACAGATAACTTTGTAAGTATTTCCATGTTTATACAGATGGCGGTGTTGATATTTCGATGTTCATAGAGATAGCAGTGGAGATATTTCCATGTTTATAAAAATGGCGGTGTAGTTATTTCCATGTTTATATAGATAGCGATGTAGATATTTCCAGGTATATACACATGGCTGTGTAGATATTTCCATGTTTATACAGATGGCGGTGTAGACATTTCCATGTTTATACAGATAACTTTGTAAGTTTTTCCATGTTTATACAGATGGCGGTGTAGATATTTCGATGCTTATTGAGATAGCTTTGGAGATATTTCCATGTTTATACAGATAGCGGTGTAGATATTTCCATGTTTATACAGATCGCGGTGTAGATATTTCCATGTTTATGCAGATCGCGGTGTAGATAGTTCCATGTTTATACAGATAGCGGTGTAGATACTTCCATGTTTTTACAGATATTGTTGTAGATATTTCCATTTTTACACAGATTGCGGTGTAGGTATTTCCATCTTTCTACAGATGGCATTGTAGATATTTCCATGTCTATTCACATGGCGTTGTAGATATTTACAGGTTTATATAGATGGGGGTGTTGATATTACCATGTTTATACAGATAGCTTTGTAGATATTTCCATGTTTTTACAGATTGTGGTGAAGATATTTCCATGTTTATACAGATCGCGGTGTAGATATTTCCATGTTTATACAGATAGCTGTTTAGATATTTCCATGTTTATACAGATAGCGGTGTAGATATTTCCATGTTTATACAGATCGCGGTGTAGATATTTCCATGTTCATTGAGATAGCGGTGTAGATATATCCATGTTCCTAGAGATAGCAGTGAGGATATTCCCATGTTTATACAGATAGCAGTGTAGATATTTCCATTTTTATAGAGATAGCGGTTTTGATATTTCATATTTATACAGATAGCGGTGTAGATATTTCCATGTTTATACAGATGGCGCTGTAGATATTTCCATGTTTATAGAGATGGCCGTGTAGGTATTTCCATGTTCATAGAGACAGCGGTGTAGATATATCCATGTTCATTGAGATAGCAGTGAGGATATTTCCATGTTTATACAGATAGCTGTGTAGATATATCCATGTTCATAGAGATAGCGGTTTTGATATTTCATATTTATACAGATAGCGGTGTAGATATTTCCATGTTTGCACAGATTGCGGTGTAGATATTTCCATGTTTATACACATGGCGGTGTAGATATTTCCATGTTTATACACATGGCGGTGTAGATATTTCCATGTTTATATAGATGGTGGTGTAGGTATTTCCGTGTTTATACAGATAGCGGTGTAGATATTTCCATGTTTATACAGATCGTGGTGAAGGTATTTCCATGTTTATACAGATCGCAGTGTAGATATTTCCATGTTTATACAGATCGCAGTGAAGATATTTCCATGTTTATACAGATAGCGGTGTAGATATATCCACGTTTATACAGATGGCGGTGCAGATATTTCCATCTTTCTACAAATGGCAGTGTAGATGTTTCCATGTTTATAGAGATGGCGGTGTATATATTTCCATGTTTATATAGATGGCAATGTAGATATTTTCTTGTTTATGTAGATGGCGTTGTAGATATCTCCATGTTTAAAGAGATGGCGGTGTATATATTTCCATGTTGATGGAGACAGCGGTCTTGAGCAGTGTAGTTATTTCCATGTTTATAGAGATAGCAGTGTAGATATTTCCATATTTCTACAGATGACTGTGTAGATATTTCCATGTTCATAGAGATAGCGGTGTAGATATATCCATGTTCATAGAGATAGCAGTGAGGATATTTCCATGTTTATACAGAGAGCTGTGTAGATATTTCCATTTTTATAGAGATAGCGGTTTTGATATTTCATATTTATACAGATGGCAGTGTTGATATTTCCATGTTTATAGAGATAGCGGTGTAGATATTTTCATGTTTATACAGATTGCGGTGGAGATATGTCGATGTTTATACAGATAGCAATGGAGATATTTCCACGTTAATACACATAGCGGTGTAGATATTTCCATGTTTATACAGATAGTGGTGTAGATATTTCCATGTTTATACAGATGGCTGTGTCGATATTTCCATGTATATGCAGAGTTCTCTGTAGATATTTCCATGTTTTTATAGATGACAGTGTAGATATTTCCCGGTTTATACAGATGACTGTGTAGATATTTCCATGTTAATTCACATGTCGGAGTAGATATTTCCATGTTTATAGAGATAGAGGTGTAGATATTTCCATGTTTATTGAGATAGCGGTGTAAATATTTCCATATTTTTACAGATAGTGGTGTAGATATTTCAATGTTTTTACAGATAGCGGTGTAGTTATTTCCATCTTTATTCAGAGAGTGCTGTACATATTTCCATGTTTATGCAGATCACTGTGTAGGTATTTCCATGTTTATACAGATAACGTTGTAGATATTTCCATCTTTATACAAACGGTGGTGTAGATATTTTCATGTTCCTACACATGACTGTGTAGTTATTTCCATGTTTATACAGATGGTGGTGTAGATACTTCCATATTTATAGAGATAGCATTGTAGATATTTCCACCTTTATACAGATAGCGGTGTAAATATTTCCATGTTTATACAGATCGTGGTGTAGATATTTCCATGTTTATACAGATACCGGTGTAGATATTTCCATGTTTATACAGACTGCAGTGTCGGTATTTCTATGTTTATACAGATAGCGGTGTAGATATTTCCATGTTTGTACAGATGGCGGTGTTGATTTTTCCATCTGTTCACAGATTGCCGTGTAGATATTTCCATCTTTATACAGATGGCATTGTAGATATTTCCATGGATATGCAAATGGCGGCGTGGATATTTCCATGTTTATAGAGATAGCGGTGTAGGTATTTCCATGTTTATAGACATAGCGGTGTAGATATTGCCATGTTTATATAGATGGCTGTGTAGATATTTCCATGTGTATACAGATGGCATTGTAGATATTTCCTTATTCACACAGATGGCGGTGTAGATGTTTCCATGTTTACACAGATGGCGGAGTAGTTAGTTCCATGTTTATGGAGATGGCAGTGTAGATATTTTCATGTTTATAGAGATGGCAGTGTAGATATTTCCACGCTTATAGAGATAGCAGTGTAGATATTTACATGTTTATACAGATGGCTGTGTAGATATTTCCATGTCTATACAGATGGCATTGTAGATATTTCCATGTTTATACAGATGACTGTATAGGTATTTCCATGTTTTTACAGATGGCAGTGCAGATATTTCCATGTTTATAGAGATAGCGGTGTAGATATTTCCATGTTTGTACAGATGGCGGTGTTGATATTCCCATCTATACACAGATGGACGTGTAGATATTTCCAAATTTATACAGATGGCGGCGTAGATATTTCCATGGACATGCAGATGGCGGTGTAGATATTTCCATGTTTATACAGATAGCGGTGTAGATATTTCCATGTTTACACAGATGGTGGTGTAGATATTTCCGTGTTTATACACATGGCGGAGTAGATAGTTCCATCTTTATGGAGATGGCAGTGTAGATATTTTCATGTTTATAGAGATGGCTGTGTAGATATTTCCATATTTATAGAGATAGCGGTGTACATATTTCCATCTTTCTACAGATGGCAGTGTAGATAATTCCATGTTTATACAGATGGCCGTGTAGATATTTCCATATTTATTCAGATGTCTGTGTAGATATTTCCATGTGTATACAGATGGTATTGTAGCTATTTTAATGTTTATACAGATGGTGGTGTAGATATTTCCATGTTTATTCAGATGACTGTGTAGATATTTCCATGTTTTTACAGATGGTAGTGTAGGTTTTTCAATGTTTATAGAGATGGCGCTGCAGATATTTCCATATTTATACAGATAACGGTGGAGTTATTTCCATGTTTATACAGAGAGCAGTGGAGATATTTCCATGTTTATACACATAGCGGTGTACATATTTCCATGTTTATAGAGACAGCCGTGTAGGTATTTATATGTTTATAAAGATAGCGGTGCAGATATTTCCAGGTTTACACAGATGCCTATGCAGATATTTCCATATTTATACAGAGGGCTGTGTAGATATTTCTATGTTTATACAGATGGCAGTGTAGATATTTAAATGTTCCTACACATGACTGTGTAGGTACTTCCATTTTCATACAGATTTCTTTGTAGATATTTCCATGTTTATAGAGATAGCGGTGTAGATATTTCCATCTTTCTACAGATGGCAGTGTAGATATTTCCATGTTTATACAAATGGCGGTGTAGATATTTCCATATTTATACAGATGTCTGTGTAGATATTTCCATGTGTATACAGATGGTATTGTAGATATTTCCATGTTTATACAGATGGTGGTGTAGATATTTCCATGTTTATTCAGATGACTGTGTAGATATTTCCATGTTTTTACAGATGGCAGTGTAGATAGATCAATGTTTATAGAGATGGCGCTGTAGATATTTCCATGTTTACACAGATAACGGTGGAGATATTTCCATGTTTATGCAGACAACAGTGGAGATATTTCCATGTTTATACACATAGCGGTGTACATATTTCCATGTTCATAGAGACAGAGATGTAGGTATTTTCATGTTTATACAGATAGCGGTGCAGATATTTCCATGTTTATACAGATGCCTATGCATATATTTCCATATTTATACAGAGGGCTGTGTAAATATTTCTATGTTTATACAGATGGCAGTGTAGATATTTAAATGTTCCTACACATGACTGTGTAGGTATTTCCATGTTTATACAGATGTCTCTGTAGATATTTCCATTTTTATAGAGATAGCGGTGCAGATATTTCCATGTTTATACAGATAGCGGTGTATATATTTCCATGTTTATACAGATCGTGGTGTAGATATTTCCATGTTTATACAGATACCGGTGTAGATATTTCCATGTTTATACAGACCGCAGTGTAGATATTTCCATGTTTATACAGATAGCAGTGTTGATATTTACATGTTTGTACAGATGGCAGTGTTGATGTTTCCATCTATACACAGATTGCCGTGTAGGTATTTCCATGTGTATACAGATGGCATTGTAGATATTTCCATGTTTATACAGATGGTGGTGTAGATATTTCCATGTTTACACAGATGACTGTATAGGTATTTCCATGTTTATACAGATGGCGGTGTAGATATTTCCATGTTAATAGAGATAGCGGTGTAGGTATTTCCATATTTATACAGATAACGGTGTAGAAATTTCCATGTTTATACAGATAGCGCTGTAAATATTTCCATGATTATACAGATCACAGTGTAGATACTTCCATGTTTATACAGATAGCGGTGTAGATATTTCCATGTTTATACAGATAGCGGAGAAGATATTTCCATGTTTATACCGACCGCGGTGTAGATATATCCATGTTTACAGATAGCGGTGCAGATATTCCCATGTTTGTACAGATGGCGGTGTTGATATTTCCATCTATACACAGATGACCGTGTAGATATTTCCATGTATATACAGATAGCGCTGTACATATTTCCATGTTGATATAGAGAGCGGTGTAGTTATTTCCATGTATGTACACATGGCTCTGTAGATATTTCCATGTTTATACAGATGGCGGTGTAGATATTTCCATGTTTATACAGATAACTTTGTAAGTATTTCCATGTTTATACAGATGGCGGTGTAGATATTTCTATGTTTATAGAGATAGCAGTGGAGATATTTCCATGTTTATACAGATAGCGGTGTAGTTATTTCCATGTTTATATAGATAGCGGTGTAGATATTTCCATGTATATACACATGGCTGTGTAGATATTTCCATGTTTATACAGATGGCGGTGTAGATATTTCCATGTTTATACAGATAACTTTGTAAGTATTTCCATGTTTATACAGGTGGCGGTGTAGATATTTCGATGTTTATAGAGATAACAGTGGAGATATTTCCATGTTTATACAGATACCGGTGTAGATATTTCCATGTTTATACTGATCGCGGTGTATATATTTCCATGTTTATAGAGATGGCGGTGTAAATATTTCCATGTTCATAGAGATAGCCGTTTTGGGTTTCCATGTTTATAAAGATAGCTGTGTGGATATTTCCATGTTTATACAGATAGTGATGTAGATATTTCCATGTATATACAGATGGCTGTGTACATATTTCCATGTTTATACCGATAGCGGTGTTGGTATTTCCACGTTTTACAGATAGCGATGTAGATATTTCCATGTTTATACAGCTTGCGGTGCAGATATTTATATCTTTATACAGATGACATTGTAGATATTTCCTTATTCACACAGATGGCGGTGTAGGTGTTTCCATCTTTATTCAGATGGCGAAGTAGTTAGTTCCATGTTTATGGAGATGGCAGTGTAGATATTTTCATGTTTATAGAGATGGCAGTGTAGATATTTCCATGTTTATAGAGATAGCAGTGTAGATATTTACATGTTTATACAGATGGCTGTGTAGGTATTTCCATCTTTATACAGATGGCTTTGTAGATATTTCCATGTTTATAGAGATAGCGGTGTAGATATTTCCATGTTTATTGAGATAGCGGTGTAAATATTTCCATATTTATACAGATAGTGGTTTAGATATTCCCATGCTTTTACAGATAGCGGTGTAGATATTTCCATCTTTATTCAGAGAGTGCTGTACATATTTCCATATTTATACAGATCACTGTGTAGATATTTCCATGTTTATACAGATAACGTAGATATTTCCATCTTTATACAAACGGTGGTGTAGGTATTTCCATGTTCCTACACATGACTGTGTAAATATTTCCATGTTTATACAGATGGCGGTGTAGATATTTACATATTTATAGAGACAGCTGTGTAGATATTTCCAGGTTTATACAGATAGCGGTGTAAATATTTCCATGTATATACAGATCGTGGTGTAGATATTTCCATGTTTATACAGATACCGGTGTAGATATTTCCATGTTTATACAGATAACTTTGTAAGTATTTCCATGTTTATACAGATGGCGGTGTAGATATTTCGATGTTTATAGAGATAGCAGTGGAGATGTGTCCATGTTTATGCAGATAGCTGTGTAGATATTTCCATGTTTATACTGATTGTGGTGTAGATATTTCCATGTTTATAGAGATGGCGGTGTAGATATTTCCATGTTCATAGAGATAGCAGTGTTGATTTTTCCATGTTTATAGAGATAGCGGTGTGGATATTTCCATGTTTATACAGATAGGGGTGTAGATAGTTCCATGTTTATAGAGATTGCGGTGTAGATATTTCTATGTTTATACAGATCACGGTGTAGATATTTCCATGTTTATACAGATCGAGGTGTAGATATTTCCATCTTTATACAGATCATGGTGTAGAAGATTCCATGTTTATGCAGATCGTGGTGCTGATATTACCATGTTTATAGGGATAGCAGTGCAAATATTTCCACATTTATAGAGATAGCGGTGTAGTTATTAGCATGTTTATACACATAGCGGTGTAGATATCTCCATGTATAAACAGATGTCTGTATATATTTCCATGTTTAAACAGATGGCGGTTTAGATATTTCCTTGTTTATACAAATAGCGGTGTATTTATTTATATGTTTATACATATAGCGGTGTAGATATTTCCATGTATATACAGAAGGCTGTGTAGATATTTCCATGTTTATACACATGGCTGTGTAGATATTTCCATGTTTATACCGATGACTTTGTAGGTATTTCCATGTTTATACAGATGGCGGTGTAGGTATTTCCATGTTTATAGAGATAGCTGTGTAGATATTTCCATGTTTATACGGATGGCGGTGTAGAGATTTCCATGTTTATAGAGATAGCGGAGTAGATATTTCCATATTTATACAGATAACGGTGTAGAAATTCCCATGTTTATACAGATAGCAGTGTAAATATTTCCATGTTTATACAGATCACGGTGTAGTTATTTCCATGTTCATAGAGATAGCGGTGTAGATATTTCCATGTTTATACAGATAACGGTTTAGATATTTTCATGTTTATACAGACAGCGGTGAAGATATTTCCATGTTTATACAGATAGCGGTGCAGATATTTCCATGTTTGTACAGATGGCAGTGTTGATATTTCCATCTATACACAGATGACCGTGTAGATATTTCCATGTTTATACAGATGGCGGCGCAGATATTTCCAAGGATATGTAGATGGCGGTGGAGATATTTCCATGTTTATACAGATAGCGGTGTAGTTATTTCCATGTTTATATAGATAGCGGTGTAGATATTTCCATGTATATACACTTGGCTGTGTAGATATTTCCATGTTTATACAGATGGCGGTGTAGATATTTCCATGTTCATAGAGATAACTTTGTAAGTTTTTCCATGTATATACAGATGGCGGTGTAGATATTTCGATGTTTATAGAGATAGCAGTGGAGATATTTCCATGTTTATACAGATAGCGGTGTAGATATTTCCATGTTTATACTGATCGCGGTGTAGATATTTCCATGTTTATACAGATAACTCTGTAAGAATTTCCGTGTTTATACAGATGGCGGTGTAGATATTTCGATGTTTATAGAGATAGCAGTGGAGATATTTCCATGTTTATACAGATGGCGGTGTAGATATTTCCATGTTTATACTGATCGCGGTGTAGATATTTCCACGTTTATAGAGATGGCGGTGTAGATATTTCCATGTTCATAGAGATTGCGGTGTTGATTTTTCCATGTTTATAGAGATAGCGGTGTGGATGTTTCCATGTTTATACAGATAGGGGTGTAGGTATTTCCATGTTTATAGAGATGGCAGTGTAGATATTTCCATGTTTGTACAGTTCACGGTGTAGATATTTCCATGTTTATACAGATCATGGTGTTGATATTTCCATGTTTATACAGATCGCGGTGTTGATATTAACATGTTTATATGGATAGCGGTGCAAATATTTCCACATTTATACACATAGCGGTGTAGATATTAACATGTTTATACAGATAGCGGTGTAGATATTTCCATGTATAAACAGATGTCTGTGTAGATATTTCCATGTTTAAAGAGATGGTGCTGTAGATATTTCCTTGTTTATACAAATAGCGGTGTATTTATTTCCATGTTTATACAGATAGCGGTGTAGATTTTCCATGTATATACAGACGGCTGTGTAGATATTTCCATGTTTATAGAGATGGCTTTGTGGATCTTTCCATGTTTATACAGACGACTTTGTAGGTATTCCCATGTTTATACAGATTGCGGTGTAGAAATTTCCATGTTTATACAGACGACTTTGTAGTTATTCCCATGTTTATACAGATTGCGGTGTAGATATTTCCATGTTTATAGAGATAGCTGTGTATATATTTCCATGTTTATACAAATAGCGGTGTAGATATTTCCATGTTTATATAGATCGCTGTGAAGATATTTCCATGTTTATGCAAATCGCGGTGTAGATAGTTCCATGTTCCTATACATGACTGTGTTGGTATTTACATGTTTATACAGATGGCTTAGTAGATATTTCCATGTTTATAGAGATAGCGGTGTAGATTTTCCATGTTTATACAGATAGCGGTGTAAATATTTCCATGTTTATACAGATCGTGGTGGAGATATTTCCATGTTTATACAGATACCGGTGTAGAAATTTCCATGTTTATACAGACCGCATTGTAGATATTTCCATGTTTTTACAGATAGCGATTTAGATATTTCCATGTTTGTACAGATGGCGGTGTTGATGTTTCCATCTATACACAGATTGCCGTGTAGGTATTTCCATGTGTATACAGATGGCATTGTAGATATTTCCATGTTTATGCAGCTGGTGGTGTAGATATTTCAATGTTTACACAGATGACTGTATAGGTATTTCCATGTTTTTACAGATGGCTTTGTAGATATTTCCATGTTTATAGAGATAGCGGTGTAGATATTTCCATGTTTATACAGATAGCGGTGCAGATATTTCCATGTTTGTACAGATGGCGGTGTTGATATTTCCATCTATACACAGATGACCGTGTAGATATTTCCATGTTTATACAGATGGCGGCGCAGATATTTCCATGGATATGTAGAAGGCGGTGTAGATATTTCCATGTTTATTCAGATAACGGTGTAGTTATTTCCATGTTTATACAGTTAGCGGTGTAGATATTTCCACGTTTATACAGATGGCGGTGTAGATATTTCCATCTTTCTACAAATGGCAGTGTAGATATTTCCATGTTTATAAAGATGGCGGTGTAGATATTTCCATGTTTATATAGATGGCATTGTAGATATTTTCTTGTTTATGTAGATGGCATTGTAGATATCTCCATGTTTAAAGAGATGGCGGTGTACATATTTCCATGTTTATAGAGACAGCGGTGTAGGTATTTCCAAGTTTATACAGATAGCGTAGCAGATATTTCCATGTTTATACAGATTCCTATGCAGATATTTCCATATTTATACAGAGGGATGTGTAGATATTTCTATGTTTATACAGATGGTAGTGTAGATATTTCCATGTTCCTACACATGACTTTGTAGGCATTTCCATGTTTATACAGATGGCTTTGTAGATATTTCCATTTTTAAAGAGATAGCGGTGCAGATATTTCCATGTTTATACAGATAGCGGTGTATATATTTCCATGTTTATACAGATCGTGGTGTAGATATTTCCATGTTTATAGAGATAGCAGTGTAGATATTTCCATGTTCGTACAGATGGCGGTGTTGATGTTTCCATCTATACACAGATTGCCGTGTAGGTATTTCCATGTGTATACAGATGGCATTGTAGATATTTCCATGTTTATACAGATGGTGGTGTAGATATTTCCATGTTTACACAGATGACTGTATAGGTATTTCCATGTTTATACAGATGGCGGTATAGATATTTCCATGTTTATACAGATAGCGGTGTAGATATTTCCACGTTTATACAGATGGCGGTGTAGATATTTCCATCTTTCTACAAATGGCAGTGTAGATATTTCCATGTTTATACACATAGCGGTGTAGATATTTCCACGTTTATACAGATGGCGGTGTAGATATTTCCATCTTTCTACAAATGGCAGTGTAGATATTTCCATGTTTATACAGATGGTGGTGTAGATATTTCCATGTTTACACAGATGACTGTATATGTATTTCCATGTTTATACAGATGGCGGTATAGATATTTCCATGTTTATGGAGATATCGGTGTAGATATTTCCATATTTATACAGATAACAGTGTAGAAATTTCCATGTTTATACAGATATCGGTGTCAATATTTCCATGTTTATACAGATCACGGTGTACGTATTTCCATGTTTATAGAGATAGAGGTGTATATATTTCCATGTTTATACAGATAGCGGTGTAGATATTTCCATGTTTATACAGACCGCGGTGTAGATATTTCCATGTTTATACAGATAACGGTGCAGATATTTCCATGTTTCTACAGATGGCGGTGTTGAGATTTCCATCTATACACAGATGACCGTGTAGATATTCCCATGTTTCTACAGATGGCAGTGCAGATATTTCTATGGATATGTAGATGGCGGTGTAGATAGTTCCATGTATATACAGATAGCGGTGTAGTTATTACCATGTTTATATAGAGAGCGGTGTGGATAATTCCATATATGTACACATGGCTGTGTAGATATTTCCATGTTTATACAGATGGCGGTGTAGATATTTCCATGTTTATACAGATAACTTTGTAAGTATTTCCATGTTTATACAGATGGCGGTGTTGATATTTCGATGTTTATAGAGATAGCAGTGGAGATATTTCCATGTTTATAAAAATGGCGGTGTAGTTATTTCCATGTTTATATAGATAGCGATGTAGATATTTCCAGGTATATACACATGGCTGTGTAGATATTTCCATCTTTATACAGATGGCGGTGTAGACATTTCCATGTTTATACAGATAACTTTGTGAGTTTTTCCATGTTTATACAGATGGCGGTGTAGATATTTCGATGCTTATTGAGATAGCTTTGGAGATATTTCCATGTTTATACAGATAGCGGTGTAGATATTTCCATGTTTATACAGATCGCGGTGTAGATATTTCCATGTTTATGCAGATCGCGGTGTAGATAGTTCCATGTTTATACAGATAGCGGTGTAGATACTTCCATGTTTTTACAGATATTGTTGTAGATATTTCCATTTTTACACAGATTGCGGTGTAGGTATTTCCATCTTTCTACAGATGGCATTGTAGATATTTCCATGTTTATTCACATGGCGTTGTAGATATTTCCAGGTTTATATAGATGGGGGTGTAGATATTACCATGTTTATACAAATAGCTTTGTAGATATTTCCATGTTTTTACAGATTGTGGTGAAGATATTTCCATGTTTATACAGATCGCGGTGTAGATATTTCCATGTTTATACAGATCGCGGTGTAGATATTTCCATGTTCATTGAGATAGCGGTGTAGATATATCCATGTTCCTAGAGATAGCAGTGAGGATATTCCCATGTTTATACAGATAGCAGTGTAGATATTTCCATTTTTATAGAGATAGCGGTTTTGATATTTCATATTTATACAGATAGCGGTGTAGATATTTCCATGTTTATACAGATTGCGGTGTAGATATTTCCTTGTTTATACAGATAGCGGTGTAGATATTTCCGCGTTTATACTGATGGCGGTGTAGATATTTCCATGTTCATACAGATAACTTTGTAAGTTTTTCCATGTATATACAGATGGCGGTGTAGATATTTCGATGTTTATAGAGATAGCAGTGGAGATATTTCCATGTTTATACAGATAGCGGTGTAGATATTTCCATGTTTATACTGATCGCGGTGTAGATATTTCCATGTTTATACAGATAACTCTGTAAGAATTTCCGTGTTTATACAGATGGCGGTGTAGATATTTCGATGTTTATAGAGATAGCAGTGGAGATATTTCCATGTTTATACAGATGGCGGTGTAGATATTTCCATGTTTATACTGATCGCGGTGTAGATATTTCCACGTTTATAGAGATGGCGGTGTAGATATTTCCATGTTCATAGAGATTGCGGTGTTGATTTTTCCATGTTTATAGAGATAGCGGTGTGGATGTTTCCATGTTTATACAGATAGGGGTGTAGGTATTTCCATGTTTATAGAGATGGCAGTGTAGATATTTCCCTGTTTGTACAGTTCACGGTGTAGATATTTCCATGTTTATACAGATCATGGTGTTGATATTTCCATGTTTATACAGATCGCGGTGTTGATATTAACATGTTTATATGGATAGCGGTGCAAATATTTCCACATTTATACACATAGCGGTGTAGATATTAACATGTTTATACAGATAGCGGTGTAGATATTTCCATGTATAAACAGATGTCTGTGTAGATATTTCCATGTTTAAAGAGATGGTGCTGTAGATATTTCCTTGTTTATACAAATCGCGGTGTATTTATTTCCATGTTTATACAGATAGCGGTGTAGATTTTCCATGTATATACAGACGGCTGTGTAGATATTTCCATGTTTATAGAGATGGCTTTGTGGATCTTTCCATGTTTATACAGACGACTTTGTAGGTATTCCCATGTTTATACAGATTGCGGTGTAGATATTTCCATGTTTATAGAGATAGCTGTGTATATATTTCCATGTTTATACAAATAGCGGTGTAGATATTTCCATGTTTATATAGATCGCTGTGAAGATATTTCCATGTTTATGCAAATCGCGGTGTAGATAGTTCCATGTTCCTATACATGACTGTGTTGGTATTTACATGTTTATACAGATGGCTTAGTAGATATTTCCATGTTTATAGAGATAGCGGTGTAGATTTTCCATGTTTATACAGATAGCGGTGTAAATATTTCCATGTTTATACAGATCGTGGTGTAGATATTTCCATGTTTATACAGATACCGGTGTAGAAATTTCCATGTTTATACAGACCGCATTGTAGATATTTCCATGTTTTTACAGATAGCGATTTAGATATTTCCATGTTTGTACAGATGGCGGTGTTGATGTTTCCATCTATACACAGATTGCCGTGTAGGTATTTCCATGTGTATACAGATGGCATTGTAGATATTTCCATGTTTATGCAGCTGGTGGTGTAGATATTTCAATGTTTACACAGATGACTGTATAGGTATTTCCATGTTTTTACAGATGGCTTTGTAGATATTTCCATGTTTATAGAGATAGCGGTGTAGATATTTCCATGTTTATACAGATAGCGGTGCAGATATTTCCATGTTTGTACAGATGGCGGTGTTGATATTTCCATCTATACACAGATGACCGTGTAGATATTTCCATGTTTATACAGATGGCGGCGCAGATATTTCCATGGATATGTAGAAGGCGGTGTAGATATTTCCATGTTTATTCAGATAACGGTGTAGTTATTTCCATGTTTATACAGTTAGCGGTGTAGATATTTCCACGTTTATACAGATGGCGGTGTAGATATTTCCATCTTTCTACAAATGGCAGTGTAGATATTTCCATGTTTATAAAGATGGCGGTGTAGATATTTCCATGTTTATATAGATGGCATTGTAGATATTTTCTTGTTTATGTAGATGGCATTGTAGATATCTCCATGTTTAAAGAGATGGCGGTGTACATATTTCCATGTTTATAGAGACAGCGGTGTAGGTATTTCCAAGTTTATACAGATAGCGTAGCAGATATTTCCATGTTTATACAGATTCCTATGCAGATATTTCCATATTTATACAGAGGGATGTGTAGATATTTCTATGTTTATACAGATGGTAGTGTAGATATTTCCATGTTCCTACACATGACTTTGTAGGCATTTCCATGTTTATACAGATGGCTTTGTAGATATTTCCATTTTTAAAGAGATAGCGGTGCAGATATTTCCATGTTTATACAGATAGCGGTGTATATATTTCCATGTTTATACAGATCGTGGTGTAGATATTTCCATGTTTATAGAGATAGCAGTGTAGATATTTCCATGTTCGTACAGATGGCGGTGTTGATGTTTCCATCTATACACAGATTGCCGTGTAGGTATTTCCATGTGTATACAGATGGCATTGTAGATATTTCCATGTTTATACAGATGATGGTGTAGATATTTCCATGTTTACACAGATGACTGTATAGGTATTTCCATGTTTATACAGATGGCGGTATAGATATTTCCATGTTTATACAGATAGCGGTGTAGATATTTCCACGTTTATACAGATGGCGGTGTAGATATTTCCATCTTTCTACAAATGGCAGTGTAGATATTTCCATGTTTATACACATAGCGGTGTAGATATTTCCACGTTTATACAGATGGCGGTGTAGATATTTCCATCTTTCTACAAATGGCAGTGTAGATATTTCCATGTTTATACAGATGGTGGTGTAGATATTTCCATGTTTACACAGATGACTGTATATGTATTTCCATGTTTATACAGATGGCGGTATAGATATTTCCATGTTTATGGAGATATCGGTGTAGATATTTCCATATTTATACAGATAACAGTGTAGAAATTTCCATGTTTATACAGATATCGGTGTCAATATTTCCATGTTTATACAGATCACGGTGTACGTATTTCCATGTTTATAGAGATAGAGGTGTATATATTTCCATGTTTATACAGATAGCGGTGTAGATATTTCCATGTTTATACAGACCGCGGTGTAGATATTTCCATGTTTATACAGATAACGGTGCAGATATTTCCATGTTTCTACAGATGGCGGTGTTGAGATTTCCATCTATACACAGATGACCGTGTAGATATTCCCATGTTTCTACAGATGGCAGTGCAGATATTTCTATGGATATGTAGATGGCGGTGTAGATAGTTCCATGTATATACAGATAGCGGTGTAGTTATTACCATGTTTATATAGAGAGCGGTGTGGATAATTCCATATATGTACACATGGCTGTGTAGATATTTCCATGTTTATACAGATGGCGGTGTAGATATTTCCATGTTTATACAGATAACTTTGTAAGTATTTCCATGTTTATACAGATGGCGGTGTTGATATTTCGATGTTTATAGAGATAGCAGTGGAGATATTTCCATGTTTATAAAAATGGCGGTGTAGTTATTTCCATGTTTATATAGATAGCGATGTAGATATTTCCAGGTATATACACATGGCTGTGTAGATATTTCCATCTTTATACAGATGGCGGTGTAGACATTTCCATGTTTATACAGATAACTTTGTGAGTTTTTCCATGTTTATACAGATGGCGGTGTAGATATTTCGATGCTTATTGAGATAGCTTTGGAGATATTTCCATGTTTATACAGATAGCGGTGTAGATATTTCCATGTTTATACAGATCGCGGTGTAGATATTTCCATGTTTATGCAGATCGCGGTGTAGATAGTTCCATGTTTATACAGATAGCGGTGTAGATACTTCCATGTTTTTACAGATATTGTTGTAGATATTTCCATTTTTACACAGATTGCGGTGTAGGTATTTCCATCTTTCTACAGATGGCATTGTAGATATTTCCATGTTTATTCACATGGCGTTGTAGATATTTCCAGGTTTATATAGATGGGGGTGTAGATATTACCATGTTTATACAAATAGCTTTGTAGATATTTCCATGTTTTTACAGATTGTGGTGAAGATATTTCCATGTTTATACAGATCGCGGTGTAGATATTTCCATGTTTATACAGATCGCGGTGTAGATATTTCCATGTTCATTGAGATAGCGGTGTAGATATATCCATGTTCCTAGAGATAGCAGTGAGGATATTCCCATGTTTATACAGATAGCAGTGTAGATATTTCCATTTTTATAGAGATAGCGGTTTTGATATTTCATATTTATACAGATAGCGGTGTAGATATTTCCATGTTTATACAGATTGTGGTGTAGATATTTCCTTGTTTATACAGATAGCGGTGTAGATATTTCCGCGTTTATACTGATGGCGGTGTAGATATTTCCATGTTCATACAGATAACTTTGTAAGTTTTTCCATGTATATACAGATGGCGGTGTAGATATTTCGATGTTTATAGAGATAGCAGTGGAGATATTTCCATGTTTATACAGATAGCGGTGTAGATATTTCCATGTTTATACTGATCGCGGTGTAGATATTTCCATGTTTATACAGATAACTCTGTAAGAATTTCCGTGTTTATACAGATGGCGGTGTAGATATTTCGATGTTTATAGAGATAGCAGTGGAGATATTTCCATGTTTATACAGATGGCGGTGTAGATATTTCCATGTTTATACTGATCGCGGTGTAGATATTTCCACGTTTATAGAGATGGCGGTGTAGATATTTCCATGTTCATAGAGATTGCGGTGTTGATTTTTCCATGTTTATAGAGATAGCGGTGTGGATGTTTCCATGTTTATACAGATAGGGGTGTAGGTATTTCCATGTTTATAGAGATGGCAGTGTAGATATTTCCCTGTTTGTACAGTTCACGGTGTAGATATTTCCATGTTTATACAGATCATGGTGTTGATATTTCCATGTTTATACAGATCGCGGTGTTGATATTAACATGTTTATATGGATAGCGGTGCAAATATTTCCACATTTATACACATAGCGGTGTAGATATTAACATGTTTATACAGATAGCGGTGTAGATATTTCCATGTATAAACAGATGTCTGTGTAGATATTTCCATGTTTAAAGAGATGGTGCTGTAGATATTTCCTTGTTTATACAAATCGCGGTGTATTTATTTCCATGTTTATACAGATAGCGGTGTAGATTTTCCATGTATATACAGACGGCTGTGTAGATATTTCCATGTTTATAGAGATGGCTTTGTGGATCTTTCCATGTTTATACAGACGACTTTGTAGGTATTCCCATGTTTATACAGATTGCGGTGTAGATATTTCCATGTTTATAGAGATAGCTGTGTATATATTTCCATGTTTATACAAATAGCGGTGTAGATATTTCCATGTTTATATAGATCGCTGTGAAGATATTTCCATGTTTATGCAAATCGCGGTGTAGATAGTTCCATGTTCCTATACATGACTGTGTTGGTATTTACATGTTTATACAGATGGCTTAGTAGATATTTCCATGTTTATAGAGATAGCGGTGTAGATTTTCCATGTTTATACAGATAGCGGTGTAAATATTTCCATGTTTATACAGATCGTGGTGTAGATATTTCCATGTTTATACAGATACCGGTGTAGAAATTTCCATGTTTATACAGACCGCATTGTAGATATTTCCATGTTTTTACAGATAGCGATTTAGATATTTCCATGTTTGTACAGATGGCGGTGTTGATGTTTCCATCTATACACAGATTGCCGTGTAGGTATTTCCATGTGTATACAGATGGCATTGTAGATATTTCCATGTTTATGCAGCTGGTGGTGTAGATATTTCAATGTTTACACAGATGACTGTATAGGTATTTCCATGTTTTTACAGATGGCTTTGTAGATATTTCCATGTTTATAGAGATAGCGGTGTAGATATTTCCATGTTTATACAGATAGCGGTGCAGATATTTCCATGTTTGTACAGATGGCGGTGTTGATATTTCCATCTATACACAGATGACCGTGTAGATATTTCCATGTTTATACAGATGGCGGCGCAGATATTTCCATGGATATGTAGAAGGCGGTGTAGATATTTCCATGTTTATTCAGATAACGGTGTAGTTATTTCCATGTTTATACAGTTAGCGGTGTAGATATTTCCACGTTTATACAGATGGCGGTGTAGATATTTCCATCTTTCTACAAATGGCAGTGTAGATATTTCCATGTTTATAAAGATGGCGGTGTAGATATTTCCATGTTTATATAGATGGCATTGTAGATATTTTCTTGTTTATGTAGATGGCATTGTAGATATCTCCATGTTTAAAGAGATGGCGGTGTACATATTTCCATGTTTATAGAGACAGCGGTGTAGGTATTTCCAAGTTTATACAGATAGCGTAGCAGATATTTCCATGTTTATACAGATTCCTATGCAGATATTTCCATATTTATACAGAGGGATGTGTAGATATTTCTATGTTTATACAGATGGTAGTGTAGATATTTCCATGTTCCTACACATGACTTTGTAGGCATTTCCATGTTTATACAGATGGCTTTGTAGATATTTCCATTTTTAAAGAGATAGCGGTGCAGATATTTCCATGTTTATACAGATAGCGGTGTATATATTTCCATGTTTATACAGATCGTGGTGTAGATATTTCCATGTTTATAGAGATAGCAGTGTAGATATTTCCATGTTCGTACAGATGGCGGTGTTGATGTTTCCATCTATACACAGATTGCCGTGTAGGTATTTCCATGTGTATACAGATGGCATTGTAGATATTTCCATGTTTATACAGATGGTGGTGTAGATATTTCCATGTTTACACAGATGACTGTATAGGTATTTCCATGTTTATACAGATGGCGGTATAGATATTTCCATGTTTATACAGATAGCGGTGTAGATATTTCCACGTTTATACAGATGGCGGTGTAGATATTTCCATCTTTCTACAAATGGCAGTGTAGATATTTCCATGTTTATACACATAGCGGTGTAGATATTTCCACGTTTATACAGATGGCGGTGTAGATATTTCCATCTTTCTACAAATGGCAGTGTAGATATTTCCATGTTTATACAGATGGTGGTGTAGATATTTCCATGTTTACACAGATGACTGTATATGTATTTCCATGTTTATACAGATGGCGGTATAGATATTTCCATGTTTATGGAGATATCGGTGTAGATATTTCCATATTTATACAGATAACAGTGTAGAAATTTCCATGTTTATACAGATATCGGTGTCAATATTTCCATGTTTATACAGATCACGGTGTACGTATTTCCATGTTTATAGAGATAGAGGTGTATATATTTCCATGTTTATACAGATAGCGGTGTAGATATTTCCATGTTTATACAGACCGCGGTGTAGATATTTCCATGTTTATACAGATAACGGTGCAGATATTTCCATGTTTCTACAGATGGCGGTGTTGAGATTTCCATCTATACACAGATGACCGTGTAGATATTCCCATGTTTCTACAGATGGCAGTGCAGATATTTCTATGGATATGTAGATGGCGGTGTAGATAGTTCCATGTATATACAGATAGCGGTGTAGTTATTACCATGTTTATATAGAGAGCGGTGTGGATAATTCCATATATGTACACATGGCTGTGTAGATATTTCCATGTTTATACAGATGGCGGTGTAGATATTTCCATGTTTATACAGATAACTTTGTAAGTATTTCCATGTTTATACAGATGGCGGTGTTGATATTTCGATGTTTATAGAGATAGCAGTGGAGATATTTCCATGTTTATAAAAATGGCGGTGTAGTTATTTCCATGTTTATATAGATAGCGATGTAGATATTTCCAGGTATATACACATGGCTGTGTAGATATTTCCATCTTTATACAGATGGCGGTGTAGACATTTCCATGTTTATACAGATAACTTTGTGAGTTTTTCCATGTTTATACAGATGGCGGTGTAGATATTTCGATGCTTATTGAGATAGCTTTGGAGATATTTCCATGTTTATACAGATAGCGGTGTAGATATTTCCATGTTTATACAGATCGCGGTGTAGATATTTCCATGTTTATGCAGATCGCGGTGTAGATAGTTCCATGTTTATACAGATAGCGGTGTAGATACTTCCATGTTTTTACAGATATTGTTGTAGATATTTCCATTTTTACACAGATTGCGGTGTAGGTATTTCCATCTTTCTACAGATGGCATTGTAGATATTTCCATGTTTATTCACATGGCGTTGTAGATATTTCCAGGTTTATATAGATGGGGGTGTAGATATTACCATGTTTATACAAATAGCTTTGTAGATATTTCCATGTTTTTACAGATTGTGGTGAAGATATTTCCATGTTTATACAGATCGCGGTGTAGATATTTCCATGTTTATACAGATCGCGGTGTAGATATTTCCATGTTCATTGAGATAGCGGTGTAGATATATCCATGTTCCTAGAGATAGCAGTGAGGATATTCCCATGTTTATACAGATAGCAGTGTAGATATTTCCATTTTTATAGAGATAGCGGTTTTGATATTTCATATTTATACAGATAGCGGTGTAGATATTTCCATGTTTATACAGATTGCGGTGTAGATATTTCCTTGTTTATACAGATAGCGGTGTAGATATTTCCGCGTTTATACTGATGGCGGTGTAGATATTTCCATGTTCATACAGATAACTTTGTAAGTTTTTCCATGTATATACAGATGGCGGTGTAGATATTTCGATGTTTATAGAGATAGCAGTGGAGATATTTCCATGTTTATACAGATAGCGGTGTAGATATTTCCATGTTTATACTGATCGCGGTGTAGATATTTCCATGTTTATACAGATAACTCTGTAAGAATTTCCGTGTTTATACAGATGGCGGTGTAGATATTTCGATGTTTATAGAGATAGCAGTGGAGATATTTCCATGTTTATACAGATGGCGGTGTAGATATTTCCATGTTTATACTGATCGCGGTGTAGATATTTCCACGTTTATAGAGATGGCGGTGTAGATATTTCCATGTTCATAGAGATTGCGGTGTTGATTTTTCCATGTTTATAGAGATAGCGGTGTGGATGTTTCCATGTTTATACAGATAGGGGTGTAGGTATTTCCATGTTTATAGAGATGGCAGTGTAGATATTTCCCTGTTTGTACAGTTCACGGTGTAGATATTTCCATGTTTATACAGATCATGGTGTTGATATTTCCATGTTTATACAGATCGCGGTGTTGATATTAACATGTTTATATGGATAGCGGTGCAAATATTTCCACATTTATACACATAGCGGTGTAGATATTAACATGTTTATACAGATAGCGGTGTAGATATTTCCATGTATAAACAGATGTCTGTGTAGATATTTCCATGTTTAAAGAGATGGTGCTGTAGATATTTCCTTGTTTATACAAATCGCGGTGTATTTATTTCCATGTTTATACAGATAGCGGTGTAGATTTTCCATGTATATACAGACGGCTGTGTAGATATTTCCATGTTTATAGAGATGGCTTTGTGGATCTTTCCATGTTTATACAGACGACTTTGTAGGTATTCCCATGTTTATACAGATTGCGGTGTAGATATTTCCATGTTTATAGAGATAGCTGTGTATATATTTCCATGTTTATACAAATAGCGGTGTAGATATTTCCATGTTTATATAGATCGCTGTGAAGATATTTCCATGTTTATGCAAATCGCGGTGTAGATAGTTCCATGTTCCTATACATGACTGTGTTGGTATTTACATGTTTATACAGATGGCTTAGTAGATATTTCCATGTTTATAGAGATAGCGGTGTAGATTTTCCATGTTTATACAGATAGCGGTGTAAATATTTCCATGTTTATACAGATCGTGGTGTAGATATTTCCATGTTTATACAGATACCGGTGTAGAAATTTCCATGTTTATACAGACCGCATTGTAGATATTTCCATGTTTTTACAGATAGCGATTTAGATATTTCCATGTTTGTACAGATGGCGGTGTTGATGTTTCCATCTATACACAGATTGCCGTGTAGGTATTTCCATGTGTATACAGATGGCATTGTAGATATTTCCATGTTTATGCAGCTGGTGGTGTAGATATTTCAATGTTTACACAGATGACTGTATAGGTATTTCCATGTTTTTACAGATGGCTTTGTAGATATTTCCATGTTTATAGAGATAGCGGTGTAGATATTTCCATGTTTATACAGATAGCGGTGCAGATATTTCCATGTTTGTACAGATGGCGGTGTTGATATTTCCATCTATACACAGATGACCGTGTAGATATTTCCATGTTTATACAGATGGCGGCGCAGATATTTCCATGGATATGTAGAAGGCGGTGTAGATATTTCCATGTTTATTCAGATAACGGTGTAGTTATTTCCATGTTTATACAGTTAGCGGTGTAGATATTTCCACGTTTATACAGATGGCGGTGTAGATATTTCCATCTTTCTACAAATGGCAGTGTAGATATTTCCATGTTTATAAAGATGGCGGTGTAGATATTTCCATGTTTATATAGATGGCATTGTAGATATTTTCTTGTTTATGTAGATGGCATTGTAGATATCTCCATGTTTAAAGAGATGGCGGTGTACATATTTCCATGTTTATAGAGACAGCGGTGTAGGTATTTCCAAGTTTATACAGATAGCGTAGCAGATATTTCCATGTTTATACAGATTCCTATGCAGATATTTCCATATTTATACAGAGGGATGTGTAGATATTTCTATGTTTATACAGATGGTAGTGTAGATATTTCCATGTTCCTACACATGACTTTGTAGGCATTTCCATGTTTATACAGATGGCTTTGTAGATATTTCCATTTTTAAAGAGATAGCGGTGCAGATATTTCCATGTTTATACAGATAGCGGTGTATATATTTCCATGTTTATACAGATCGTGGTGTAGATATTTCCATGTTTATAGAGATAGCAGTGTAGATATTTCCATGTTCGTACAGATGGCGGTGTTGATGTTTCCATCTATACACAGATTGCCGTGTAGGTATTTCCATGTGTATACAGATGGCATTGTAGATATTTCCATGTTTATACAGATGGTGGTGTAGATATTTCCATGTTTACACAGATGACTGTATAGGTATTTCCATGTTTATACAGATGGCGGTATAGATATTTCCATGTTTATACAGATAGCGGTGTAGATATTTCCACGTTTATACAGATGGCGGTGTAGATATTTCCATCTTTCTACAAATGGCAGTGTAGATATTTCCATGTTTATACACATAGCGGTGTAGATATTTCCACGTTTATACAGATGGCGGTGTAGATATTTCCATCTTTCTACAAATGGCAGTGTAGATATTTCCATGTTTATACAGATGGTGGTGTAGATATTTCCATGTTTACACAGATGACTGTATATGTATTTCCATGTTTATACAGATGGCGGTATAGATATTTCCATGTTTATGGAGATATCGGTGTAGATATTTCCATATTTATACAGATAACAGTGTAGAAATTTCCATGTTTATACAGATATCGGTGTCAATATTTCCATGTTTATACAGATCACGGTGTACGTATTTCCACGTTTATAGAGATAGAGGTGTATATATTTCCATGTTTATACAGATAGCGGTGTAGATATTTCCATGTTTATACAGACCGCGGTGTAGATATTTCCATGTTTCTACAGATGGCGGTGTTGAGATTTCCATCTATACACAGATGACCGTGTAGATATTCCCATGTTTCTACAGATGGCAGTGCAGATATTTCTATGGATATGTAGATGGCGGTGTAGATAGTTCCATGTATATACAGATAGCGGTGTAGTTATTACCATGTTTATATAGAGAGCGGTGTGGATAATTCCATATATGTACACATGGCTGTGTAGATATTTCCATGTTTATACAGATGGCGGTGTAGATATTTCCATGTTTATACAGATAACTTTGTAAGTATTTCCATGTTTATACAGATGGCGGTGTTGATATTTCGATGTTTATAGAGATAGCAGTGGAGATATTTCCATGTTTATAAAAATGGCGGTGTAGTTATTTCCATGTTTATATAGATAGCGATGTAGATATTTCCAGGTATATACACATGGCTGTGTAGATATTTCCATCTTTATACAGATGGCGGTGTAGACATTTCCATGTTTATACAGATAACTTTGTGAGTTTTTCCATGTTTATACAGATGGCGGTGTAGATATTTCGATGCTTATTGAGATAGCTTTGGAGATATTTCCATGTTTATACAGATAGCGGTGTAGATATTTCCATGTTTATACAGATCGCGGTGTAGATATTTCCATGTTTATGCAGATCGCCGTGTAGATAGTTCCATGTTTATACAGATAGCGGTGTAGATACTTCCATGTTTTTACAGATATTGTTGTAGATATTTCCATTTTTACACAGATTGCGGTGTAGGTATTTCCATCTTTCTACAGATGGCATTGCAAATATTTCCATGTTTATTCACATGGCGTTGTAGATATTTCCAGGTTTATATAGATGGGGGTGTAGATATTACCATGTTTATACAAATAGCTTTGTAGATATTTCCATGTTTTTACAGATTGTGGTGAAGATATTTCCATGTTTATACAGATCGCGGTGTAGATATTTCCATGTTTATACAGATCGCGGTGTAGATATTTCCATGTTCATTGAGATAGCGGTGTAGATATATCCATGTTCCTAGAGATAGCAGTGAGGATATTCCCATGTTTATACAGATAGCAGTGTAGATATTTCCATTTTTATAGAGATAGCGGTTTTGATATTTCATATTTATACAGATAGCGGTGTAGATATTTCCATGTTTATACAGATTGCGGTGTAGATATTTCCTTGTTTATACAGATAGCGGTGTAGATATTTCCGCGTTTATACTGATGGCGGTGTAGATATTTCCATCTTTCTACAAATGGCAGTGTAGATATTTCCATGTTTATACAGATGGTGGTGTAGATATTTCCATGTTTACACAGATGACTGTATAGGTATTTCCATGTTTATACAGATGGTGGTATAGATATTTCCATGTTTATAGAGATATCGGTGTAGATATTTCCATGTTTATACAGATCGCGGTGTAGATATTTCCATGTTCATTGAGATAGCGGTGTAGATATATCCATGTTCCTAGAGATAGCAGTGAGGATATTCCCATGTTTATACAGATAGCAGTGTAGATATTTCCATTTTTATAGAGATAGCGGTTTTGATATTTCATATTTATACAGATTGCGGTGTAGATATTTCCATGTTTATACAGATAGCTGTTTAGATATTTCCATGTTTATACAGATAGCGGTGTAGATATTTCCATGTTTATACAGATCGCGGTGTAGATATTTCCATGTTCATTGAGATAGCGGTGTAGATATATCCATGTTCCTAGAGATAGCAGTGAGGATATTCCCATGTTTATACAGATAGCAGTGTAGATATTTCCATTTTTATAGAGATAGCGGTTTTGATATTTCATATTTATACAGATAGCGGTGTAGATATTTCCATGTTTATACAGATTGCGGTGTAGATATTTCCTTGTTTATACAGATAGCGGTGTAGATATTTCCGCGTTTATACTGATGGCGGTGTAGATATTTCCATCTTTCTACAAATGGCAGTGTAGATATTTCCAGGTTTATACAGATGGTGGTGTAGATATTTCCATGTTTACACAGATGACTTTATAGGTATTTCCATGTTTATACAGATGGTGGTATAGATATTTCCATGTTTATAGAGATATCGGTGTAGATATTTCCATATTTATACAGATAACAGTGTAGAAATTTCCATGTTTATACAGATATCAGTGTCAATACTTGCATGTTTATACATATCACGGTGTACGTATTTCCATGTTTATAGAGATAGCGGTGTATATATTTCCATGTTTATACAGACAGCGGTGTAGATATTTCCATGTTTATACAGACCGCGGTGTAGATATTTCCATGTTTATACAGATAGCGGTGCAGATATTTCCATGTTTCTGCAGATGGCGGTGTTGATATTTCCATCTTTACACAGATGACCGTGTAGATATTCCCATGTTTATACAGATGGCAGTGCAGATATTTCTATGGATATGTAGATGGCTGTGTAGATATTTCCATGTATATACAGATAGCGGTGTAGGTATTACCATGTTTATATAGAGAGCGGTGTGGATATTTCCATATATGTACACATGGCTGTGTAGATATTTCCATGTTTATACAGATGGCGGTGTAGATATTTCCATGTTTATACAAATAACTTTGTAAGTATTTCCATGTTTATACAGATGGCGGTGTAGATATTTCGACGTTTATAGAGATAGCAGTGGAGATATTTCCATGTTTATAAAAATGGCGGTGTAGTTATTTCCATGTTTATACTGATCGCGGTGTAGATATATCCATGTTTATAGAGATAGCGGTGCAGATATTTCCATGTTCATAGTGATAGCGGTGTTGATTTTTCCATGTTTATAGAGATAGCGGTGTGGGTATTTCCATGTTTATACAGATAGTGGTGTAGATATTTCCATATTTATAGAGATGGCGGTGTAGATATTTCCATGTTTATGCAGATCACGGTGTAGATATTTCCATGTTTATACAGATCGCTGTGTAGATATTTCCATGTTTATACAGATCGTGGTGTAGACATTTCCATGTTTATACAGATCACGGTTTTGATATTACCATGTTTATAGGGATAGCGGTGCAAATATTTCCACATTTATACAGATAGCGGTGTAGTTATTAGCATGTTTATACAGATAGCGGTGTAGATATTTCCATGTATAAACAGATGTCTGTGTAGATATTTCCATGTTTAAACAGTTGGTGGTGTAGATATTTCCTTTTCTATACCAATAGCGGTGTATTTATTTCCATGTTTATACAGATAGCGGTGTAGATATTTCCATGTGTATACAGAAGGCTGTGTAGATATTTCCATGTTTATACAGATGGCTGTGTAGATATTTCCATGTTTATATGGATGACTTTGTAGGTATTTCCATGTTTATACAGATTGCGGTGTATATATTTCCATGCTTATAGAGATAGCTGTGTAGATATTTCCATGTTTATACAGATAGCTGTTTAGATATTTCCATGTTTATACACATCGCGGTGTAGATATTTCCATGTTTATACAAATCGCGGTGTAGATATTTCCATGTTCCTACACATGACTTTGTAGGTATTTCCTTGTTTATACAGATGGTGGTGTAGGTATTTGCATGTTTATAGAGATAGCTGTGTAGATATTTCCATTGTTATTACAGATAGCGGTGTAGTTATTTCCATGTTTATACAGATCGCGGTGTAGATATTTCCATGTTTATGCAGATCGCGGTGTAGATTTTTCCACGTTTATACAGATAGCGGTATAGATATTTCCATGTTTTTACAG
The DNA here is from genome assembly GCF_029289425.2 of Pan paniscus. Lineage (NCBI taxonomy): Eukaryota > Metazoa > Chordata > Mammalia > Primates > Hominidae > Pan > Pan paniscus. The sequence continues at coordinate 47,070,020 of NC_073271.2, forward strand.
ATATTGGTGTAGATATTTCCATGTTTACACAGATTGCGGTGTAGATATTTCCTTCTTTCTACAGATGGCATTGTAGATATTTCCATGTTTATACAGATGGCGGTGTAGTTATTTGCATGTTTATATAGATGGTAGTGTAGATATTACCATGTTTATACAGATAGCGGTGTAGATATTTCCATGTTTATACAGATCGTGGTGAAAATATTTCCATGTTTATACAGATCGCGGTGTAGATATATCCATGTTTATACAGATCGCAGTGTAGATATATCCATGTTTATACAGATAGCGTTTTAGATATTTCCATCTTTATACAAACGGTGGTGTAGGTATTTCCATGTTCCTACACATGACTGTGTAGTTATTTCCATGTTTATACAGATGGCGGTGTAGATATTTCCATATTTATAGAGATAGCAGTGTAGATATTTCCAGGTTTATACAGATAGCGATGTAAATATTTCATGTTTATACAGATGGCGGTGTAGATACATCCATGTTTCTGAAGATGGCGTTGTATATACTATCATGTTTAAAGAGATGGAGATGTAGATATTTCCATGTATATAGAGATAGCACTGTAGATATTTTCATGTTTATAGAGAAAGTGGTGTTGGTATTTCCATGTTTATACAGATGGCAGGGTAGATATTTCCATGTTTATACAGATATCGGTGTAGATATTTCCATGTTTACAGAGATTGCGGTGTCGGTATTTCTATCTTTGCACAGATTGCGGTGTAGGTATTGCCAAATTTACAGAGATAGCGGTGTAGATATTTCCAAGTTTACACAGATAGCTGTGTAGATATTTCCATGTTTACAGAGATAGCATTGTAGATATTTCCATGTTTATACAGATTGCGGTGTCGTTATTTCCATGTTGATACAGATAGCGGTGTAGATATTTCCATGTTTATACAAGTAGCGGTGTAGAAATTCCCATGTTTATACAGATCGCTTTGTAGACATTTCCATCTTTCTACAGATGTCAGTGTAGATATTTCCAACTTTATACAGTTGGCAGTGTAGATATTTCCATGTTTATACAGATGTCTGTGTAGATATTTCCATGTTTATGCAGATGACGGTGTAGATATTTCCATGTTTATAGAGATAGCGGTGTAGTTATTTCTATGTTTATAGAGATAGCGGTGTAAATATCTCCATGTTTATAGAGATGGTGTTGTAAGTATTTTCATGTTTATAGAGATAGCGCTGTAGATATTTCCATGTTTATAAAGATAACGGTGTTGGTATTTCCATGTTTATACAGATAGCGGTGTAGATATTTCCATGTTTATACAGCTCGCGGTGTAGATATTTCCATCTTTATACAGATGGCAGTGTAGATATCTCCATGTTTATACAGATAGCGGTGTAGATATTTCCTTGTCTATAGAGATAACGGTGTATTTATTTCCATCTTTACAGATTGCAGTGTAGATATTTCCATCTTTATTCAGATGGCGGTGTAGACATTTCCATGTTTATACAGATGGCAGTGAAGATATTTCCATGTTTATACAGATAGTGGTGTAGATATTTCCATGTTTATACAGATAGCGGTGTAGATACATCCATGATTCTGAAGATGGCGGTGTAGATATTTTCATATTTATAGAGATGGAGGTGTAGATATTTCCATGTATATAGAGATAGCAGTGTAGATATTTTCATGTTTATAGAGAAAGCGGTGTAGGTATTTTCATGTTTATAGAGATAGCGGTGTAGATATTTCCATATTTATACAGATAGCGGTGTAGGTATTTCCATGTTAATACAGATTGCGGTGTAGATATTTCCATGTTTCTACAGATGGCGGTGTAGATATTTCCTTGTTTATACAGACAGCGGTGTAGATATTTCCATGTTTATACTGGTAGCCGTGTAGATATTTCCATGTTTACAGAGATAGCGGTGTAGATATTTCCATCTTTTCGCAGATTGCCGTGTAGATATTTCCATGTTTACTCAGACAGCCTTGTAGATATTTCCAAGTTTACACAGATAACTGTGTAGATATTTCCATGTTTACACACATAGCCTGGTAGATATTTCCATGTTTATACAGATTGCGGTGAACATATGTCCATGATTTTACAGATAGCGGTGTAGATATTTTCATGTTTATACAGATAGCGGTGGAGATATTTCCATGTTTATAGAGACTGCAGTATAGATATTTCCATGTTTATACAGATTGCTGTGTAGATATTTCCATCTTTACACAGATAGCTGGGTAGATATTTCCAAGTTTACACAGGAGGCTGTGTAGATATTTCCATGTTTACACAGGTAGCATTGTATATATTTCCATGTTTACAGATAGTGGTGTAGATATTTCCATGTTTATAGAGATAGCGGTGTAGATATTTCCATGTTTATACAGATGGCTCTGTAGATATTTCCATGTGTGTACAGATGGCAGTGTAGATATTTCCATGTTTATACAGATGGCGCTGTAGATATTTCCATGTTTATAAAGATGACTGTATAGGTATTTCCACGTATTTACCGATGGCATTGTAGATATTTCCATGTTTATAGAGATAGCAGTGTAGATATTTCCATGTTTATACAGATGGAGATGTAGATACTTCCATGTTTATACAGAAAACGGTGTAGATAATTCCATGTTTATTCAGATAGCCGTGTAAATATTTCCATGTTTATACAGATCACGGTGTAGATATTTCCATGTTTATATAGATGGCAATGTCGATATTTTGTTGTTTATGTAGATGGCGTTGTAGACATCTCCATGTTTAAAGAGATGGCGGTGTTTATATTTCCATGTTGATGGAGATAGCGGTGTAGATATTTCCATGTTTATAGAGATAGCGGTGTAGTTATTTCCATGTTTATAGAGATAGCCGTGTAGATATTTCCATGTATATACAGATAGCGCCGAACATATTTCCATGTTAATATAGAGAGCGGTGTAGTTATTTCCATGTATGTACACATGGCTCTGTAGATATTTCCATGTTTATACAGATGTCGGTGTAGATATTTCCATGTTTATACAGATAACTTTGTAAGTATTTCCATGTTTATACAGATGGCGGTGTAGATATTTCTATGTTTATAGAGATAGCAGTGGAGATATTTCCATGTTTATACAGATAGCGGTGTAGTTATTTCCATGTTTATATAGATAGCGGTGTAGATATTTCCATGTATATACACATGGCTGTGTAGATATTTCCATGTTTATACAGATGGCGGTGTAGATATTTCCATGTTTATACAGATAACTTTGTAAGTATTTCCATGTTTATACAGGTGGCGGTGTAGATATTTCGATGTTTATAGAGATAACAGTGGAGATATTTCCATGTTTATACAGATACCGGTGTAGATATTTCCATGTTTATACTGATCGCGGTGTATATATTTCCATGTTTATAGAGATGGCGGTGTAAATATTTCCATGTTCATAGAGATAGCCGTTTTGATTTTCCATGTTTATAAAGATAGCTGTGTGGATATTTCCATGTTTATACAGATAGTGATGTAGATATTTCCATGTATATACAGATGGCTGTGTAGATATTTCCATGTTTATACCGATAGCGGTGTTGGTATTTCCACGTTTTACAGATAGCGATGTAGATATTTCCATGTTTATACAGCTTGCGGTGCAGATATTTATATCTTTATACAGATGACATTGTAGATATTTCCTTATTCACACAGATGGCGGTGTAGGTGTTTCCATGTTTATTCAGATGGCGAAGTAGTTAGTTCCATGTTTATGGAGATGGCAGTGTAGATATTTTCATGTTTATAGAGATGGCAGTGTAGATATTTCCATGTTTATAGAGATAGCAGTGTAGATATTTACATGTTTATACAGATGGCTGTGTAGGTATTTCCATCTTTATACAGATGGCTTTGTAGATATTTCCATGTTTATAGAGATAGCGGTGTAGATATTTCCATGTTTATTGAGATAGCAGTGTAAATATTTCCATATTTATACAGATAGTGGTTTAGATATTCCCATGTTTATTGAGATAGCGGTGTAAATATTTCCATATTTATACAGATAGTGGTTTAGATATTCCCATGCTTTTACAGATAGCGGTGTAGATATTTCCATCTTTATTCAGAGAGTGCTGTACATATTTCCATATTTATACAGATCACTGTGTAGATATTTCCATATTTATATAGATAACGTAGATATTTCCATCTTTATACAAACGGTGGTGTAGATATTTCCATGTTCCTACACATGACTGTGTAAATATTTCCATGTTTATACAGATGGCGGTGTAGATATTTACATATTTATAGAGACAGCTGTGTAGATATTTCCAGGTTTATACAGATAGCGTTGTAAATATTTCCATGTTTATACAGATCGTGGTGTAGATATTTCCATGTTTATACAGATACCGGTGTAGATATTTCCATGTTTATACAGATAACTTTGTAAGTATTTCCATGTTTATACAGATGGCGGTGTAGATATTTCGATGTTTATAGAGATAGCAGTGGAGATGTGTCCATGTTTATGCAGATAGCTGTGTAGATATTTCCATGTTTATACTGATTGTGGTGTAGATATTTCCATGTTTATAGAGATGGCGGTGTAGATATTTCCATGTTCATAGAGATAGCAGTGTTGATTTTTCCATGTTTATAGAGATAGCGGTGTGGATATTTCCATGTTTATACAGATAGGGGTGTAGATAGTTCCATGTTTATAGAGATGGCGGTGTAGATATTTCTATGTTTATACAGATCACGGTGTAGATATTTCCATGTTTATACAGATCGAGGTGTAGATATTTCCATCTTTATACAGATCATGGTGTAGAAGATTCCATGTTTATGCAGATCGTGGTGCTGATATTACCATGTTTATAGGGATAGCAGTGCAAATATTTCCACATTTATAGAGATAGCGGTGTAGTTATTAGCATGTTTATACACATAGCGGTGTAGATATCTCCATGTATAAACAGATGTCTGTATATATTTCCATGTTTAAACAGATGGCGGTTTAGATATTTCCTTGTTTATACAAATAGCGGTGTAGTTATTTATATGTTTATACATATAGCGGTGTAGATATTTCCATGTATATACAGAAGGCTGTGTAGATATTTCCATGTTTATACACATGGCTGTGTAGATATTTCCATGTTTATACCGATGACTTTGTAGGTATTTCCATGTTTATACAGATGGCGGTGTAGGTATTTCCATGTTTATAGAGATAGCTGTGTAGATATTTCCATGTTTATACGGATGGCGGTGTAGAGATTTCCATGTTTATAGAGATAGCGGAGTAGATATTTCCATATTTATACAGATAACGGTGTAGAAATTCCCATGTTTATACAGATAGCAGTGTAAATATTTCCATGTTTATACAGATCACGGTGTAGTTATTTCCATGTTCATAGAGATAGCGGTGTAGATATTTCCATGTTTATACAGATAACGGTTTAGATATTTTCATGTTTATACAGACAGCGGTGAAGATATTTCCATGTTTATACAGATAGCGGTGCAGATATTTCCATGTTTGTACAGATGGCAGTGTTGATATTTCCATCTATACACAGATGACCGTGTAGATATTTCCATGTTTATACAGATGGCGGCGCAGATATTTCCAAGGATATGTAGATGGCGGTGGAGATATTTCCATGTTTATACAGATAGCGGTGTAGTTATTTCCATGTTTATATAGATAGCGGTGTAGATATTTCCATGTATATACACTTGGCTGTGTAGATATTTCCATGTTTATACAGATGGCGGTGTAGATATTTCCATGTTCATAGAGATAACTTTGTAAGTTTTTCCATGTATATACAGATGGCGGTGTAGATATTTCGATGTTTATAGAGATAGCAGTGGAGATATTTCCATGTTTATACAGATAGCGGTGTAGATATTTCCATGTTTATACTGATCGTGGTGTAGATATTTCCATGTTTATACAGATAACTCTGTAAGAATTTCCGTGTTTATACAGATGGCGGTGTAGATATTTCGATGTTTATAGAGATAGCAGTGGAGATATTTCCATGTTTATACAGATGGCGGTGTAGATATTTCCATGTTTATACTGATCGCGGTGTAGATATTTCCACGTTTATAGAGATGGCGGTGTAGATATTTCCATGTTCATAGAGATTGCGGTGTTGATTTTTCCATGTTTATAGAGATAGCGGTGTGGATGTTTCCATGTTTATACAGATAGGGGTGTAGGTATTTCCATGTTTATAGAGATGGCAGTGTAGATATTTCCATGTTTGTACAGTTCACGGTGTAGATATTTCCATGTTTATACAGATCATGGTGTTGATATTTCCATGTTTATACAGATCGCGGTGTTGATATTAACATGTTTATATGGATAGCGGTGCAAATATTTCCACATTTATACACATAGCGGTGTAGATATTAACATGTTTATACAGATAGCGGTGTAGATATTTCCATGTATAAACAGATGTCTGTGTAGATATTTCCATGTTTAAAGAGATGGTGCTGTAGATATTTCCTTGTTTATACAAATAGCGGTGTATTTATTTCCATGTTTATACAGATAGCGGTGTAGATTTTCCATGTATATACAGACGGCTGTGTAGATATTTCCATGTTTATAGAGATGGCTTTGTGGATCTTTCCATGTTTATACAGACGACTTTGTAGGTATTCCCATGTTTATACAGATTGCGGTGTAGATATTTCCATGTTTATAGAGATAGCTGTGTATATATTTCCATGTTTATACAAATAGCGGTGTAGATATTTCCATGTTTATATAGATCGCTGTGAAGATATTTCCATGTTTATGCAAATCGCGGTGTAGATAGTTCCATGTTCCTATACATGACTGTGTTGGTATTTACATGTTTATACAGATGGCTTAGTAGATATTTCCATGTTTATAGAGATAGCGGTGTAGATTTTCCATGTTTATACAGATAGCGGTGTAAATATTTCCATGTTTATACAGATCGTGGTGGAGATATTTCCGTGTTTATACAGATACCGGTGTAGAAATTTCCATGTTTATACAGACCGCATTGTAGATATTTCCATGTTTTTACAGATAGCGATTTAGATATTTCCATGTTTGTACAGATGGCGGTGTTGATGTTTCCATCTATACACAGATTGCCGTGTAGGTATTTCCATGTGTATACAGATGGCATTGTAGATATTTCCATGTTTATGCAGCTGGTGGTGTAGATATTTCAATGTTTACACAGATGACTGTATAGGTATTTCCATGTTTTTACAGATGGCTTTGTAGATATTTCCATGTTTATAGAGATAGCGGTGTAGATATTTCCATGTTTATACAGATAGCGGTGCAGATATTTCCATGTTTGTACAGATGGCGGTGTTGATATTTCCATCTATACACAGAAGACCGTGTAGATATTTCCATGTTTATACAGATGGCGGCGCAGATATTTCCATGGATATGTAGAAGGCGGTGTAGATATTTCCATGTTTATTCAGATAACGGTGTAGTTATTTCCATGTTTATACAGTTAGCGGTGTAGATATTTCCACGTTTATACAGATGGCGGTGTAGATATTTCCATCTTTCTACAAATGGCAGTGTAGATATTTCCATGTTTATAAAGATGGCGGTGTAGATATTTCCATGTTTATATAGATGGCATTGTAGATATTTTCTTGTTTATGTAGATGGCATTGTAGATATCTCCATGTTTAAAGAGATGGCGGTGTACATATTTCCATGTTTATAGAGACAGCGGTGTAGGTATTTCCAAGTTTATACAGATAGCGTAGCAGGTATTTCCATGTTTATACAGATTCCTATGCAGATATTTCCATATTTATACAGAGGGATGTGTAGATATTTCTATGTTTATACAGATGGTAGTGTAGATATTTCCATGTTCCTACACATGACTTTGTAGGCATTTCCATGTTTATACAGATGGCTTTGTAGATATTTCCATTTTTAAAGAGATAGCGGTGCAGATATTTCCATGTTTATACAGATAGCGGTGTATATATTTCCATGTTTATACAGATCGTGGTGTAGATATTTCCATGTTTATAGAGATAGCAGTGTAGATATTTCCATGTTCGTACAGATGGCGGTGTTGATGTTTCCATCTATACACAGATTGCCGTGTAGGTATTTCCATGTGTATACAGATGGCATTGTAGATATTTCCATGTTTATACAGATGGTGGTGTAGATATTTCCATGTTTACACAGATGACTGTATAGGTATTTCCATGTTTATACAGATGGCGGTATAGATATTTCCATGTTTATACAGATAGCGGTGTAGATATTTCCACGTTTATACAGATGGCGGTGTAGATATTTCCATCTTTCTACAAATGGCAGTGTAGATATTTCCATGTTTATACACATAGCGGTGTAGATATTTCCACGTTTATACAGATGGCGGTGTAGATATTTCCATCTTTCTACAAATGGCAGTGTAGATATTTCCATGTTTATACAGATGGTGGTGTAGATATTTCCATGTTTACACAGATGACTGTATATGTATTTCCATGTTTATACAGATGGCGGTATAGATATTTCCATGTTTATGGAGATATCGGTGTAGATATTTCCATATTTATACAGATAACAGTGTAGAAATTTCCATGTTTATACAGATATCGGTGTCAATATTTCCATGTTTATACAGATCACGGTGTACGTATTTCCACGTTTATAGAGATAGAGGTGTATATATTTCCATGTTTATACAGATAGCGGTGTAGTTATTTCCATGTTTATACAGACCGCGGTGTAGATATTTCCATGTTTCTACAGATGGCGGTGTTGAGATTTCCATCTATACACAGATGACCGTGTAGATATTCCCATGTTTCTACAGATGGCAGGGCAGATATTTCTATGGATATGTAGATGGCGGTGTAGATAGTTCCATGTATATACAGATAGCGGTGTAGTTATTACCATGTTTATATAGAGAGCGGTGTGGATAATTCCATATATGTACACATGGCTGTGTAGATATTTCCATGTTTATACAGATGGCGGTGTAGATATTTCCATGTTTATACAGATAACTTTGTAAGTATTTCCATGTTTATACAGATGGCGGTGTTGATATTTCGATGTTTATAGAGATAGCAGTGGAGATATTTCCATGTTTATAAAAATGGCGGTGTAGTTATTTCCATGTTTATATAGATAGCGATGTAGATATTTCCAGGTATATACACATGGCTGTGTAGATATTTCCATCTTTATACAGATGGCGGTGTAGACATTTCCATGTTTATACAGATAACTTTGTGAGTTTTTCCATGTTTATACAGATGGCGGTGTAGATATTTCGATGCTTATTGAGATAGCTTTGGAGATATTTCCATGTTTATACAGATAGCGGTGTAGATATTTCCATGTTTATACAGATCGCGGTGTAGATATTTCCATGTTTATGCAGATCGCGGTGTAGATAGTTCCATGTTTATACAGATAGCGGTGTAGATACTTCCATGTTTTTACAGATATTGTTGTAGATATTTCCATTTTTACACAGATTGCGGTGTAGGTATTTCCATCTTTCTACAGATGGCATTGCAGATATTTCCATGTTTATTCACATGGCGTTGTAGATATTTCCAGGTTTATATAGATGGGGGTGTAGATATTACCATGTTTATACAAATAGCTTTGTAGATATTTCCATGTTTTTACAGATTGTGGTGAAGATATTTCCATGTTTATACAGATCGCGGTGTAGATATTTCCATGTTTATACAGATCGCGGTGTAGATATTTCCATGTTCATTGAGATAGCGGTGTAGATATATCCATGTTCCTAGAGATAGCAGTGAGGATATTCCCATGTTTATACAGATAGCAGTGTAGATATTTCCATTTTTATAGAGATAGCGGTTTTGATATTTCATATTTATACAGATAGCGGTGTAGATATTTCCATGTTTATACAGATTGCGGTGTAGATATTTCCTTGTTTATACAGATAGCATTGTAGATATTTCCGCGTTTATACTGATGGCGGTGTAGATATTTCCATCTTTCTACAAATGGCAGTGTAGATATTTCCAGGTTTATACAGATGGTGGTGTAGATATTTCCATGTTTACACAGATGACTGTATAGGTATTTCCATGTTTATACAGATGGTGGTATAGATATTTCCATGTTTATAGAGATATCGGTGTAGATATTTCCATGTTTATACAGATCGCGGTGTAGATATTTCCATGTTCATTGAGATAGCGGTGTAGATATATCCATGTTCCTAGAGATAGCAGTGAGGATATTCCCATGTTTATACAGATAGCAGTGTAGATATTTCCATTTTTATAGAGATAGCGGTTTTGATATTTCATATTTATACAGATCGCGGTGTAGATATTTCCATGTTTATACAGATAGCTGTTTAGATATTTCCATGTTTATACAGATAGCGGTGTAGATATTTCCATGTTTATACAGATCGCGGTGTAGATATTTCCATGTTCATTGAGATAGCGGTGTAGATATATCCATGTTCCTAGAGATAGCAGTGAGGATATTCCCATGTTTATACAGATAGCAGTGTAGATATTTCCATTTTTATAGAGATAGCGGTTTTGATATTTCATATTTATACAGATAGCGGTGTAGATATTTCCATGTTTATACAGATTGCGGTGTAGATATTTCCTTGTTTATACAGATAGCGGTGTAGATATTTCCACGTTTATACTGATGGCGGTGTAGATATTTCCATCTTTCTACAAATGGCAGTGTAGATATTTCCAGGTTTATACAGATGGTGGTGTAGATATTTCCATGTTTACACAGATGACTGTATAGGTATTTCCATGTTTATACAGATGGTGGTATAGATATTTCCATGTTTATAGAGATATCGGTGTAGATATTTCCATATTTATACAGATAACAGTGTAGAAATTTCCATGTTTATACAGATATCAGTGTCAATATTTGCATGTTTATACAGATCACGGTGTACGTATTTCCATGTTTATAGAGATAGCGGTGTATATATTTCCATGTTTATACAGACAGCGGTGTAGATATTTCCATGTTTATACAGACCGCGGTGTAGATATTTCCATGTTTATACAGATAGCGGTGCAGATATTTCCATGTTTCTGCAGATGGCGGTGTTGATATTTCCATCTTTACACAGATGACCGTGTAGATATTCCCATGTTTATACAGATGGCAGTGCAGATATTTCTATGGATATGTAGATGGCTGTGTAGATATTTCCATGTATATACAGATAGCGGTGTAGGTATTACCATGTTTATATAGAGAGCGGTGTGGATATTTCCATATATGTACACATGGCTGTGTAGATATTTCCATGGTTATACAGATGGCGGTGTAGATATTTCCATGTTCATACAAATAACTTTGTAAGTATTTCCATGTTTATACAGATGGCGGTGTAGATATTTCGACGTTTATAGAGATAGCAGTGGAGATATTTCCATGTTTATAAAAATGGCGGTGTAGTTATTTCCATGTTTATACTGATCGCGGTGTAGATATATCCATGTTTATAGAGATAGCGGTGCAGATATTTCCATGTTCATAGTGATAGCGGTGTTGATTTTTCCATGTTTATAGAGATAGCGGTGTGGGTATTTCCATGTTTATACAGATAGTGGTGTAGATATTTCCATATTTATAGAGATGGCGGTGTAGATATTTCCATGTTTATGCAGATCACGGTGTAGATATTTCCATGTTTATACAGATCGCTGTGTAGATATTTCCATGTTTATACAGATCGTGGTGTAGACATTTCCATGTTTATACAGATCACGGTTTTGATATTACCATGTTTATAGGGATAGCGGTGCAAATATTTCCACATTTATACAGATAGCGGTGTAGTTATTAGCATGTTTATACAGATAGCGGTGTAGATATTTCCATGTATAAACAGATGTCTGTGTAGATATTTCCATGTTTAAACAGTTGGTGGTGTAGATATTTCCTTTTCTATACCAATAGCGGTGTATTTATTTCCATGTTTATACAGATAGCGGTGTAGATATTTCCATGTGTATACAGAAGGCTGTGTAGATATTTCCATGTTTATACAGATGGCTGTGTAGATATTTCCATGTTTATATGGATGACTTTGTAGGTATTTCCATGTTTATACAGATTGCGGTGTATATATTTCCATGCTTATAGAGATAGCTGTGTAGATATTTCCATGTTTATACAGATAGCTGTTTAGATATTTCCATGTTTATACACATCGCGGTGTAGATATTTCCATGTTTATACAAATCGCGGTGTAGATATTTCCATGTTCCTACACATGACTTTGTAGGTATTTCCTTGTTTATACAGATGGTGGTGTAGTTATTTGCATGTTTATAGAGATAGCTGTGTAGATATTTCCATTGTTATTACAGATAGCGGTGTAGTTATTTCCATGTTTATACAGATCGCGGTGTAGATATTTCCATGTTTATGCAGATCGCGGTGTAGATTTTTCCACGTTTATACAGATAGCGGTATAGATATTTCCATGTTTTTACAGATATTGGTGTAGATATTTCCATGTTTACACAGATTGCGGTGTAGATATTTCCTTCTTTCTACAGATGGCATTGTAGATATTTCCATGTTTATACAGATGGCGGTGTAGTTATTTGCATGTTTATATAGATGGTAGTGTAGATATTACCATGTTTATACAGATAGCGGTGTAGATATTTCCATGTTTATACAGATCGTGGTGAAAATATTTCCATGTTTATACAGATCGCGGTGTAGATATATCCATGTTTATACAGATCGCAGTGTAGATATATCCATGTTTATACAGATAGCGTTTTAGATATTTCCATCTTTATACAAACGGTGGTGTAGGTATTTCCATGTTCCTACACATGACTGTGTAGTTATTTCCATGTTTATACAGATGGCGGTGTAGATATTTCCATATTTATAGAGATAGCAGTGTAGATATTTCCAGGTTTATACAGATAGCGATGTAAATATTTCATGTTTATACAGATGGCGGTGTAGATACATCCATGTTTCTGAAGATGGCGTTGTATATACTATCATGTTTAAAGAGATGGAGATGTAGATATTTCCATGTATATAGAGATAGCACTGTAGATATTTTCATGTTTATAGAGAAAGTGGTGTTGGTATTTCCATGTTTATACAGATGGCAGGGTAGATATTTCCATGTTTATACAGATATCGGTGTAGATATTTCCATGTTTACAGAGATTGCGGTGTCGGTATTTCTATCTTTGCACAGATTGCGGTGTAGGTATTGCCAAATTTACAGAGATAGCGGTGTAGATATTTCCAAGTTTACACAGATAGCTGTGTAGATATTTCCGTGTTTACAGAGATAGCATTGTAGATATTTCCATGTTTATACAGATTGCGGTGTCGTTATTTCCATGTTGATACAGATAGCGGTGTAGATATTTCCATGTTTATACAAGTAGCGGTGTAGAAATTCCCATGTTTATACAGATCGCTTTGTAGACATTTCCATCTTTCTACAGATGTCAGTGTAGATATTTCCAACTTTATACAGTTGGCAGTGTAGATATTTCCATGTTTATATAGATGTCTGTGTAGATATTTCCATGTTTATGCAGATGGCGGTGTAGATATTTCCATGTTTATAGAGATAGCGGTGTAGTTATTTCTATGTTTATAGAGATAGCGGTGTAAATATCTCCATGTTTATAGAGATGGTGTTGTAAGTATTTTCATGTTTATAGAGATAGCGCTGTAGATATTTCCATGTTTATAAAGATAACGGTGTTGGTATTTCCATGTTTATACAGATAGCGGTGTAGATATTTCCATGTTTATACAGCTCGCGGTGTAGATATTTCCATCTTTATACAGATGGCAGTGTAGATATCTCCATGTTTATACAGATAGCGGTGTAGATATTTCCTTGTCTATAGAGATAACGGTGTATTTATTTCCATCTTTACAGATTGCAGTGTAGATATTTCCATCTTTATTCAGATGGCGGTGTAGACATTTCCATGTTTATACAGATGGCAGTGAAGATATTTCCATGTTTATACAGATAGTGGTGTAGATATTTCCATGTTTATACAGATAGCGGTGTAGATACATCCATGATTCTGAAGATGGCGGTGTAGATATTTTCATATTTATAGAGATGGAGGTGTAGATATTTCCATGTATATAGAGATAGCAGTGTAGATATTTTCATGTTTATAGAGAAAGCGGTGTAGGTATTTTCATGTTTATAGAGATAGCGGTGTAGATATTTCCATATTTATACAGATAGCGGTGTAGGTATTTCCATGTTAATACAGATTGCGGTGTAGATATTTCCATGTTTCTACAGATGGCGGTGTAGATATTTCCTTGTTTATACAGACAGCGGTGTAGATATTTCCATGTTTATACTGGTAGCCGTGTAGATATTTCCATGTTTACAGAGATAGCGGTGTAGATATTTCCATCTTTTCGCAGATTGCCGTGTAGATATTTCCATGTTTACTCAGACAGCCTTGTAGATATTTCCAAGTTTACACAGATAACTGTGTAGATATTTCCATGTTTACACACATAGCCTGGTAGATATTTCCATGTTTATACAGATTGCGGTGAACATATGTCCATGATTTTACAGATAGCGGTGTAGATATTTTCATGTTTATACAGATAGCGGTGGAGATATTTCCATGTTTATAGAGACTGCAGTATAGATATTTCCATGTTTATACAGATTGCTGTGTAGATATTTCCATCTTTACACAGATAGCTGGGTAGATATTTCCAAGTTTACACAGGAGGCTGTGTAGATATTTCCATGTTTACACAGGTAGCATTGTATATATTTCCATGTTTACAGATAGTGGTGTAGATATTTCCATGTTTATAGAGATAGCGGTGTAGATATTTCCATGTTTATACAGATGGCTCTGTAGATATTTCCATGTGTGTACAGATGGCAGTGTAGATATTTCCATGTTTATACAGATGGTGCTGTAGATATTTCCATGTTTATAAAGATGACTGTATAGGTATTTCCACGTATTTACCGATGGCATTGTAGATATTTCCATGTTTATAGAGATAGCAGTGTAGATATTTCCATGTTTATACAGATGGAGATGTAGATACTTCCATGTTTATACAGAAAACGGTGTAGATAATTCCATGTTTATTCAGATAGCCGTGTAAATATTTCCATGTTTATACAGATCACGGTGTAGATATTTCCATGTTTATATAGATGGCAATGTCGATATTTTGTTGTTTATGTAGATGGCGTTGTAGACATCTCCATGTTTAAAGAGATGGCGGTGTTTATATTTCCATGTTGATGGAGATAGCGGTGTAGATATTTCCATGTTTATAGAGATAGCGGTGTAGTTATTTCCATGTTTATAGAGATAGCCGTGTAGATATTTCCATGTATATACAGATAGCGCCGAACATATTTCCATGTTAATATAGAGAGCGGTGTAGTTATTTCCATGTATGTACACATGGCTCTGTAGATATTTCCATGTTTATACAGATGTCGGTGTAGATATTTCCATGTTTATACAGATAACTTTGTAAGTATTTCCATGTTTATACAGATGGCGGTGTAGATATTTCTATGTTTATAGAGATAGCAGTGGAGATATTTCCATGTTTATACAGATAGCGGTGTAGTTATTTCCATGTTTATATAGATAGCGGTGTAGATATTTCCATGTATATACACATGGCTGTGTAGATATTTCCATGTTTATACAGATGGCGGTGTAGATATTTCCATGTTTATACAGATAACTTTGTAAGTATTTCCATGTTTATACAGGTGGCGGTGTAGATATTTCGATGTTTATAGAGATAACAGTGGAGATATTTCCATGTTTATACAGATACCGGTGTAGATATTTCCATGTTTATACTGATCGCGGTGTATATATTTCCATGTTTATAGAGATGGCGGTGTAAATATTTCCATGTTCATAGAGATAGCCGTTTTGAGTTTCCATGTTTATAAAGATAGCTGTGTGGATATTTCCATGTTTATACAGATAGTGATGTAGATATTTCCATGTATATACAGATGGCTGTGTAGATATTTCCATGTTTATACCGATAGCGGTGTTGGTATTTCCACGTTTTACAGATAGCGATGTAGATATTTCCATGTTTATACAGCTTGCGGTGCAGATATTTATATCTTTATACAGATGACATTGTAGATATTTCCTTATTCACACAGATGGCGGTGTAGGTGTTTCCATGTTTATTCAGATGGCGAAGTAGTTAGTTCCATGTTTATGGAGATGGCAGTGTAGATATTTTCATGTTTATAGAGATGGCAGTGTAGATATTTCCATGTTTATAGAGATAGCAGTGTAGATATTTACATGTTTATACAGATGGCTGTGTAGGTATTTCCATCTTTATACAGATGGCTTTGTAGATATTTCCATGTTTATAGAGATAGCGGTGTAGATATTTCCATGTTTATTGAGATAGCGGTGTAAATATTTCCATATTTATACAGATAGTGGTTTAGATATTCCCATGCTTTTACAGATAGCGGTGTAGATATTTCCACCTTTATTCAGAGAGTGCTGTACATATTTCCATATTTATACAGATCACTGTGTAGATATTTCCATGTTTATACAGATAACGTAGATATTTCCATCTTTATACAAACGGTGGTGTAGATATTTCCATGTTCCTACACATGACTGTGTAAATATTTCCATGTTTATACAGATGGCGGTGTAGATATTTACATATTTATAGAGACAGCTGTGTAGATATTTCCAGGTTTATACAGATAGCGGTGTAAATATTTCCATGTATATACAGATCGTGGTGTAGATATTTCCATGTTTATACAGATACCGGTGTAGATATTTCCATGTTTATACAGATAACTTTGTAAGTATTTCCATGTTTATACAGATGGCGGTGTAGATATTTCGATGTTTATAGAGATAGCAGTGGAGATGTGTCCATGTTTATGCAGATAGCTGTGTAGATATTTCCATGTTTATACTGATTGTGGTGTAGATATTTCCATGTTTATAGAGATGGCGGTGTAGATATTTCCATGTTCATAGAGATAGCAGTGTTGATTTTTCCATGTTTATAGAGATAGCGGTGTGGATATTTCCATGTTTATACAGATAGGGGTGTAGATAGTTCCATGTTTATAGAGATGGCGGTGTAGATATTTCTATGTTTATACAGATCACGGTGTAGATATTTCCATGTTTATACAGATCGAGGTGTAGATATTTCCATCTTTATACAGATCATGGTGTAGAAGATTCCATGTTTATGCAGATCGTGGTGCTGATATTACCATGTTTATAGGGATAGCAGTGCAAATATTTCCACATTTATAGAGATAGCGGTGTAGTTATTAGCATGTTTATACACATAGCGGTGTAGATATCTCCATGTATAAACAGATGTCTGTATATATTTCCATGTTTAAACAGATGGCGGTTTAGATATTTCCTTGTTTATACAAATAGCGGTGTAGTTATTTATATGTTTATACATATAGCGGTGTAGATATTTCCATGTATATACAGAAGGCTGTGTAGATATTTCCATGTTTATACACATGGCTGTGTAGATATTTCCATGTTTATACCGATGACTTTGTAGGTATTTCCATGTTTATACAGATGGCGGTGTAGGTATTTCCATGTTTATAGAGATAGCTGTGTAGATATTTCCATGTTTATACGGATGGCGGTGTAGAGATTTCCATGTTTATAGAGATAGCGGAGTAGATATTTCCATATTTATACAGATAACGGTGTAGAAATTTCCATGTTTATACAGATAGCAGTGTAAATATTTCCATGTTTATACAGATCACGGTGTAGTTATTTCCATGTTCATAGAGATAGCGGTGTAGATATTTCCATGTTTATACAGATAACGGTTTAGATATTTTCATGTTTATACAGACAGCGGTGAAGATATTTCCATGTTTATACAGATAGCGGTGCAGATATTTCCATGTTTGTACAGATGGCAGTGTTGATATTTCCATCTATACACAGATGACCGTGTAGATATTTCCATGTTTATACAGATGGCGGCGCAGATATTTCCAAGGATATGTAGATGGCGGTGGAGATATTTCCATGTTTATACAGATAGCGGTGTAGTTATTTCCATGTTTATATAGATAACGGTGTAGATATTTCCATGTATATACACTTGGCTGTGTAGATATTTCCATGTTTATACAGATGGCGGTGTAGATATTTCCATGTTCATACAGATAACTTTGTAAGTTTTTCCATGTATATACAGATGGCGGTGTAGATATTTCGATGTTTATAGAGATAGCAGTGGAGATATTTCCATGTTTATACAGATAGCGGTGTAGATATTTCCATGTTTATACTGATCGCGGTGTAGATATTTCCATGTTTATACAGATAACTCTGTAAGAATTTCCGTGTTTATACAGATGGCGGTGTAGATATTTCGATGTTTATAGAGATAGCAGTGGAGATATTTCCATGTTTATACAGATGGCGGTGTAGATATTTCCATGTTTATACTGATCGCGGTGTAGATATTTCCACGTTTATAGAGATGGCGGTGTAGATATTTCCATGTTCATAGAGATTGCGGTGTTGATTTTTCCATGTTTATAGAGATAGCGGTGTGGATGTTTCCATGTTTATACAGATAGGGGTGTAGGTATTTCCATGTTTATAGAGATGGCAGTGTAGATATTTCCATGTTTGTACAGTTCACGGTGTAGATATTTCCATGTTTATACAGATCATGGTGTTGATATTTCCATGTTTATACAGATCGCGGTGTTGATAATAACATGTTTATATGGATAGCGGTGGAAATATTTCCACATTTATACACATAGCGGTGTAGATATTAACATGTTTATACAGATAGCGGTGTAGATATTTCCATGTATAAACAGATGTCTGTGTAGATATTTCCATGTTTAAAGAGATGGTGCTGTAGATATTTCCTTGTTTATACAAATAGCGGTGTATTTATTTCCATGTTTATACAGATAGCGGTGTAGATTTTCCATGTATATACAGACGGCTGTGTAGATATTTCCATGTTTATAGAGATGGCTTTGTGGATCTTTCCATGTTTATACAGACGACTTTCTAGGTATTCCCATGTTTATACAGATTGCGGTGTAGATATTTCCATGTTTATAGAGATAGCTGTGTATATATTTCCATGTTTATACAAATAGCGGTGTAGATATTTCCATGTTTATATAGATCGCTGTGAAGATATTTCCATGTTTATGCAAATCGCGGTGTAGATAGTTCCATGTTCCTATACATGACTGTGTTGGTATTTACATGTTTATACAGATGGCTTAGTAGATATTTCCATGTTTATAGAGACAGCGGTGTAGATTTTCCATGTTTATACAGATAGCGGTGTAAATATTTCCATGTTTATACAGATCGTGGTGTAGATATTTCCATGTTTATACAGATACCGGTGTAGAAATTTCCATGTTTATACAGACCGCATTGTAGATATTTCCATGTTTTTACAGATAGCGATTTAGATATTTCCATGTTTGTACAGATGGCGGTGTTGATGTTTCCATCTATACACAGATTGCCGTGTAGGTATTTCCATGTGTATACAGATGGCATTGTAGATATTTCCATGTTTATGCAGCTGGTGGTGTAGATATTTCAATGTTTACACAGATGACTGTATAGGTATTTCCATGTTTTTACAGATGGCTTTGTAGATATTTCCATGTTTATAGAGATAGCGGTGTAGATATTTCCATGTTTATACAGATAGCGGTGCAGATATTTCCATGTTTGTACAGATGGCGGTGTTGATATTTCCATCTATACACAGATGACCGTGTAGATATTTCCATGTTTATACAGATGGCGGCGCAGATATTTCCATGGATATGTAGAAGGCGGTGTAGATATTTCCATGTTTATTCAGATAACGGTGTAGTTATTTCCATGTTTATACAGTTAGCGGTGTAGATATTTCCACGTTTATACAGATGGCGGTGTAGATATTTCCATCTTTCTACAAATGGCAGTGTAGATATTTCCATGTTTATAAAGATGGCGGTGTAGATATTTCCATGTTTACATAGATGGCATTGTAGATATTTTCTTGTTTATGTAGATGGCATTGTAGATATCTCCATGTTTAAAGAGATGGCGGTGTACATATTTCCATGTTTATAGAGACAGCGGTGTAGGTATTTCCAAGTTTATACAGATAGCGTAGCAGATATTTCCATGTTTATACAGATTCCTATGCAGATATTTCCATATTTATACAGAGGGATGTGTAGATATTTCTATGTTTATACAGATGGTAGTGTAGATATTTCCATGTTCCTACACATGACTTTGTAGGCATTTCCATGTTTATACAGATGGCTTTGTAGATATTTCCATTTTTAAAGAGATAGCGGTGCAGATATTTCCATGTTTATACAGATAGCGGTGTATATATTTCCATGTTTATACAGATCGTGGTGTAGATATTTCCATGTTTATAGAGATAGCAGTGTAGATATTTCCATGTTCGTACAGATGGCGGTGTTGATGTTTCCATCTATACACAGATTGCCGTGTAGGTATTTCCATGTGTATACAGATGGCATTGTAGATATTTCCATGTTTATACAGATGGTGGTGTAGATATTTCCATGTTTACACAGATGACTGTATAGGTATTTCCATGTTTATACAGATGGCGGTATAGATATTTCCATGTTTATACAGATAGCGGTGTAGATATTTCCACGTTTATACAGATGGCGGTGTAGATATTTCCATCTTTCTACAAATGGCAGTGTAGATATTTCCATGTTTATACACATAGCGGTGTAGATATTTCCACGTTTATACAGATGGCGGTGTAGATATTTCCATCTTTCTACAAATGGCAGTGTAGATATTTCCATGTTTATACAGATGGTGGTGTAGATATTTCCATGTTTACACAGATGACTGTATATGTATTTCCATGTTTATACAGATGGCGGTATAGATATTTCCATGTTTATGGAGATATCGGTGTAGATATTTCCATATTTATACAGATAACAGTGTAGAAATTTCCATGTTTATACAGATATCGGTGTCAATATTTCCATGTTTATACAGATCACGGTGTACGTATTTCCATGTTTATAGAGATAGAGGTGTATATATTTCCATGTTTATACAGATAGCGGTGTAGATATTTCCATGTTTATACAGACCGCGGTGTAGATATTTCCATGTTTATACAGATAACGGTGCAGATATTTCCATGTTTCTACAGATGGCGGTGTTGAGATTTCCATCTATACACAGATGACCGTGTAGATATTCCCATGTTTCTACAGATGGCAGTGCAGATATTTCTATGGATATGTAGATGGCGGTGTAGATAGTTCCATGTATATACAGATAGCGGTGTAGTTATTACCATGTTTATATAGAGAGCGGTGTGGATAATTCCATATATGTACACATGGCTGTGTAGATATTTCCATGTTTATACAGATGGCGGTGTAGATATTTCCATGTTTATACAGATAACTTTGTAAGTATTTCCATGTTTATACAGATGGCGGTGTTGATATTTCGATGTTTATAGAGATAGCAGTGGAGATATTTCCATGTTTATAAAAATGGCGGTGTAGTTATTTCCATGTTTATATAGATAGCGATGTAGATATTTCCAGGTATATACACATGGCTGTGTAGATATTTCCATCTTTATACAGATGGCGGTGTAGACATTTCCATGTTTATACAGATAACTTTGTGAGTTTTTCCATGTTTATACAGATGGCGGTGTAGATATTTCGATGCTTATTGAGATAGCTTTGGAGATATTTCCATGTTTATACAGATAGCGGTGTAGATATTTCCATGTTTATACAGATCGCGGTGTAGATATTTCCATGTTTATGCAGATCGCGGTGTAGATAGTTCCATGTTTATACAGATAGCGGTGTAGATACTTCCATGTTTTTACAGATATTGTTGTAGATATTTCCATTTTTACACAGATTGCGGTGTAGGTATTTCCATCTTTCTACAGATGGCATTGTAGATATTTCCATGTTTATTCACATGGCGTTGTAGATATTTCCAGGTTTATATAGATGGGGGTGTAGATATTACCATGTTTATACAAATAGCTTTGTAGATATTTCCATGTTTTTACAGATTGTGGTGAAGATATTTCCATGTTTATACAGATCGCGGTGTAGATATTTCCATGTTTATACAGATCGCGGTGTAGATATTTCCATGTTCATTGAGATAGCGGTGTAGATATATCCATGTTCCTAGAGATAGCAGTGAGGATATTCCCATGTTTATACAGATAGCAGTGTAGATATTTCCATTTTTATAGAGATAGCGGTTTTGATATTTCATATTTATACAGATAGCGGTGTAGATATTTCCATGTTTATACAGATTGTGGTGTAGATATTTCCTTGTTTATACAGATAGCGGTGTAGATATTTCCGCGTTTATACTGATGGCGGTGTAGATATTTCCATGTTCATACAGATAACTTTGTAAGTTTTTCCATGTATATACAGATGGCGGTGTAGATATTTCGATGTTTATAGAGATAGCAGTGGAGATATTTCCATGTTTATACAGATAGCGGTGTAGATATTTCCATGTTTATACTGATCGCGGTGTAGATATTTCCATGTTTATACAGATAACTCTGTAAGAATTTCCGTGTTTATACAGATGGCGGTGTAGATATTTCGATGTTTATAGAGATAGCAGTGGAGATATTTCCATGTTTATACAGATGGCGGTGTAGATATTTCCATGTTTATAGAGATAGCAGTGGAGATATTTCCATGTTTATAAAAATGGCGGTGTAGTTATTTCCATGTTTATATAGATAGCGATGTAGATATTTCCAGGTATATACACATGGCTGTGTAGATATTTCCATCTTTATACAGATGGCGGTGTAGACATTTCCATGTTTATACAGATAACTTTGTGAGTTTTTCCATGTTTATACAGATGGCGGTGTAGATATTTCGATGCTTATTGAGATAGCTTTGGAGATATTTCCATGTTTATACAGATAGCGGTGTAGATATTTCCATGTTTATACAGATCGCGGTGTAGATATTTCCATGTTTATGCAGATCGCGGTGTAGATAGTTCCATGTTTATACAGATAGCGGTGTAGATACTTCCATGTTTTTACAGATATTGTTGTAGATATTTCCATTTTTACACAGATTGCGGTGTAGGTATTTCCATCTTTCTACAGATGGCATTGTAGATATTTCCATGTTTATTCACATGGCGTTGTAGATATTTCCAGGTTTATATAGATGGGGGTGTAGATATTACCATGTTTATACAAATAGCTTTGTAGATATTTCCATGTTTTTACAGATTGTGGTGAAGATATTTCCATGTTTATACAGATCGCGGTGTAGATATTTCCATGTTTATACAGATCGCGGTGTAGATATTTCCATGTTCATTGAGATAGCGGTGTAGATATATCCATGTTCCTAGAGATAGCAGTGAGGATATTCCCATGTTTATACAGATAGCAGTGTAGATATTTCCATTTTTATAGAGATAGCGGTTTTGATATTTCATATTTATACAGATAGCGGTGTAGATATTTCCATGTTTATACAGATTGTGGTGTAGATATTTCCTTGTTTATACAGATAGAGGTGTAGATATTTCCGCGTTTATACTGATGGCGGTGTAGATATTTCCATGTTCATACAGATAACTTTGTAAGTTTTTCCATGTATATACAGATGGCGGTGTAGATATTTCGATGTTTATAGAGATAGCAGTGGAGATATTTCCATGTTTATACAGATAGCGGTGTAGATATTTCCATGTTTATACTGATCGCGGTGTAGATATTTCCATGTTTATACAGATAACTCTGTAAGAATTTCCGTGTTTATACAGATGGCGGTGTAGATATTTCGATGTTTATAGAGATAGCAGTGGAGATATTTCCATGTTTATACAGATGGCGGTGTAGATATTTCCATGTTTATACTGATCGCGGTGTAGATATTTCCACGTTTATAGAGATGGCGGTGTAGATATTTCCATGTTCATAGAGATTGCGGTGTTGATTTTTCCATGTTTATAGAGATAGCGGTGTGGATGTTTCCATGTTTATACAGATAGGGGTGTAGGTATTTCCATGTTTATAGAGATGGCAGTGTAGATATTTCCATGTTTGTACAGTTCACGGTGTAGATATTTCCATGTTTATACAGATCATGGTGTTGATATTTCCATGTTTATACAGATCGCGGTGTTGATATTAACATGTTTATATGGATAGCGGTGGAAATATTTCCACATTTATACACATAGCGGTGTAGATATTAACATGTTTATACAGATAGCGGTGTAGATATTTCCATGTATAAACAGATGTCTGTGTAGATATTTCCATGTTTAAAGAGATGGTGCTGTAGATATTTCCTTGTTTATACAAATAGCGGTGTATTTATTTCCATGTTTATACAGATAGCGGTGTAGATTTTCCATGTATATACAGACGGCTGTGTAGATATTTCCATGTTTATAGAGATGGCTTTGTGGATCTTTCCATGTTTATACAGACGACTTTGTAGGTATTCCCATGTTTATACAGATTGCGGTGTAGATATTTCCATGTTTATAGAGATAGCTGTGTATATATTTCCATGTTTATACAAATAGCGGTGTAGATATTTCCATGTTTATATAGATCGCTGTGAAGATATTTCCATGTTTATGCAAATCGCGGTGTAGATAGTTCCATGTTCCTATACATGACTGTGTTGGTATTTACATGTTTATACAGATGGCTTAGTAGATATTTCCATGTTTATAGAGACAGCGGTGTAGATTTTCCATGTTTATACAGATAGCGGTGTAAATATTTCCATGTTTATACAGATCGTGGTGTAGATATTTCCATGTTTATACAGATACCGGTGTAGAAATTTCCATGTTTATACAGACCGCATTGTAGATATTTCCATGTTTTTACAGATAGCGATTTAGATATTTCCATGTTTGCACAGATGGCGGTGTTGATGTTTCCATCTATACACAGATTGCCGTGTAGGTATTTCCATGTGTATACAGATGGCATTGTAGATATTTCCATGTTTATGCAGCTGGTGGTGTAGATATTTCAATGTTTACACAGATGACTGTATAGGTATTTCCATGTTTTTACAGATGGCTTTGTAAATATTTCCATGTTTATAGAGATAGCGGTGTAGATATTTCCATGTTTATACAGATAGCGGTGCAGATATTTCCATGTTTGTACAGATGGCGGTGTTGATATTTCCATCTATACACAGATGACCGTGTAGATATTTCCATGTTTATACAGATGGCGGCGCAGATATTTCCATGGATATGTAGAAGGCGGTGTAGATATTTCCATGTTTATTCAGATAACGGTGTAGTTATTTCCATGTTTATACAGTTAGCGGTGTAGATATTTCCACGTTTATACAGATGGCGGTGTAGATATTTCCAT
Organism: Pan paniscus; assembly: GCF_029289425.2. Classification (NCBI taxonomy): domain Eukaryota; kingdom Metazoa; phylum Chordata; class Mammalia; order Primates; family Hominidae; genus Pan; species Pan paniscus. The sequence continues at coordinate 47,095,608 of NC_073271.2, forward strand.
CTTTCTACAAATGGCAGTGTAGATATTTCCATGTTTATAAAGATGGCGGTGTAGATATTTCCATGTTTATATAGATGGCATTGTAGATATTTTCTTGTTTATGTAGATGGCATTGTAGATATCTCCATGTTTAAAGAGATGGCGGTGTACATATTTCCATGTTTATAGAGACAGCGGTGTAGGTATTTCCAAGTTTATACAGATAGCGTAGCAGATATTTCCATGTTTATACAGATTCCAATGCAGATATTTCCATATTTATACAGAGGGATGTGTAGATATTTCTATGTTTATACAGATGGTAGTGTAGATATTTCCATGTTCCTACACATGACTTTGTAGGCATTTCCATGTTTATACAGATGGCTTTGTAGATATTTCCATTTTTAAAGAGATAGCGGTGCAGATATTTCCATGTTTATACAGATAGCGGTGTATATATTTCCATGTTTATACAGATCGTGGTGTAGATATTTCCATGTTTATAGAGATAGCAGTGTAGATATTTCCATGTTCGTACAGATGGCGGTGTTGATGTTTCCATCTATACACAGATTGCCGTGTAGGTATTTCCATGTGTATACAGATGGCATTGTAGATATTTCCATGTTTATACAGATGGTGGTGTAGATATTTCCATGTTTACACAGATGACTGTATAGGTATTTCCATGTTTATACAGATGGCAGTATAGATATTTCCATGTTTATACAGATAGCGGTGTAGATATTTCCACGTTTATACAGATGGCGGTGTAGATATTTCCATCTTTCTACAAATGGCAGTGTAGATATTTCCATGTTTATACACATAGCGGTGTAGATATTTCCACGTTTATACAGATGGCGGTGTAGATATTTCCATCTTTCTACAAATGGCAGTGTAGATATTTCCATGTTTATACAGATGGTGGTGTAGATATTTCCATGTTTACACAGATGACTGTATATGTATTTCCATGTTTATACAGATGGCGGTATAGATATTTCCATGTTTATGGAGATATCGGTGTAGATATTTCCATATTTATACAGATAACAGTGTAGAAATTTCCATGTTTATACAGATATCGGTGTCAATATTTCCATGTTTATACAGATCACGGTGTACGTATTTCCATGTTTATAGAGATAGAGGTGTATATATTTCCATGTTTATACAGATAGCGGTGTAGATATTTCCATGTTTATACAGACCGCGGTGTAGATATTTCCATGTTTATACAGATAACGGTGCAGATATTTCCATGTTTCTACAGATGGCGGTGTTGAGATTTCCATCTATACACAGATGACCGTGTAGATATTCCCATGTTTCTACAGATGGCAGTGCAGATATTTCTATGGATATGTAGATGGCGGTGTAGATAGTTCCATGTATATACAGATAGCGGTGTAGTTATTACCATGTTTATATAGAGAGCGGTGTGGATAATTCCATATATGTACACATGGCTGTGTAGATATTTCCATGTTTATACAGATGGCGGTGTAGATATTTCCATGTTTATACAGATAACTTTGTAAGTATTTCCATGTTTATACAGATGGCGGTGTTGATATTTCGATGTTTATAGAGATAGCAGTGGAGATATTTCCATGTTTATAAAAATGGCGGTGTAGTTATTTCCATGTTTATATAGATAGCGATGTAAATATTTCCAGGTATATACACATGGCTGTGTAGATATTTCCATCTTTATACAGATGGCGGTGTAGACATTTCCATGTTTATACAGATAACTTTGTGAGTTTTTCCATGTTTATACAGATGGCGGTGTAGATATTTCGATGCTTATTGAGATAGCTTTGGAGATATTTCCATGTTTATACAGATAGCGGTGTAGATATTTCCATGTTTATACAGATCGCGGTGTAGATATTTCCATGTTTATGCAGATCGCGGTGTAGATAGTTCCATGTTTATACAGATAGCGGTGTAGATACTTCCATGTTTTTACAGATATTGTTGTAGATATTTCCATTTTTACACAGATTGCGGTGTAGGTATTTCCATCTTTCTACAGATGGCATTGTAGATATTTCCATGTTTATTCACATGGCGTTGTAGATATTTCCAGGTTTATATAGATGGGGGTGTAGATATTACCATGTTTATACAAATAGCTTTGTAGATATTTCCATGTTTTTACAGATTGTGGTGAAGATATTTCCATGTTTATACAGATCGCGGTGTAGATATTTCCATGTTTATACAGATCGCGGTGTAGATATTTCCATGTTCATTGAGATAGCGGTGTAGATATATCCATGTTCCTAGAGATAGCAGTGAGGATATTCCCATGTTTATACAGATAGCAGTGTAGATATTTCCATTTTTATAGAGATAGCGGTTTTGATATTTCATATTTATACAGATAGCGGTGTAGATATTTCCATGTTTATACAGATTGTGGTGTAGATATTTCCTTGTTTATACAGATAGCGGTGTAGATATTTCCGCGTTTATACTGATGGCGGTGTAGATATTTCCATGTTCATACAGATAACTTTGTAAGTTTTTCCATGTATATACAGATGGCGGTGTAGATATTTCGATGTTTATAGAGATAGCAGTGGAGATATTCCCATGTTTATACAGATAGCGGTGTAGATATTTCCATGTTTATACTGATCGCGGTGTAGATATTTCCATGTTTATACAGATAACTCTGTAAGAATTTCCGTGTTTATACAGATGGCGGTGTAGATATTTCGATGTTTATAGAGATAGCAGTGGAGATATTTCCATGTTTATACAGATGGCGGTGTAGATATTTCCATGTTTATAGAGATAGCAGTGGAGATATTTCCATGTTTATAAAAATGGCGGTGTAGTTATTTCCATGTTTATATAGATAGCGATGTAGATATTTCCAGGTATATACACATGGCTGTGTAGATATTTCCATCTTTATACAGATGGCGGTGTAGACATTTCCATGTTTATACAGATAACTTTGTGAGTTTTTCCATGTTTATACAGATGGCGGTGTAGATATTTCGATGCTTATTGAGATAGCTTTGGAGATATTTCCATGTTTATACAGATAGCGGTGTAGATATTTCCATGTTTATACAGATCGCGGTGTAGATATTTCCATGTTTATGCAGATCGCGGTGTAGATAGTTCCATGTTTATACAGATAGCGGTGTAGATACTTCCATGTTTTTACAGATATTGTTGTAGATATTTCCATTTTTACACAGATTGCGGTGTAGGTATTTCCATCTTTCTACAGATGGCATTGTAGATATTTCCATGTTTATTCACATGGCGTTGTAGATATTTCCAGGTTTATATAGATGGGGGTGTAGATATTACCATGTTTATACAAATAGCTTTGTAGATATTTCCATGTTTTTACAGATTGTGGTGAAGATATTTCCATGTTTATACAGATCGCGGTGTAGATATTTCCATGTTTATACAGATCGCGGTGTAGATATTTCCATGTTCATTGAGATAGCGGTGTAGATATATCCATGTTCCTAGAGATAGCAGTGAGGATATTCCCATGTTTATACAGATAGCAGTGTAGATATTTCCATTTTTATAGAGATAGCGGTTTTGATATTTCATATTTATACAGATAGCGGTGTAGATATTTCCATGTTTATACAGATTGTGGTGTAGATATTTCCTTGTTTATACAGATAGAGGTGTAGATATTTCCGCGTTTATACTGATGGCGGTGTAGATATTTCCATGTTCATACAGATAACTTTGTAAGTTTTTCCATGTATATACAGATGGCGGTGTAGATATTTCGATGTTTATAGAGATAGCAGTGGAGATATTTCCATGTTTATACAGATAGCGGTGTAGATATTTCCATGTTTATACTGATCGCGGTGTAGATATTTCCATGTTTATACAGATAACTCTGTAAGAATTTCCGTGTTTATACAGATGGCGGTGTAGATATTTCGATGTTTATAGAGATAGCAGTGGAGATATTTCCATGTTTATACAGATGGCGGTGTAGATATTTCCATGTTTATACTGATCGCGGTGTAGATATTTCCACGTTTATAGAGATGGCGGTGTAGATATTTCCATGTTCATAGAGATTGCGGTGTTGATTTTTCCATGTTTATAGAGATAGCGGTGTGGATGGTTCCATGTTTATACAGATAGGGGTGTAGGTATTTCCATGTTTATAGAGATGGCAGTGTAGATATTTCCATGTTTGTACAGTTCACGGTGTAGATATTTCCATGTTTATACAGATCATGGTGTTGATATTTCCATGTTTATACAGATCGCGGTGTTGATATTAACATGTTTATATGGATAGCGGTGGAAATATTTCCACATTTATACACATAGCGGTGTAGATATTAACATGTTTATACAGATAGCGGTGTAGATATTTCCATGTATAAACAGATGTCTGTGTAGATATTTCCATGTTTAAAGAGATGGTGCTGTAGATATTTCCTTGTTTATACAAATAGCGGTGTATTTATTTCCATGTTTATACAGATAGCGGTGTAGATTTTCCATGTATATACAGACGGCTGTGTAGATATTTCCATGTTTATAGAGATGGCTTTGTGGATCTTTCCATGTTTATACAGACGACTTTGTAGGTATTCCCATGTTTATACAGATTGCGGTGTAGATATTTCCATGTTTATAGAGATAGCTGTGTATATATTTCCATGTTTATACAAATAGCGGTGTAGATATTTCCATGTTTATATAGATCGCTGTGAAGATATTTCCATGTTTATGCAAATCGCGGTGTAGATAGTTCCATGTTCCTATACATGACTGTGTTGGTATTTACATGTTTATACAGATGGCTTAGTAGATATTTCCATGTTTATAGAGACAGCGGTGTAGATTTTCCATGTTTATACAGATAGCGGTGTAAATATTTCCATGTTTATACAGATCGTGGTGTAGATATTTCCATGTTTATACAGATACCGGTGTAGAAATTTCCATGTTTATACAGACCGCATTGTAGATATTTCCATGTTTTTACAGATAGCGATTTAGATATTTCCATGTTTGCACAGATGGCGGTGTTGATGTTTCCATCTATACACAGATTGCCGTGTAGGTATTTCCATGTGTATACAGATGGCATTGTAGATATTTCCATGTTTATGCAGCTGGTGGTGTAGATATTTCAATGTTTACACAGATGACTGTATAGGTATTTCCATGTTTTTACAGATGGCTTTGTAGATATTTCCATGTTTATAGAGATAGCGGTGTAGATATTTCCATGTTTATACAGATAGCGGTGCAGATATTTCCATGTTTGTACAGATGGCGGTGTTGATATTTCCATCTATACACAGATGACCGTGTAGATATTTCCATGTTTATACAGATGGCGGCGCAGATATTTCCATGGATATGTAGAAGGCGGTGTAGATATTTCCATGTTTATTCAGATAACGGTGTAGTTATTTCCATGTTTATACAGTTAGCGGTGTAGATATTTCCACGTTTATACAGATGGCGGTGTAGATATTTCCATCTTTCTACAAATGGCAGTGTAGATATTTCCATGTTTATAAAGATGGCGGTGTAGATATTTCCATGTTTATATAGATGGCATTGTAGATATTTTCTTGTTTATGTAGATGGCATTGTAGATATCTCCATGTTTAAAGAGATGGCGGTGTACATATTTCCATGTTTATAGAGACAGCGGTGTAGGTATTTCCAAGTTTATACAGATAGCGTAGCAGATATTTCCATGTTTATACAGATTCCAATGCAGATATTTCCATATTTATACAGAGGGATGTGTAGATATTTCTATGTTTATACAGATGGTAGTGTAGATATTTCCATGTTCCTACACATGACTTTGTAGGCATTTCCATGTTTATACAGATGGCTTTGTAGATATTTCCATTTTTAAAGAGATAGCGGTGCAGATATTTCCATGTTTATACAGATAGCGGTGTATATATTTCCATGTTTATACAGATCGTGGTGTAGATATTTCCATGTTTATAGAGATAGCAGTGTAGATATTTCCATGTTCGTACAGATGGCGGTGTTGATGTTTCCATCTATACACAGATTGCCGTGTAGGTATTTCCATGTGTATACAGATGGCATTGTAGATATTTCCATGTTTATACAGATGGTGGTGTAGATATTTCCATGTTTACACAGATGACTGTATAGGTATTTCCATGTTTATACAGATGGCAGTATAGATATTTCCATGTTTATACAGATAGCGGTGTAGATATTTCCACGTTTATACAGATGGCGGTGTAGATATTTCCATCTTTCTACAAATGGCAGTGTAGATATTTCCATGTTTATACACATAGCGGTGTAGATATTTCCACGTTTATACAGATGGCGGTGTAGATATTTCCATCTTTCTACAAATGGCAGTGTAGATATTTCCATGTTTATACAGATGGTGGTGTAGATATTTCCATGTTTACACAGATGACTGTATATGTATTTCCATGTTTATACAGATGGCGGTATAGATATTTCCATGTTTATGGAGATATCGGTGTAGATATTTCCATATTTATACAGATAACAGTGTAGAAATTTCCATGTTTATACAGATATCGGTGTCAATATTTCCATGTTTATACAGATCACGGTGTACGTATTTCCATGTTTATAGAGATAGAGGTGTATATATTTCCATGTTTATACAGATAGCGGTGTAGATATTTCCATGTTTATACAGACCGCGGTGTAGATATTTCCATGTTTATACAGATAACGGTGCAGATATTTCCATGTTTCTACAGATGGCGGTGTTGAGATTTCCATCTATACACAGATGACCGTGTAGATATTCCCATGTTTCTACAGATGGCAGTGCAGATATTTCTATGGATATGTAGATGGCGGTGTAGATAGTTCCATGTATATACAGATAGCGGTGTAGTTATTACCATGTTTATATAGAGAGCGGTGTGGATAATTCCATATATGTACACATGGCTGTGTAGATATTTCCATGTTTATACAGATGGCGGTGTAGATATTTCCATGTTTATACAGATAACTTTGTAAGTATTTCCATGTTTATACAGATGGCGGTGTTGATATTTCGATGTTTATAGAGATAGCAGTGGAGATATTTCCATGTTTATAAAAATGGCGGTGTAGTTATTTCCATGTTTATATAGATAGCGATGTAGATATTTCCAGGTATATACACATGGCTGTGTAGATATTTCCATCTTTATACAGATGGCGGTGTAGACATTTCCATGTTTATACAGATAACTTTGTGAGTTTTTCCATGTTTATACAGATGGCGGTGTAGATATTTCGATGCTTATTGAGATAGCTTTGGAGATATTTCCATGTTTATACAGATAGCGGTGTAGATATTTCCATGTTTATACAGATCGCGGTGTAGATATTTCCATGTTTATGCAGATCGCGGTGTAGATAGTTCCATGTTTATACAGATAGCGGTGTAGATACTTCCATGTTTTTACAGATATTGTTGTAGATATTTCCATTTTTACACAGATTGCGGTGTAGGTATTTCCATCTTTCTACAGATGGCATTGTAGATATTTCCATGTTTATTCACATGGCGTTGTAGATATTTCCAGGTTTATATAGATGGGGGTGTAGATATTACCATGTTTATACAAATAGCTTTGTAGATATTTCCATGTTTTTACAGATTGTGGTGAAGATATTTCCATGTTTATACAGATCGCGGTGTAGATATTTCCATGTTTACACAGATCGCGGTGTAGATATTTCCATGTTCATTGAGATAGCGGTGTAGATATATCCATGTTCCTAGAGATAGCAGTGAGGATATTCCCATGTTTATACAGATAGCAGTGTAGATATTTCCATTTTTATAGAGATAGCGGTTTTGATATTTCATATTTATACAGATAGCGGTGTAGATATTTCCATGTTTATACAGATTGCGGTGTAGATATTTCCTTGTTTATACAGATAGCGGTGTAGATATTTCCGCGTTTATACTGATGGCGGTGTAGATATTTCCATCTTTCTACAAATGGCAGTGTAGATATTTCCAGGTTTATACAGACGGTGGTGTAGATATTTCCATGTTTACACAGATGACTGTATAGGTATTTCCATGTTTATACAGTTGGTGGTATAGATATTTCCATGTTTATAGAGATATCGGTGTAGATATTTCCATGTTTATACAGATCGCGGTGTAGATATTTCCATGTTCATTGAGATAGCGGTGTAGATATATCCATGTTCCTAGAGATAGCAGTGAGGATATTCCCATGTTTATACAGATAGCAGTGTAGATATTTCCATTTTTATAGAGATAGCGGTTTTGATATTTCATATTTATACAGATCGCGGAGTAGATATTTCCATGTTTATACAGATAGCTGTTTAGATATTTCCATGTTTATACAGATAGCGGTGTAGATATTTCCATGTTTATACAGATCGCGGTGTAGATATTTCCATGTTCATTGAGATAGCGGTGTAGATATATCCATGTTCCTAGAGATAGCAGTGAGGATATTCCCATGTTTATACAGATAGCAGTGTAGATATTTCCATTTTTATAGAGATAGCGGTTTTGATATTTCATATTTATACAGATAGCGGTGTAGATATTTCCATGTTTATACAGATTGCGGTGTAGATATTTCCTTGTTTATACAGATAGCGGTGTAGATATTTCCACGTTTATACTGATGGCGGTGTAGATATTTCCATCTTTCTACAAATGGCAGTGTAGATATTTCCAGGTTTATACAGATGGTGGTGTAGATATTTCCATGTTTACACAGATGACTGTATAGGTATTTCCATGTTTATACAGATGGTGGTATAGATATTTCCATGTTTATAGAGATATCGGTGTAGATATTTCCATATTTATACAGATAACAGTGTAGAAATTTCCATGTTTATACAGATATCAGTGTCAATATTTGCATGTTTATACAGATCACGGTGTACGTATTTCCATGTTTATAGAGATAGCGGTGTATATATTTCCATGTTTATACAGACAGCGGTGTAGATATTTCCATGTTTATACAGACCGCGGTGTAGATATTTCCATGTTTATACAGATAGCGGTGCAGATATTTCCATGTTTCTGCAGATGGCGGTGTTGATATTTCCATCTTTACACAGATGACCGTGTAGATATTCCCATGTTTATACAGATGGCAGTGCAGATATTTCTATGGATATGTAGATGGCTGTGTAGATATTTCCATGTATATACAGATAGCGGTGTAGGTATTACCATGTTTATATAGAGAGCGGTGTGGATATTTCCATATATGTACACATGGCTGTGTAGATATTTCCATGTTTATACAGATGGCGGTGTAGATATTTCCATGTTTATACAAATAACTTTGTAAGTATTTCCATGTTTATACAGATGGCGGTGTAGATATTTCGACGTTTATAGAGATAGCAGTGGAGATATTTCCATGTTTATAAAAATGGCGGTGTAGTTATTTCCATGTTTATACTGATCGCGGTGTAGATATATCCATGTTTATAGAGATAGCGGTGCAGATATTTCCATGTTCATAGTGATAGCGGTGTTGATTTTTCCATGTTTATAGAGATAGCGGTGTGGGTATTTCCATGTTTATACAGATAGTGGTGTAGATATTTCCATATTTATAGAGATGGCGGTGTAGATATTTCCATGTTTATGCAGATCACGGTGTAGATATTTCCATGTTTATACAGATCGCTGTGTAGATATTTCCATGTTTATACAGATCGTGGTGTAGACATTTCCATGTTTATACAGATCACGGTTTTGATATTACCATGTTTATAGGGATAGCGGTGCAAATATTTCCACATTTATACAGATAGCGGTGTAGTTATTAGCATGTTTATACAGATAGCGGTGTAGATATTTCCATGTATAAACAGATGTCTGTGTAGATATTTCCATGTTTAAACAGTTGGTGGTGTAGATATTTCCTTTTCTATACCAATAGCGGTGTATTTATTTCCATGTTTATACAGATAGCGGTGTAGATATTTCCATGTGTATACAGAAGGCTGTGTAGATATTTCCATGTTTATACAGATGGCTGTGTAGATATTTCCATGTTTATATGGATGACTTTGTAGGTATTTCCATGTTTATACAGATTGCGGTGTATATATTTCCATGCTTATAGAGATAGCTGTGTAGATATTTCCATGTTTATACAGATAGCTGTTTAGATATTTCCATGTTTATACACATCGCGGTGTAGATATTTCCATGTTTATACAAATCGCGGTGTAGATATTTCCATGTTCCTACACATGACTTTGTAGGTATTTCCTTGTTTATACAGATGGTGGCGTAGGTATTTGCATGTTTATAGAGATAGCTGTGTAGATATTTCCATTGTTATTACAGATAGCGGTGTAGTTATTTCCATGTTTATACAGATCGCGGTGTAGATATTTCCATGTTTATGCAGATCGCGGTGTAGATTTTTCCACGTTTATACAGATAGCGGTATAGATATTTCCATGTTTTTACAGATATTGGTGTAGATATTTCCATGTTTACACAGATTGCGGTGTAGATATTTCCTTCTTTCTACAGATGGCATTGTAGATATTTCCATGTTTATACAGATGGCGGTGTAGTTATTTGCATGTTTATATAGATGGTAGTGTAGATATTACCATGTTTATACAGATAGCGGTGTAGATATTTCCATGTTTATACAGATCGTGGTGAAAATATTTCCATGTTTATACAGATCGCGGTGTAGATATATCCATGTTTATACAGATCGCAGTGTAGATATATCCATGTTTATACAGATAGCGTTTTAGATATTTCCATCTTTATACAAACGGTGGTGTAGGTATTTCCATGTTCCTACACATGACTGTGTAGTTATTTCCATGTTTATACAGATGGCGGTGTAGATATTTCCATATTTATAGAGATAGCAGTGTAGATATTTCCAGGTTTATACAGATAGCGATGTAAATATTTCATGTTTATACAGATGGCGGTGTAGATACATCCATGTTTCTGAAGATGGCGTTGTATATACTATCATGTTTAAAGAGATGGAGATGTAGATATTTCCATGTATATAGAGATAGCACTGTAGATATTTTCATGTTTATAGAGAAAGTGGTGTTGGTATTTCCATGTTTATACAGATGGCAGGGTAGATATTTCCATGTTTATACAGATATCGGTGTAGATATTTCCATGTTTACAGAGATTGCGGTGTAGGTATTTCTATCTTTGCACAGATTGCGGTGTAGGTATTGCCAAATTTACAGAGATAGCTGTGTAGATATTTCCATGTTTACAGAGATAGCATTGTAGATATTTCCATGTTTATACAGATTGCGGTGTCGTTATTTCCATGTTGATACAGATAGCGGTGTAGATATTTCCATGTTTATACAAGTAGCGGTGTAGAAATTCCCATGTTTATACAGATCGCTTTGTAGACATTTCCATCTTTCTACAGATGTCAGTGTAGATATTTCCAACTTTATACAGTTGGCAGTGTAGATATTTCCATGTTTATACAGATGTCTGTGTAGATATTTCCATGTTTATGCAGATGGCGGTGTAGATATTTCCATGTTTATAGAGATAGCGGTGTAGTTATTTCTATGTTTATAGAGATAGCGGTGTAAATATCTCCATGTTTATAGAGATGGTGTTGTAAGTATTTTCATGTTTATAGAGATAGCGCTGTAGATATTTCCATGTTTATAAAGATAACGGTGTTGGTATTTCCATGTTTATACAGATAGCGGTGTAGATATTTCCATGTTTATACAGCTCGCGGTGTAGATATTTCCATCTTTATACAGATGGCAGTGTAGATATTTCCATGTTTATACAGATAGCGGTGTAGATATTTCCTTCTCTATAGAGATAACGGTGTATTTATTTCCATCTTTACAGATTGCAGTGTAGATATTTCCATCTTTATTCAGATGGCGGTGTAGACATTTCCATGTTCATACAGATGGCAGTGAAGATATTTCCATGTTTATACAGATAGTGGTGTAGATATTTCCATGTTTATACAGATAGCGGTGTAGATACATCCATGATTCTGAAGATGGCGGTGTAGATATTTTCATATTTATAGAGATGGAGGTGTAGATATTTCCATGTATATAGAGATAGCAGTGTAGATATTTTCATGTTTATAGAGAAAGCGGTGTAGGTATTTTCATGTTTATAGAGATAGCGGTGTAGATATTTCCATATTTATACAGATAGCGGTGTAGGTATTTCCATGTTAATACAGATTGCGGTGTAGATATTTCCATGTTTCTACAGATGGCGGTGTAGATATTTCCTTGTTTATACAGACAGCGGTGTAGATATTTCCATGTTTATACTGGTAGCCGTGTAGATATTTCCATGTTTACAGAGATAGCGGTGTAGATATTTCCATCTTTTCGCAGATTGCCGTGTAGATATTTCCATGTTTACTCAGACAGCCTTGTAGATATTTCCAAGTTTACACAGATAACTGTGTAGATATTTCCATGTTTACACACATAGCCTGGTAGATATTTCCATGTTTATACAGATTGCGGTGAACATATGTCCATGATTTTACAGATAGCGGTGTAGATATTTTCATGTTTATACAGATAGCGGTGGAGATATTTCCATGTTTATAGAGACTGCAGTATAGATATTTCCATGTTTATACAGATTGCTGTGTAGATATTTCCATCTTTACACAGATAGCTGGGTAGTTATTTCCAAGTTTACACAGGAGGCTGTGTAGATATTTCCATGTTTACACAGGTAGCATTGTATATATTTCCATGTTTACAGATAGTGGTGTAGATATTTCCATGTTTATAGAGATAGCGGTGTAGATATTTCCATGTTTATACAGATGGCTGTGTAGATATTTCCATGTGTGTACAGATGGCAGTGTAGATATTTCCATGTTTATACAGATGGCGCTGTAGATATTTCCATGTTTATAAAGATGACTGTATAGGTATTTCCACGTATTTACCGATGGCATTGTAGATATTTCCATGTTTATAGAGAGAGCAGTGTAGATATTTCCATGTTTATACAGATGGAGATGTAGATACTTCCATGTTTATACAGAAAACGGTGTAGTTATTTCCATGTTTATTCAGATAGCCGTGTAAATATTTCCATGTTTATACAGATCACGGTGTAGATATTTCCATGTTTATATAGATGGCAATGTCGATATTTTGTTGTTTATGTAGATGGCGTTGTAGATATCTCCATGTTTAAAGAGATGGCGGTGTTTATATTTCCATGTTGATGGAGATAGCGGTGTAGATATTTCCATGTTTATAGAGATAGCGGTGTAGTTATTTCCATGTTTATAGAGATAGCCGTGTAGATATTTCCATATTTCTACAGATGACTGTGTAGATATTTCCATGTTCGCACAGATGGTAGTGTAGATATTTCCATGTTTGTACAGATGGCAGTGTAGATATTTCCATGTTTATAGAGATAGCGGTTTAGTTATTTCCATGTTTATACAGACGGTGGTGTAAATATTTCCATGTTTATACTGATAGCGTTGCAGATATTTCCATGTTTGTACAGATGGCGGTGTTGATATTTCCATCTGTACACAGAAGACCGTGTAGATATTTCCATGTTTATACAGATGGCGGCGCAGATATTTCTATGCATATGTAGATGGCAGTGTAAATATTTCCATGTTTATACAGAAAGCGGTGTAGTTATTTCCATGTTTATATAGATAGCGGTGTAGATATTTCCATGTATATACACATGGCTGAGTAGATATATCCATGTTTATACAGATGGCGGTGTAGGTATTTCCATGTATATACAGATGGCTGTGTAGATATTTCCATGTTTATACAGATGGCGGTGTAGATATTTCCATGTTTATACAGAGAGCTTTGTAAGTATTTCCATGTTTATACAGATGGCGGTTTACATATTTCCATGTTTATAGAGATAGCGGTGTAGGTATTTCCTTGTTTATGGAGATAGCCGTGTAGATATTTCCATGTTTACACAGATGGCTGTGTAGATATTTCCATGTGAATACAGATCGCATTGTAGATATTTCCATATTTATAGAGTTGGTGTTTTAGATATATCCATGTTTATACAGATGACTGGGTAGGTATTTGCGTGTTTTTACAGATGGCGGCGTAGATATTTCCATGTTTATAGAGATAACGTTGTAGATATTTCCATGTTTATGAAGATAGTGGTTTAGATTTTTCCATGTTTATAGAGATTGTGGTATAGATATTTCCGTATTTATACAGATAGCGGTGTAGATATTTCCATGTTTATACAAATGGCGGTGTAGATATTTCCATGTTTATACAGATAGCGGTGTAGACATTTCCATGTTTACAGAGATAGCGCTGTAGATATTTCCATATATATACTCATAGCGGTGTAGATTTTTCCAGGTTTATACAGATAGCGGTGTAGATACTTCCATGTTTATACAGAGAGTGGTGGAGATATTTACATGTTTATACAGATAGCGGTGGAGATATTTCCATGTTTCTAGAGATGGTGGTGTAGATATTTTGAAGTTTATGCAGGTGGCGGTGTAGATATTTCCATGTGTATACAGATGGCATTGTAGATATTTCCATGTTTATACAGATGACTGTATAGGTATTTCCATGTTTTTACAGATGGCAGTGCAGATATTTCCATGTTTATAGAGATAGCGATGTAGATATTTCCATGTTTGCACAGATGGCGGTGTTGATATTTCCATCTATACACAGATGGCCGTGTAGATATTTCCATGTTTATACAGACGGCGGTGCAGATATTTCCATGGATATGTAGATGGTGGTGTAGATATTTCCATGTTTATACAGATAGCGGTGTTGTTATTTCCATGTTTATATAGATAGCGGTGTAGATATTTCCATGTATATACAGATGGCTGTGTAGATATTTCCATGTTTATACAGATGGCGTTGTAGATATTTCCATGTTTATACCGATAACTTTGCTAGTATTTCCATGTTTATACAGATGGCAATATAGGTATTTCGATGTTTATAGAGATAGCAGTGGAGATATTTCCATGTTTATACAGATAGCGGTGTAGATATTTCCATGTTTATACTGATCGTGGCGTATATATTTCCATGTTTATAGAGATGGCGGTGTAGATATTTCCATGTTCATAGAGATAACGGAGTTGATTTTTCCATGTTTATAGAGATAGCGGTGTGGATATTTCCATGTTTATACAGATAGTGTTGTAGATATTTCCATTTTTATAGAGATGGCGGTGTAGTTATTTCCTTGTTTATACAGATAGCGGTGTAGATATTTCCATGTATATACAGATGGCTGTGTAGATATTTCCATGTTTATACAGATGGCTGTGTAGATATTTCCATGTTAATACAGATGACTTTGTAGGTATTTCCATGTTTATACAGATTGCGGTGTAGATATTTCAATGTTTTTAGAGACAGCTCTGTAGATATTTCCATTTTTATACAGATGGCTGCGTAAATATTTCCATGTTTATACAGATGACTTTGTAGGTATTTCCATGTTTATACAGATGGCGGTGTAGATATTTCCATGTTTATAGAGATAGCGGTGTAGTTATTTCCATGTTTATACAGATCGCGGTGTAGATATTTCCATGTTCATACAGATCGCGGTGTAGATATTTCCATGTTTATACAGATAGCGGTGAAGATATTTCCATGTTTTTACAGATATCGGTGTAGATATTTCCATGTTTACACAGATGGCGGTGTAGATGTTTCCATCTTTCTACAGATGGCATTGTAGATATTTCCATGTTTATACTGATGGCGGTGTAGATATTTCCATGTTTATATAGCTGGTGGTTTAGATATTAACATGTTTATACAGATAGCGGTGTAGATATTTCCTTGTTTATACAGACCGCGGTGTAGATATTTCCATGTTTATACAGATAGCGGTGCAGATATTTCCATGTTTGTACAGATGGCGGTGTTGATATTTCCATCTATACACAGATGACAATGTCGATACCTCCATGTTTATACAGATGGCGGCGCAGATATTTCCATGGATATGTAGATAGCAGGGTAGATATTTCCATGTTAATACAGATAGTGGTGTAGTTATTTCCATGTTTATATAGATAGCGGTGTAGATATTTCCATGTATATACACATGGCTGTGTAGATATTTCCATGTTTATACAGATGGCGTTGTAGATATTTCCACGATTATACAGATAACTTTGTAAGTATTTCCATGTTTATACAGATGGCAGTGTAGATATTTCGATATTTATAGAGAAAGCAGTGGAGATATTTCCATGTTTATACAGATAGCGGTGTAGATATTTGCATGATTATACTGATCGTGGTGTAGATATTTCCATGTTTATCGAGATGGCGGTGTAGATATTTCCATGTTCATAGAGATAGCGGTGTTTATTTTTCCATGTTTATAGAGAGAGCGGTGTGGATATTTCCATGTTTATACAGATAGGGGTGTAGATATTTCCATGTTTATAGACATGGCGGTGTAGATATTTCCATGTTTATTCAGATCACGGTGTAGATATTTGCCTGTTTATACAAATAGGGGTGTAGTTATTTCCATGTTTATACAGATAGCGGTGTAGATATTTCCATGTATATAAAGATGGCTGTGTAGATATGTCCATGTGTATACAGATGGCATTGTAGATATTTCCATGTTTATAGAGATGACTGTATAGGTATTTCTATGTTTTTACAGATGGAAGTGCAGATATTTCCATGTTTATAGGGATAGCGGTGTAGATATTTCCATGTTTGTACAGATGCCGGTGTTGATATTTCCATCTATACAGAGATGGCCGTGTAGATATTTCCATGTTTATACAGATGGCGGCGTAGATATTTCCATGGATATGAAGATGGCGGTGTAGATATTTCCATGTTTATACAGATAGCGGTGTAGGTATTTCCAGGTTCATAGACATAGCGGTGTTGATTTTTCCATGTTTATAGAGATAGCGGTGTGAATATTTCCATGTTTATACAGATAGGTGTGTAGATATTTCCATGTATACACAGATGGCTGTGTAGATATTTCCATGTTTATATAGATGGCTTTGTAGATATTTCCATGTTTATACAGATGACATTGTAGGTATTTCCATTTTATACAGATGGCGGTGTAGATATTTCCATGTTTATAGAGATAGCTGTGTAGATATTTCCATGTTTATACAGATCACGGTGCAGATATATCCATGTTTATACAAATAGCGGTGTAGATATTTCAATGTTTATACAGATAGCGGTGTAGAAATTTCCATGTTTATAGAGAAAGCGGTGTAGTTATTTCCATGTTTATAGACATAGCGGTGTAGATATTTCCATGTTTATATAGATGGCGTTTTAGATATTTCTATGTTTATACCGATAGCGGTGTTGGTATTTCCACGTTTATACAGATAGCGATGTAGATATTTCCATGTTTATACAGCTCGCTGTGCAGATATTTATATCTGTATACAGATGGCATTGTAGATATTTCCTTATTCACACAGATGGCGGTGTAGATGTTTCCATGTTTATACAGATGGCGGAGTAGTTAGTTCCATGTTTATGGAGATGGCAGTGTAGATATTTTCATGTTTATAGAGATGGCTGTGTAGATATTTCCATGTTTATAGAGATAGCAGTGTAGATATTTACATGTTTATACAGATGGCTGTGTAGATATTTCCATGTGTATACAGATGGCATTGTAGATATTTCCATGTTTATAGAGATGACTGTATAGGTATTTCCATGTTTTTACAGATGGCAGTGCAGATATTTCCATGTTTATAGAGATAGCGGTGTAGATATTTCCATGTTTGTACAGATGGCGGTGTTGATATTTCCATTTATACAGAGATGGCCGTGTAGATGTTTCCATGTTTATACAGATGGCGGCGTAGATATTTCCATGGATATGCAGATGGCGGTGTAGATATTTCCATGTTTATACAGATAGCGGTGTAGATATTTCCATGTTTACACAGATGGTGGGGAAGATATTTCCGTGTTTATACACATGGCGGAGTAGATACTTCCATCTTTATGGAGATGGCAGTGTAGATATTTTCATGTTTATAGAGATGGCGGTGTAGATATTTATATATTTGTAGAGATAGCGGTGTAGATATTTCCATCTTTCTACAGATGGCAGTGTAGATAATTCCATGTTTATACAGACGGCCGTGTAGATATTTCCATGTGTATACAGATGGTATTGTAGGTATTTCCATGTATATACAGACGGTGGTGTAGATATTTCCATGTTTATTCAGATGACTGTGTAGATATTTCCATGTTTTTGCAGATGGCAGTGTAGATATTTCAATTTTAATAGAGATGGCGCTGTAGATATTTCCATGTTTAAACACATAACAGTGGAGATATTTCCATGTTTATACAGACAGCAGTGGAGATATTTCCATGTTTATACACATAGCGGTGTACATATTTCCATGATTATAAAAACAGCGGTGTAGGTATTACCATGTTTATACAGATAGCGGTGCAGATATTTCCATGTTTACACAGATGCCTATGCAGATATTTCCATATTTATACAGAGGGCTGTGTAGATATTTCTATGTTTATACAGATGGCAGTGTAGATATTTCCATGTTCCTACACATGACTGTGTAGGTATTTCCATCTTTATACAGATGGCTTTGTAGATATTTCCATGTTTATAGAGATAGCGTTGAAGATATTTCGATGTTTATACAGATAGCGCTGTATATATTTCCATGTTCATACAGATCGTGGTGTAGATATTTCCATGTTTATACAGATAACGGTGTAGATATTTCCATGTTTATACAGACCGCAGTGTAGATAATTCCATGTTTATAGAGATAGAAGTGTAGATATTTTCATATTTGTACAGATGTCGGTGTTGTTGTTTCCATCTATACACAGATTGCCGTGTAGGTATTTCCATGTGTATACAGATGTCATTGCAGATATTTCCATGTTTATACAGATGATGGTGTAGATATTTCCATGTTTACAAAGATGAGTGTATAGGTATTTCCATGTTTATACAGATGGCGGTGTAGATATTTCCATGTTTATAGAGATAGCGGTGTAGACATTTCCATATTTATAAAGATAACGGTGTAGAAATTTCCACGTTTATACAGATTGCGGTTTAAATATTTCCATGTTTATACAGATCACGGTGTAGATATTTCCATGTTTATAGAGATAGCGGTGTAGACATTTCCATATTTATACTGATAATGGTGTAGAAATTTCCATGTTTATACAGATTGCGGTTTAAATATTTCCATGTTTATACAGATCACGGTGTAGATATTTCCATGTTTATAGAGATAGCGGTGTAGATATTTCCATGTTTATACAGATAGCGGTGTTGATATTTCCATGTTTATACAGACCGCGGTGTAAATATTTCCATGTTTATACAGATAGCGGTGCAGATATTTCCATGTTTGCACAGATGGCGGTGTTGATATTTCCATCTATACACGGATGAACGTGTAGATATTTCCATATTTATACAGACGGCGGCGCAGATATTTCCATGGATATGTAGATGGCGGTGTAGATATTTCCATGTTTATACAGATAGCGGTGTAGTTATTTCCATGTTTATATAGATAGCGGTGTAGATATTTCCATGTATATACAGATGGCTGTGTAGATATTTCCATGTTTATACAGATGGCGTTGTAGATATTTCCATGTTTATACAGATAACTTTGCAAGTATTTCCACGTTTACACAGATGGCGGCGTAGATATTTCCATGGACATGCAGATGGCGGTGTAGATATTTCCATGTTTATACAGATAGCGGTGTAGATATTTCCATGTTTTCACAGATGGTGGTGTAAATATTTCCGTGTTTATACACATGGAGGAGTAGATACTTCCATCTTTATGGAGATGGCAGTGTAGATATTCTCATGTTTATAGAGATGGCGGTGTAGATATTTCCATATTTATAGAGATAGCGGTGTAGATATTTCCATCTTTCTACAGATGGCAGTGTAGATATTTCCATGTTTACACAGATGGCGGTGTAGATATTTCCATATTTATACAGATGTCTGTGTAGATATATCTATGTGTATACAGATGGTATTGTAGGTATTTCCATGTTTATACAGATGGTGGTGTAGATATTTCCATGTTTATTCAGATGACTGTGTAGATATTTCCATGTTTTTACAGATGGCAGTGTAGATATTTCAATGTTTATAGTGATGGCGCTGTAGATATTTCCATGTTTATACAGATAACGGTGGAGAAATTTCCATGTTTATACAGACAGCAGTGGACATATATCCATATTTGTACACATAGCGGTGTACATATTTCCATGTTTATAGAGACAGCGGTGTAGGTATTTCCATGTATATACAGATAGCGGTGCAGATATTTCCATGTTTATACAGATGCCTATGCAGATATCTCCATATTTATTCAGAGGGCTGTGTAGTTATTTCTATGTTTATTCAGATGGCAGTGTAGATATTCCCATGTTCCTACACATGACTGTGTAGGTATTTCCATATTTATACAGATGGCTTTGTAGATATTTCCATGTCTATAGAGATAGCGGTGCAGATATTTCCATGTTTATACAGATAGCGGTGTATATATTTCCATGTTTATACAGATCATGGTGTAAATATTTCAATGTTTATACAGATACCGGCGTAGATCTTTCCATGTTTATACAGACCGCAGTGTAGATATTTCCATGTTTATTGAGATAGCAGTGTAGATATTTCCATGTTTATACTGATAGCGGTGTAGATATTTCCATGTTTATACAGACCGCGGTGTAGATATTTCCATGTTTATACAGATCGCGGTGTAGATATTTCCATGTTTATACAGATAGCGGTGTTGATATTACCATGTTTATACTGATCGTGGTGTAGATATTTCCATGTTTATAGAGATGGTGGTGTAGATATTTCCTTGTTCATATAGATAGCGGTATTGATTTTTCCATGTTTATAGAGATAGCGGTGTGGATATTTCCATGTTTGTACAGATAGGGGTGTAGATATTTCCATGTTTATAGAGATGGCGGTGTAGATATTTCCATGTTTATACAGATCGCGGTGTAGATATTTGCTTGTTTATAAAAATAGCGGTGTAGTTATTCCCACGTTTATACAGATAGCGGTGTAGATATTTCCATGTATATTCAGATGGCTGTGTAGATATTTCCATGTTTATACAGATGGCTGTGTAGATATTCCATGTTTACACAGATGACTTTCTAGGTATTTCCATGTTTATACAGATGGCGGTGTAGATATTTCCATGTTTATAGAGATAGCTGTGTAGATATTTCCATGTTTATACAGATGGAGGTGCAGATATTTCCATGTTTATAGAGATAGCTGTGTAGATATTTCCATGTTTATACAGATGGCTGTGTAGATATTTCCATGTTTATACAGATGACTTTGTAGGTATTTCCATGTTTATAGAGATGGCAGTGTAGATATTTCCATGTTTATATAGATAGCTGTGTAGATATTTCCATGTTTATACAGATCGCGGTGTACATATTTCCATGTTTATACAGATCGCGGTGTAGTTATTTCCATGTTTACACAGAAAGCGGTGTAGATATTTCCATGTTTACACAGATTGCGGTGTAGATATTAACATCTTTCTACAGATGGCATTGTAGATACTTCCATGTTTATACAGATGGCGGTGTAAATATTTCCATGTTTATATAGATGGTGGTGTAGATATTACCATGTTTATACAGATAGCGGTGTAGATATTTCCATGTTTATAGAGATAGCGGTGTAGGTTTTTCCATGTTTATAGACATAGCGGTGTAGATATTTCCATGTTTATGTAGACGGCATTGTAGATATTTCCATGTTTATACCGATAGCGGTGTTGGTATTTCCACATTTATACAGATAGCGGTGTAGATATTTCCATGTTTATATGGATAGCGGAGTAGATATTTCCATGTTTATAAAGACCGCTGTGTAGATATTTCCATGTTTATACAGATTGCGGTGCAGATATTTCCATGTTTGTACAGATGGCGGTGTTGATATTTCCATCGATACACAGATGACCGTGTAGATATTTCCATGTTTATACAGATGGCGGCGCAGATATTTCTATGGATATGTAGATGGTGGTGTAGATATTTCCATGTATATTCAGATAGCGCTGTACTTATTTCCATGTTTATATAGAGAGCGGTGTAGATATTTCCATGTATGTACACATGGCTGTGAAGATATTTCCATGTCTATACAGATGGCGGTGTAGATATTTCCATGTTTATACAGATAACTTTGAAAGTATTTCCATCTTTATACAGATGGCGGTGTAGATATTTCGATGTTTATAGAGATAGCAGTGGAGATATTTCCATGTTTATACAGATAGCAGTGTAGTTTTTTCCATGTTTATATAGATATCGGTGTAGATATTTCCATGTATATACACAGGGCTGTGTAGATATTTCCATGTTTATACAGATGGCGGTGTAAATACTTCCATGTTTATACAGATAACTATGTAAGTATTTCCATGTTTATACAGATGGCGGTGTAGATATTTCGATGTTTATAGAGATAGCAGTGGAGATATTTCCATGTTTATACACATAGCGGTGTAGATAATTCCATGTTTATACTGACCGTGGTGTAGATATTTCCATGTTTATAGAGTTGGCGGTGTAGATATTTCCATGTTCATAGAGATAGCGGTGTTGATTTTTCCATGTTTATAGAGATAGCTGTGTGGATATTTCTATGTTTATACAGATAGGGGTGTAGATATTTCCATGTTTATAGAGATGGCGGTGTAGATATTTCCATGTTTATACAGATCATGGTGTAGATATTTCCATGTTTTTACACATCACGGTGTAGATATTTCCATGTTTATACAGATCATGGTGTAGATATTTCCATGTTTATACAGATCGCGGTGTTGATATTACCATGTTTATAGGGATAGCGGTGCAAATATTTCCACATTTATACAGATAGCGGTGTAGTTATTAGCATGTTTATACAGATAGCGCTGTAGACATTTCCATGTATAAACAGATGTCTGTGTATATATTTCCATGTTTAAACAGATGGCGGTGTGGATATTTCCTTGTTTATACAAATAGCAGTGTAGATATGTCCATGTTTATACAGATAGCGGTGTAGCTATTTCCATGTATATACAGATGGCTGTGTAGATATTTCCATGTTTATAGAGATGGCTGTTTAGATATTTACATGTTTATACAGATGACTTTGTAGTTATTTCCATGTTTATACCGATGGCGGTTTAGAAAATACCATGTTTATAGAGATAGCTGTGTGGATATTTCCATGTTTACACAGATAGCGGTTTATATATTTCCATGTTTATACAGATGGCGGTGTTGATATTTCCATCGATACACAGATGACCGTGTAGATATTTCCATGTTTATACAGATGGCGGCACAGATATTTCCATGGATATGTAGATGGCGGTGTAGATATTTCCATGTTTATACAGATAGCGGTGTAGTTATTTCCATGTTTATATAAATAGCGGAGTAGTTATTTCCATGTATATACACATGGCTGTGTAGATATTTCCATGTTTATTCAGATGGCGGTGTAGATATTTCCATGTTTATACAGATAACTTTGTAAGTATTTCCATGTTTATACAGATGGCGGTGTAGTTATTTCCATGTTTATATAAATAGCGGTGTAGTTATTTCCATGTATATACACATGGCTGTGTAGATATTTCCATGTTTATACAGATGGCGGTGTAGATATTTCCATGTTTATACAGATAACTTTGTAAGTATTTCCATGTTTATACAGATGGCGGTGTAGATATTTCGATGTTTATAGAGATAGCAGTGAAGATATTTCCATGTTTATAGAGATGGCGCTGTAGATATTTCCATGTTCATAGAGATAGCGGTGTTGATTTTTCCATGTTTATAGAGATAGCGGTGTGGATATTTCCATGTTTATACAGATAGGGGTGTAGATATTTCCATGTTTATACATATGGCGGTGTAGATATTTCCATGTTTATACAGATCACGGTGTAGATATTTCCTGGTTTATACTAATAGCTGTGTAGTTATTTCCATGTTTATACAGATAGTGGTGTAGATATTTCCATGAATATACAGAAGGCTGTGTAGATATTTCCATGTTTATACAGATGGCTGTGTAGATATTTCCATGTTTATAAAGATGACTTTGTAGGTATTTCCATGTTTATACAGATGGCGGTGTAGATATTTCCATGTTTATAGAGAGCTGTGTAGATTCTTCCATGTTTATACAGATAGCGGTGTAGATATTTCCTGGTTTATAATAATAGTGGTGTAGTTATTTCCATGTTTATAAAGATAGCGGTGTAGATATTTCCATGTTTACACACATTGAGGTGTAGGTATTTCCATCTTTCTACAGATGGCATTGTAGATATTTCCATGTTTATATAGATGGCGGTGTAGATATTTCCATGTTTCTATAGATAGTGGTGTAGATATTACCATGTTTATACAGGTAGCGGTGTAGATATTTCCATGTTTATACAGATTGTGGTGAAGTTATTTCCATGTTTATACAGACCGCGGTGTAGATATTTCCATGTTTATACAGATCGCGGTTTAGATATTTCCATGTTTATACAGATAGCGGTGTAGATATTTCCATGTTTATACAGATAGCGGTGGAGATATTTCCATGTTTATAGAGATAGCGCTGTAAGTATTTCCATGTTTATAGACATAGTGGTGTAGATATTTCCATGTTTATATAGATGGCGTTGTAGATATTTCCATGTTTATACTGATAGCGGTGTTGGTATTTCCACGTTTATACAGATAGCGATGTAGATTTTCCATGTTTATACAGCTCGCGGTACAGACATATATATCTTTATACAGATGGCATTGTAGATATTTCCTTATTCACACAGATGTCGGTGTAGATGTTTCCATGTTTATACAGATTGCGGAGAAGTTAGTTCCATGTTTATGGATATGGCAGAGTAGATATTTTCATGTTTATATAGATGGCGGTGTAGATATTTCCATGTTTATACAGATGGCTGTGTAGATATTTCCATATGTATACAGACGGCATTGTAGATATTTCCATGTTTATACAGATAGCGGTGTAGATATTTCCAAGTTTACACAGATACCTGTGTCGATAATTCCATGTTTACAGAGATATCATTGTAGATATTTCCATGTTTATACAGATGGCGCTGTATTTATTTCTATGTTTATAGAGATAGCGGTGTAAATATTTCCATGTTTATGGAAATGGTGGTGTAAGTATTTTCATGTATATAGAGATAGCGGTGTAGATATTTCCATGTTTCTACAGATGACTGTGTAGATATTTCCATGTTTGTACAGAATGCAGTGCAGATATTTCCATGTTTATAGAGATAGCCGTGTAGATATTTCAATGTTTATACAGATTGCGGTGGAGGTATGTCCATGTTTATACAGATAGAAATGGAGATATTTCCACGTTAATACACAAAGCGGTGTAGATATTTCCATGTTTATACAGATAGCGGTGTAGATATTTCCATGTTTATACAGATGGCTGTGCTGATATTTCCATATTTATACAGAGTTTTCTCTAGATATTTCCATGTTTTTATAGATGACAGTGAAGATATTTCCCGGTTTATACAGATGACTGTGTAGATATTTTCATGTTAATACAGATGGCGGTGTAGATATTTCCATGTTTATAGAGATAGCGTTGTAGATATTTCCATGTTTATACAGATGGCGGTGTAGATACAGCCACGTTTCTCAAGATGGCAGTGTAGATATTTTCATTTTTACATAGATGGCGGTGTAGATATTTCCATGTTTACAGAGATTGCGGTGTAGATATTTCCATGTTTATAGTGCAAGTGGTGTAGGTATTTCCATGTTTATAGAGATAGCGGTGTAGGCATTTCCATATTTATACAGGTAGCGGTGTAGGTATTTCCATGTTTATACAGATGGCGGTGTAGATATTTCCATGTTTCTAAAGATGGCAGTGTAGATATTTCCTTGTTTATACAGATAGCGGTGTAGAAATGTCCATGTATATACAGATAGCGGTGTAGATATTTCCATGTTTACACAGATAGCGGTGGAGATATTTCCCTGTTTATACAGATAGCGCTGTAGATATTTCCATGTTTATACAGATAGCGGTGTAGATATTTCCATGTTTATAGAGATAGCGTTGTAGATATTTCAATGTTTATACAGATAGCTGGGTAGATATTTCCATGTGTATACAGATGGCGGTGTAGATATTTCCATGTTTATACATATAGCGGTGTAGACATTTCCATGTTTACAGATATAGCGGTAAAGTTATTTCCATCTTTGCACAGATTGTGGTGTAGACATTGCAAACTTTACACAGATAGCGGTGTAGATATTTCCAAGTTTACACAGATAACTGTGTCGATATTTCCATGTTTACAGAGATATCATTGTAGATATTTCCATGTTTATACAGATAGCGGTGTAGTTATTTACATGTTGATACAGATAGCGGTGTGGATATTTTCAGGGTTATACAGATAGTGGTGTAGTTATTTCCACGTTTTACAGATAGCTGTGTAGATATTTCCCTGTTTACCCAGATAGCGTTGTAAATATTTCCATGTTTACATAGATAGTGTTGTAGACATTTCCATGCTTACACAGATTGCGGTGTAGATATTTACAAGTTTACACAGATAGCTGTGTAGATATTTCCGTGTTTACACAGATAGCATTGTAGATATTTCATTGTTTACAGAGATAGCGGTGTAGGTATTTCCATGTTTTTAAAGACACCGGTGTAGGTATTACCGTGTTTAAAAAGATAGCCGTGGAAATATTTCCATGTTTATACAGATAGCGGTGTAAAAATTTCCATGTTTATACAGATAGTGGTGTATTTATTTCCATGTTTATACAGATAGCGGTGTAAATATTTCCATGTTTATAGAGACTGCAGTGTAGATATTTCCATCTTTGCACAGATTGCTGTGTAGATATTTAAATGTTTATGCAGATAGCGGTGTAGTTATTTCCATGTTGATACAGATAGCGGTGTAGATATTTCCATGTTTATACAGGTAGCTGTGTAGAAATTCCCATGCTTATACAGATCGCTTTGTATATATTTCCATCTTTCTACACATGTCAGTGTAGATATTTCCAAGTTTATACAGATGTCTGTGTAGATATTTCCATGTTTATGCAGATGGCGGTGTAGATATTTCCATGTTTATAGAGATGGCGGTGTAGTTATTTCTATGTTTATAGAGATAGCGGTGTAAATATTTCCATGTTTATAGAGATGGTGGTGTAAGTATTTTCATGTTTATAGAGATAGCGGTCTAGATATTTCCATGTTTATACAGATAGCGGTGTTGCTACTTCCATGTTTATACAGATAGCGGTGTAGATATTTCCATGTTTATACAGATAGAAGTGAAGATATTTCCATGTTTATACAGATAGTGGTGTAGATATTTCCAAGTTTATACAGATGGCGGTGTAGATACATCCATGTTTCTGAAGATGGCGGTGTAGATATTTTCATGTTTATAGAGATGGCGGTGTAGATATTTCCATGTATATAGAGATTGCAGTGTAGATATTTCCATGTTTATAGAGAAAGCGCTGTAGGTATTTCCATGTTTATAGAGATAGCGGTGTAGATATTTCCATATTTATACAGATAGCTGTGTAGGTATTTCTATGTTTATACAGATTGCGGTGTAGATATTTCCATGTTTCTACAGATGGCGGTGTAGATATTTCCTTGTTTATACAGACAGCGGTGTAGATATATCCATGTTTATACAGGTAGCGGTGTAGATATTTCCATGTTTACAGAGGTAGCGGTGTAGTTATTTCCATCTTTGCACAGATTGTCGTGTAGATACTTCCATGTTTACACAGATATCGTTGTAGATATTTCCATGTTTATACAGATAGCGGTGTAGTTATTTCCATCTTTGCACAGATTGCCGTGTAGATATTTCCATGTTTACGCAGATAGCTTTGTAGATATTTCCAAGTTTACACTGAGAGCTGTGTAGGTATTTCCATGTTAACACACATACCGTGGTAGATATTTCCATGTTTATACAGATTAGGTTTAAATATGTCCATGATTATACAGATAGCAGTGTAGATATTTTCATGTTTATACAGATAGCGGTGGAGATATTTCCATGTTTATAGAGACTGCAGTATAGTTACTTCCATGTTTATACAGATAGCGGTGTAGATATTTTCATGTTTACAGAGATAGCAGTGTAGATATTTCCATCTTTTCACAGATTGCTGTGTAGATATTATCATTTTTACACAGAGAGCTGTGTAGATATTTCCAAGTTTACACAGATAGCTGTGCAGATATTTCCATGTTTACGCAGATAGCATTGTATATATTTCCATGTTTATACAGATAGTGGTGTAGATATTTCCATGTTTATACAGAAAGCGGTGTAGATATTTCGATGTTTATACAGATATCGGTGGAGATATTTCCCTGTTGATACAGATAGCGATGTAGATATTTCCATGTTTATACAGATAACGGTGTAGATATTTCCATGTTTATAGAGATAGCGTTGTAGATATTTCCATGTTTATACAGATGGCTATGTAGATATTTCCATGTGTGTACAGATGGCGGTGTAGATATTTCCATGTTTATACAGATGGTGCTGTAGATATTTCCATGTTTATACAGATGGCAGTGTAGATATTTCCATGTTTATAAAGATATCGGTGTAGATATTTCCAAGTTTACAGAGATAGCGGTGTAGATATTTCCATCTTTGCACAGATTGCGGTGTAGGTATAGCCAAATTTACACAGATACCGGTGTAGATATTTCCAAGTTTACACAGATAGCTGTGTACATATTTCCAATTTTACAGAGATAGCATTGTAGATATTTCTGTATTTATACAGATTGCGGTGTAGTTATTTCCATGTTGATACAGATAGCGTTGTAGATATTTCCATGTTTTTAAAGGTAGCGGTGTAGAAATTCCCATGTTTATACTGATTGCTTTGTATATATTTCCATCTTTCTACACATGTCAGTGTAGATATTTCCAAGTTTATACAGATGTCTGTGTAGATATTTCCATGTTTATGCAGATGGCGGTGTAGATATTTCCATGTTTATAGAGATGGCGGTGTAGTTATTTCTATGTTTATAGAGATAGCGGTGTAAATATTTCCATGTTTATAGAGATGGTGGTGTAAGTATTTTCATGTCTGTAGAGATAGCGGTCTAGATATTTCCATGTTTATACAGATAGCGGTGTTGCTACTTCCATGTTTATACAGATAGCGGTGTAGATATTTCCATGTTTATACAGCTCGCGGTGTAGATATTTCCATCTTTATACAGATGGGAGTGGAGATATTTCCATGTTTATACAGATAGCGGTGTAGGTAATTCCATGTCTATAGAGATAGCGGTGTAGGTATTTCCATGTTTATACAGATTGCGGTTTAGATATTTCCATCTTTATACAGATGGCGGTGTAGGTATTTCCATGTTTAAACAGATAGAAGTGAAGATATTTCCAAGTTTATACAGATAGTGGTGTAGATATTTCCAAGTTCATACAGATGGCGGTGTAGATACATCCATGTTTCTGAAGATGGCGGTGTAGATATTTGCATGTTTATAGAGATGGCGGTGTAGATATTTCCATGTATATAGAGATTGCAGTGTAGATATTTCCATGTTTATAGAGAAAGCGGTGTAGGTATTTCCATGTTTATAGAGATAGCGGTGTAGATATTTTCATATTTATACAGATAGCGGTGTAGGTATTTCCATGTTTATACAGATTGCGGTGTAGATATTTCCATGTTTCTACAGATGGCGGTGTAGATATTTCCTAGTTTATACAGACAGCGGTGTAGATATATCCATGTTTATACAGGTAGCGGTGTAGATATTTCCATGTTTACAGAGGTAGCGGTGTAGTTATTTCCATCTTCGCACAGATTGTCGTGTAGATATTTCCATGTTTACGCAGATAGCTGTGTAGATATTTCCAAGTTTACACAGATAGCTGTGTAGATACTTCCATGTTTACACAGATAGCGTTGTAGATATTTCCATGTTTATACAGATAGCGGTGTAGATATTTCCATGTTTATACAGATAGCTTTGTAGATATTTCCATGTTTATACAGATAGAGGTGGAGATATATCCCTGTTTATACAGATAGCGATGTAGATATTTCCATGTTTCTACAGATAGCGGTGTAGATATTTCCATGTTTATAGAGATACCAGTGTAGATATTTCCATGTTTATGCAGATGGCTTTGTAGATATTTCCATGTGTGTACAGATGGCGGTGTAGATGATTCCATGTTTATACAGATGGCGCTGTAGATATTTCCATGTTTATACAGATGGCAGTGTAGATATTTCCATGTTTATACAGATATCGGTGTAGATATTTCCATGTTTGCAGAGATAGCGGTGTAGGTATTTCCATCTTTGCACAGATTGCGGTGTAGGTATTGCGAAATTTTCACAAATAGCGTTGTAGATATTTCCAAGTTTACACAGATAGCAGTGTAGATATTTCCATGTTTACAGAGATAGCATTGTAGATATTTCCGTGTTTATACAGATTGCAGTGTAGTTATTTCCATGTTGATACAGATAGCGGTGTAGATATTTCCATGTTTATACAGGTAGCGGTGTAGAAATTCCCATGTTTATACAGATCGCTTTGTAGACATTTCCATTTTTCTACAGATGTCAGTGTAGATATTTCCAAGTTTATACAGATGGCAGTGTAGATATTTCCATGTTTATACAGATGTCGGTGTAGATATTTCCTTGTTTATTCAGATGGCGGTGTAGATATTTCCATGTTTATAGAGATGGCGGTGTAGTTTTTTCTATGTTTATAGGGATAGCGTTGTAAATATCTCCATGTTTATAGAGATGGTGGTGTAAGTATTTTTATGTGTATAGAGATAGCAGTGTAGATATTTCCATGTTTATACAGATAACGGTGTTGTTATTTCCATGTTTATACAGATAGCGGTGTAGATATTTCCATGTTTATACAGTTCGCGGTGTAGATATTTCCATCTTTATAAAGATGGCAGTGTAGATATTTCCATGTTTATACAGATAGCGGTGTAGATATTTCCATGTCTATAGAGAAAGCGGTGTAGGTATTTCCATATTTATACAGATTGCGGTGTAGATATTTCCATCTTTATACAGATGGCGGTGTAGATATTTTCATGTTTATACAGATGACAGTGAAGATATGTCCATGTTTATACAGATAGTGGTGTAGATATTTCCATGTTTATTCAGATGGTGGTGTAGATACATCCATGTTTCTGAAGATGGCGGTGTAGATATTTTCATGTTTATAGAGATGGCGGTGTAGATATTTCCATGTTTATACAGATGTCTGTGTAGATATTTCCATGTTTATGCTGATAGCAGTGTAGATATTTCCATATTCATAGAGATGGCGGTATAGTTATTTCTAAGTTTATAGAGAGAGCGGTGTAAATATTTCCATGTTTATAGAGATGGTGGTGTAAGTATTTTCATGTATATAGAGATAGCAGTGTAGATATTTTCATGTTTATAGAGAAAGCGGTGTAGGTATTTCCATGTTTTTAGAGATACCGGTGTAGATATTTCCATATTTATACAGATAGCGGTGTAGGTATTTCCATGTTTATACAGATTGCGGTGTAGATATTTCCATGTTTCTACAAATGGCGGTGTAGATATTTCCTTGGTTATACAGACAGCGGTGTAGATATTTCCATGTTTATACAGGTAGCGGTGTAGATATTTCCAAGTTTACAGAGATAGCGGTGTAGTTATTTCCATCTTTGCACCGATTGCCGTGTAGATATTTCCATGTTTACGCAGATAGCTGTGTAGATATTTTCAA
The DNA here is from genome assembly GCF_029289425.2 of Pan paniscus. NCBI lineage: Eukaryota > Metazoa > Chordata > Mammalia > Primates > Hominidae > Pan > Pan paniscus. Next base: position 47,127,622 of record NC_073271.2, read on the forward strand.
GTTTACACAAAGAGCTGTGAAGGTATTTCCATGTTTACACACATACCGTGGTAGACGTTTCCATGTTTATACAGATTGTGGTTTAGATATATCCATGATTATACAGATAGCAGTGTAGATATATTCATGTTTATACAGATAGCGGTGGAGATATTTCCATGTTTATAGAGACTGCAGTATAGATATTTCCATGTTTATACAGATAGCAGTGTAGATATTTCCATGTTTATACAATCAGTGGTGTAGATATTTCCATGTTTAAACAGATTGCGGTGCAGATATTTCCATCTTTATACAGATGGCGGTGTAGGTATTTCCATGTTTATACAGATGGCAGTGAATATATTTCCATGTATATACAGATAGTGGTGTAGATATTTCCTTGTTTACACAGATGGCAGTGTAGATACACCCATGTATCTGAAGATGGCGGTGTAGATATTTTCATATTTATAGAGATGGAGGTGTAGATATTTCCATGTATATAGCGACAGCAGTGTAGATATTTTCATGTTTATAGAGAAAGCAGTGTAGGTATTTCCATGTTTATACGAATGGCAGTGTATATGTTTCCATGTTTATACAGATATCCGTGTAGATATTTCCATGTTTACAGAGATAGCGGTGTAGGTATTTCCATCTATGCATAGATTGCGGTGTAGTTATTGCCAAATTTATACATATAGCGGTGTAGATATTTCCAAGTTTACACAGATAGCTGTGTAGATATTTCCATGTTTACAGAGATAGCATTGTACATATTTCCATGCTTATACAGATTGTGGTGTTGTTATTTCCATGTTGATACAGATAGCGGTGTAGATATTTCTATGTTTATATAGGTAGCGGTGTAGAAATTCCCATGTTGATACAGATTGCTTTGTAGACATTTCCATCTTTCTACAGATGTCAGTGTAGATAATACCAAGTTTATACAGACGGCAGTGTAGATATTTCCATGTTTATACAGATGACTGTGTAGATATTTCCATGTTTATGCAGATGGCGGTGTAGATATTTCCATGTTTATAGAGATGGCGGTGTAGTTATTTCTATGTTTATAGAGATAGCTGTGTAAATATCTCCATGTTTATAGAGATGATGGTGTAAGTATTTTCATGTTTATAGAGATAGCGGTGTAGGTATTTCCATGTTAATACAGATAGCGGTGTTGTTATTTCCAACTTTATACAGATAGCGGTGTAGATTTTCCATGTTTATACAGCTCGCGGTGTAGATAATTCCATCTTTATACAGATGGCCGTGTAGATATTTCCATGTTTATACAGATAGCGGTGTAGATATATCCATGTTTCTGAAGATTGCGGTTTAGATATTTTCATGTTTATAAAGATGGTTGTGTAGATATTTCCATGTATATAGAGATTTCAGTGTAGATATTTCCATGTTTATTGAGAAAGCGGTGTAGGTATTTCCATGTTTATAGAGATAGCGGTGTGGATATTTCCATATTTATACAGATAGCGGTGTAGGTATTTCCATGTTTATACAGATGGTGGTGTAGATATTTCCTTGTTTATACAGTTAGCGGTGTAGATATTTCCATGTTTACACAGATATCGGTGTAGATATTTCCAGGTTTATACGGAGAGCGGTGTAGATATTTCCACGTTTTACAGATAGTGATGTAGATATTTCCGTCTTTATACAGATAGCGGTGCAGATATTTCCATGTTTACACAAATAGCCATGCAGATATTTCTATGTTTACACAGATAGAGTTGCAGATATTTCCATGTGTATAAAGATAGCGGTTTAGATATTTCCATCTTTATACAGATAGCGGTGTGGGTATATCCATGTTTATACAGATAGCGGTGTGGGTATTTCCATGTTTATACAGATAGCTGTATAGATATTTCCATGTTTATAGAGATGACAGTCTATATATTTCCATGTTTATACAGCTTTCCGTTTAGATATTTCCATGTTTATACAGATAGCGGTGTAGATATTTCCATGTTTATACAGATAGCTGTGTAGATATTTCCATGTTTATACAGACCGCAATGTAGATATTTCTATGTTTATAGAGATAGCGGTGTAGATATTTTCATGTTCATACAAACAACAGTGTAGATATTTTCATGTTTATGGAGATAGCGGTGTAGATATTTCCATTTTTATAGACATAGCGGTGTAAATATTTCCAAGTTTTTACAGATAGCGATGTAAATATTTCCATGATTATACAGATAGCGGTGTAAATATTTTCATGTTTATAGACATAGCTGTGTAGATATTTCCATGTTTTTAGAGATAGCGGTGTAAATATTTCCATGTTTATACAGATAGCCGTGTAAATGTTTACACGTTTATAGGGATAGCAGTGTAGATATTCCCATGTTTATACAGATAGCGGTGTAGATATTTCCCCGTTTATAGAGATAGCGGTGTAGATATTTCCACGTTTATACAGATAGAGGTGAAGATATTTCCACTTTTATACCGATTGCGGTGTAGAAATTTCCAAGTTTATACACATAGCGGTGCAGATATTTCCACGTTTATACACATACCGGTGTAGATATTTCCACGTCTATACAGATAGCGGTGTAGGTATTTCCACGTTAATACAGATAACGGTGTAGATATTTCCAGGTTTATAGAGACAGCGGTGTAGGTATTTCCATGTTTCTACAGATGGCGGTGTACATATTTCCATGTTTATAGAGACAGCTGTGTAGTTATTTCCATGTTTATACAGAAAGTGGTGTAGATATTTCCATGTTTATTCAGTCAGTGGTGTAGATATTTCCATGTTTAAACAGATAGCCGTGTATATATTTCCATGTTTAATCAGACAGCAGTGTAGATATTTCCATGTTTTACAGATAGTGGTGTAGATATTTCCATGTTTATGGAGATAGCGGTGTAGATATTTCCATGTTTATAGAGATAGCTTTGTAAATATTTCCATGTTTATACAGATAGCTGTGTAAGTATTTCCATGTTTATAGAGGTAGCGGTGTAGATATTTCCATGTTTATACAGATAGCGGTGTAGATATTTCCACATTTATACTTATAGCGGTGTAGATATTTCCAGGTTTATAGAGTTAGCAGTGTAGATGTTCCCACGTTTATATAGATAGCGGTGTAGATATTTCCATGTTTTTAGAGATAGCGGTGTAGATATTTCCATGTTTCTAGAGACAGCGGTGTAGATATTTCCAGGTTCATAGAGATAGCGGTGTAGATATTTCCATGTTTATAGAGACAGTGATGTAGATATTTGCGTGTTTATAGAGATAGCATTGTAGATATTTCCATGTTTATAGAGACAGTGGTGTAGATATTTCCATGTTTATACAGATAGAGGTGTAGATATTTCCATGTTTATAGAGACAGCAGTGTAGATATTTCCATGTTTATACTGATAGCGGTGTTGGTATTTCCATGTTTATAGAGATAGCAGTGTAGATATTTCCATGTTTATAGAGATAGCGGTGTAGATATTTCCATGTTTATAGAGACGGCGGTGTAAGTAGTTCCATGTTTATACAGATAGCGTTGTAAGTGTTTACACATTTACAGAGATAGCGGTGTAGATATTTCCACGTTTACAGAGATTTTATGAAATGTTATTTTATGAAGACCAAACAAGTCATTGGGGTACCTACCTTATGTCATTTTTTACATTGAGAGTGTTAAAAATACCCCTACCCTAACCAAAACCCTGACATATAGAGCCAGGAAAGGCCATGCAATAAAGGATTCTAGGGCTTGTATGCCTGATAACAAAAACTTATCACAGAAGACTGCAAAAAACACAATCTTGCACAAAGCCCATTGCAACTTTGCACACAACAATGCTTTTGAAGGATATTTGCCCAACAACTGCCTGTCCAACCTGTGCCTGGCATCACCTTTGTTATTGATCTTTGTAGCCAAGGATAGTCATTTCCAAATGATCATATAATCTTCCTCATTTTTTCTTTTGTCTTCCTTTACCTCCGTGAATATGCATATAGTTTACTCTGGCTTGCCTGTTTCTATTGCAAGGCTCTGTTTCCAAACGAATATCTTTTTCTTGTGGAGAGCCTCTCTCTGTTTGTTATTTAGGTTGATAAGAGAAATGTGAACATTTGAGAGCTCAGGTAAAAGGCCTTAGTCTACAGTGAAACTTTTTTGCACCCTTAGATGCTTACTTCCACTACAACTTGCAGGTGGGCCTTGAAAATTTCTTGGAATAAGTTTGAGCTTTGGTCTTCTCCGATTCATTTAGCATAGATTCTCAAAATGTGGTCCCTGGACCCACAGCATCAGCATCACCTGGAGATTGTTAGAAATGCAAATCATCGGGCCTCATTCCAGACCCTCAGCTGGAAACTCTAGGGGCATGGCCAGACCCTCTGTAGCTGAACAAGCCATCCAGGTGGTTTTGATGCAGCTAAAGTTCTGGAACAACTAATGTAGCCCCATTTGGAAAACTTGGCTCTACAGGCCTCCCTAGCTGGTAAGCTGCTAGCATTTTTTGTTTGTTTGTGTCTTTGTTTTGATACAGGGTCTTGCTCTGTTGACCAGACCGTGACCTCCTGGGTTCAAGCGAGGACTCAGCCTCCTGAGTAGCCGGGACTACAGGTATGTGCCCCCACCATGCCCAACTACTTTTTGTATTTTTTTTTTGTAGGGATGGGGTTTTAGCCCAGGCTAGTCTCAAACTCCTGGACTCAAGCAATCTGCCCACTTTGGCCTCATGAAGTGCTGGGATTATAGGCATGGGCCACCACTCCTGGCCCAAAGTTCATATTTTAACTACTAACCTAAATTATTTTAAAAACAAAATTCTCCTTGGACTCAAACCAGGTCAGAGTGACATGATCATGTGCCTGTTTTGTGCAGGGTGAAGTGAGATTATTATCTAGGAAATAGCTGAAATGTCCTGAGGGTGACAAAGAGGAGCTGTGTTTTCAGCCAAATATCAGAACCAGGGCCACTGCCTGCCGCCGAACCCCAGCGGGGACTCCTACTTTGTGTTTATCTGTGGTGGCTACGCTTGCCCACCTGGGTGGGAACCCCGAGAATGACTCCAGACTTTTCCAGGGACTGCATGCCAGGGTATTTTTACAATTTCTGTGTAGACTTTGTTCGGGTGGAAAAGTTATTTTATGAAGACGAAACAAGCAATTGGGGTACCTACCTTATGGCATTTTTTACATTGAGAGTGTTAAAAATACCCCTCCCCTAACCAAAACCCTGACAAATAGAGCCAGGGAAGGCCATGCAATAAAGGATTCTTGGGCTTGTATGCCTGATAACAAAAACTTATCACAGAAGACTGCAGAAAACACAATCTTGCACAAAGCCCATTGCAACTTTGCACACAACAATGCTTCTGAAGGATATTTGCCCAACAACTGCCTGTCCAACCTGTGCCTGGCATCACTTTTGTTATTGATCTTTGTAGCCAAGGATAATCATTTCCAAATGATCATATAATCTTCCTCATTTTTTCTTTTGTCTTCCTTTACCTCCGTGAATATGCATATAGTTTACTCTGGCTTGCCTGTTTCTATTGCAAGGCTCTGTTTCCAAACGAATATCTTTTTCTTGTGGAGAGCCTCTCTCTGTTTGTTATTTAGGTTGATAAGAGAAATGTGAACATTTGAGAGCTCAGGTAAAAGGCCTTAGTCTACAGTGAAACTTTTTTGCACCCTTAGATGCTTATTTCCACTACAACTTGCAGGTGGGCCTTGAAAATTTCTTGGAATAAGTTTGAGCTTTGGTCTTCTCCGATTCATTTAGCATAGATTCTCAAAATGTGGTCCCTGGACCCACAGCATCAGCATCACCTGGAGATTGTTAGAAATGCAAATCATCGGGCCTCATTCCAGACCCTCAGCTGGAAACTCTAGGGGCATGGCCAGACCCTCTGTAGCTGAACAAGCCATCCAGGTGGTTTTGATGCAGCTAAAGTTCTGGAACAACTAATGTAGCCCCATTTGGAAAACTTGGCTCTACAGGCCTCCCTAGCTGGTAAGCTGCTAGCATTTTTTGTTTGCTTGTTTGTTTGTTTTGATACAGGGTCTTGCTCTGTTGACCAGACCGTGACCTCCTGGGTTGAAGTGAGGACTCAGCCTCCTGAGTAGCCGGGACTACAGGTATGTGCCACCACCATGCCCAACTACTTTTTGTATTTTTTTTTTTTTGTAGGGATGGGGTTTTAGCCCAGGCTAAACTCAAACTCCTGGACTCAAGCAATCTGCCCACTTTGGCCTCACGAACTGCTGGGATTATAGGCATGAGCCACTGTGCCCGGCCCTGCCAGCTTTGTATAAGCTGAGGAGTTTTTAAAAATACCTAGACTCAGGGCAAACCCCAGACACTTAAGTCAGATTCTCTGGGAGGTGAAGCCCAGGCACTGGTATTTTTAAAGTCTCTACAGATGGTTCTAATGTGCTGCTAAGTTAGAGAACCACTGATCTAGACCAGGCCTTTTCAAACTTAATGTGCACGTGAATTACCTGGACCTTGTTAAAATGGAGATTCAGTCTGCATAGGCCTGGGGTGGAGCCTGAGCTTCTGCATTTTTAACCAGTCTCTAGAGGATGCTGCTGCATCTGGGCTGCTAACTACACTTGGAGATAGGAGGTTCTGGAGAGCAGAGGAAAGAGCATGAACCATAACCTAGGGGCTGGTAGTCCTGACTTCCGAGCCAAGGTTTGCCTTTATGTGGCTGGCAACTTGCTTGGACTCCTACCTCAATTCTTTGGGCCCAAGGTTTGTCCTGCCTCAGAAGGATGTCAAGAAAATTGAGTGAGTAATGCAGAATTGTTTCTTAAAGTGTGTGCAGATGCTCCATGAATTTAGAGAGTATGTGGATGCACATTAGTAAATTTTAATAGTTGTGACCATCTTGTTATGAGTACTTAGAACAAGTAATAATGGCTTTTGATGTATAGTAGTAAGAAAGCTTCCTTTTAAAAGGCGTGTATTTAAGTTTCAAAAGTGGGTCTATTTAAAAATATATGAAATAAATAATAGTAGAGGTAATTGACAGATCAAAATTAGGAAGGCAGGATGAGAATGACTCAAGTTTGGGAAATGCTGAGAAAGCAGATGCCCAAGGGCTATGAAAACTTAAAAAAATAGGTAGCACTTGATTTTGATTGGCTGAATGAGATGATGTGTTTGATTATTTATGGGGTTGGCATGTGGCAACATGCACTGGGTGGCTGGGATCACTGTTTATTAAAAAATATTTGAGTCTCCACTTTGCACTAGATACTCTTTTAGTCTCTTGGAAAAGGGATTGGGGGGCAGGCAGGATAAAAACAAATCATTTATGCCCACAAGAAAATTGCAGGAAGATAAAAGTCATGAAATAAACTCTATGCTTCTAATTTAATATATTTTATAGATTATGAGAAAAAAGTTTTGCTCACTATCAGCTAGGAAAGCTGTCTTAGCACAACCATTCATTCTTGCACAAATCAAAATCAAGACGAGCCAGATTTAATTTAATATTTTTTCACAGATTATGAGAAAAAAGTTCTAATTTAATTTTTTTATAGATTATGAGAAAAAAGTTTCGCTCTCTATCAGCTAGGAAAGCTGTTTTAGCACAACCATTCATTCTTGCACAAATCAAAATCAAGATGAGCCAGAAGGCTCCATTCTGACAGCTTCTAATGGAGAAGCTACATTTACTGGACATGGGGAAAGTTGCTGGGCTCTAAGGACTGTGCATTTCTTGAACTAGATAAATGGTCTTGGTGTAGCATAATACCAAAACTTCTTGTCGCAGCCTGTAAGGACAGAACTCAATCAGCCTGAAAAGGAAGTCAGTGACTCCGACTCAACACAGGAATGTTCTGTGATTCCTAAAGAAGGATGTAGGAGTGTGGCACAATTCAACCACAGTCTGTGGCCCTGTGCCTCTGCCTTGACATGAGTGGGATTTCCCAGCTGGTAATTTTCTTCTTCTCTAACACATTGGGAACAAATTACTTGACCTCCTCTGGGCTTCAGTACTCCCACTCATCAAATTAGAGGACTGGGCAGTCGCTAGGCTCTCTTTAGGCATCATATTTTAGTTTCTGTGATTTTAAATTTGAGAAGGGGTGTCTAAGGGAGAATACATAGGGGAGGGGGAAAGGCTTATTAAAAGTGTAGTTAGACACTGAATTTTTAAGAATTGCATTTTGTAATAATACCTTTACCTAATCAGGACTGACAATCTTACCTGATGACAGCACATGGAGGAATGGCTGCATTCAAAAATAAAAATGAAATAAAACAAGACCTTATTTGAACTTAGCAATAATGCTGATTCCTCTTTTTGATTTGAGGAGGTTATAGCTGTTGTAAATGCTTGAATTGGGTCTGCCCAGGCAAAACGGAGTCAAGAGTCCATGTCGGATGAATTTTAACAATGTAGACAATAGAAAGGGTTGCTTAAACTGCCCCTCTTTTACCAAAACACATTTACAAATGAAAGAACAACACTTCCATTTTTTAAAAACATTTTTTGAGATGAAGTCTTCCTTTGTCACCCAGAGTGGAGTGCAGTGGTGCGATCTTGGCTCACTGCAAACTTTGCCTCCCGGGTTCAAGTGATTCTCCTGCCTCATCCTCCCGAGTAGCTGGGACTACAGGCGCCCACCACCATTCCTAGCTAATTTTTGTATTTTTAGTAGAGACAGGGTTTCACCATGTTGGCCAGGCTGGTCTCGAACTCCTGACCCCAGGTGATCCGCCGACCTCGGCCTCTGAAAGTGCTGGGATTACAGGCGTGAGCCAACACGCGTGGCCAAAAAATTTCCATTTTTAATTGCAGGGTCTGGGGAATTAAAATGCATCCGTAATTTCTTGCATCTCTCCGCTCGGGCTTGCATGAATGCAGAGGGATGGGGGGGACTTCTTGAGGCAAGCATCCCCCTCTTGTCGCCTGCCATCTAGAGAGAGAGGGCTGTGATTTATCTCACTTTAATCAGGAAGGACCCGATGTGTGGATGGAGAGGTCTGACGGCTTTGTTGCTCCATGTGGGAAAGAAACGGACAGAGTGAATTTGTGTATGATCCCTAAGGAGAAAGCGTCTTTGTGCTCTATTTCTTTTTGACCTGGAGCCCCTGAAAGCAAGCTAGTTACAAGTTGAAATAGGCCGTTTCTAAAGTGTGATTTTGTTTGTGTATGAGCCTTGATTACAAAGGGGAAAAAAAACCCGCTTAATTTACATACACCACATGTAGTGCAGGATCCCCTGGGCTGTCTTTTCAGGTATCAGGGAACTTTGATGAAAGTTGCTTGTCTCATCTAGGAGTCATTTCATATTGTTTAGCAGAGCCTGGTATTAACATTTCCTTCCAACTGTTTACTGGAATCTGTGTGTTCCCTTCAAGTGATGCATACTAGGTGCACAGGCTTCCTGCCACTGTCATCCTAATCTTTCCGTGCAGACAGGAGCAGAGGGGAGAGCGCTGAGCCAGGCCCCAGCTTGCTTTTCTTTCCTGACACAGCCCGGCTCCACTGCACTTCTCAGCTCTTGCTCTAGGTGGTGCTGTTTGACCATTTTCTTCATGTGACCCTCCACTCGGTAATATAAATTCATTCGGAGGATGACCTGATATCAAAAAAAATTCCTTTTGATTAGTAGAATCAACTTGTTTCTTCACACGATACTCTTCCCACTGAGACACATGGAGACAATTCTGACTCCAGGTTTGCAACCTTGAGATTTCTCTCAGATGGAATAAAAAAAACAAAAAAGCATTTTGAGTGGCACAGTGATGCCTAGTGCATGATCATGTTTGTCTGCTCAAACATTAAAGGGAAACTTGTGGGTTTGAGGATGCCCAGCAGCACGACAGCTGCCAATGTAAATGAGCCGTATAGAGAGAGAAGGGGCGGGAGGGGACTACAAACTTCAGAATATGAGCTGATCGTTTATAAGTTAAAAAAAAAAAAAAACAAGTCAAAAGGGAGCCCAGGATGGTGCAAGAAAGAGGAGAAAGGAAGATTTTCCTTGCAGCTAATCAGGAGAGTTCATAAGGGCTGATTACATGAGTGGAAGCCTTAAGATCTTTTTTTAAAAAAATGTGAAAATTTGCATGTATGTATGTATGTATGTATGTATGTATGTATAGCTTCGTGTATTACCATTATTATTGCAATCAGCAAATGGATTTACTTCCTTTATCTCATGGGCTCCTTCCCACTCACTTCTGGCAGCACATTTTCCTTTCTCCTTCATCCCAGAACACCAAAGAACAGATGCGCTTCCTAACCCTGGCTCCAGGGGACTTTATACAATGTAAACAGTGCACCTCTAACATGGTTCACTGCTTAGAGAACGTGTGTCCCATTTTAAAACTGTGACTCCTTTATATTTTGCAGTGCTTATTTTAATAAGAGACGTTGGACTTGTGACTTATTTTTCATGGAGGAGTGAGCTTAGTGGTTGAAAGTAATCGATAAACTTGTTTTTCCTCTGATGCCATCAGCCAAGATCCTATGGCAATAGTAAGAGGATGACACTGGGCTGGCACCCCCTCCATAACATATTTGGACCATGTTTTCCCCCCAGAATGCACATGCAATAGCTTTGGTTTGGTAAGAGAGAGATGGCGTACTTGGTTTCCTTCTGTCACACTTTTGGTGAAATGAATTAGACTTTTAAATCAGGAAATTCAGCGAGATGAGTTAGATTTTTACACAAGAGCAGTGGAGGACTTCCAGCTGGTTGGGGGAATGATACGGAAATATCTTGCTAAATCAGGGTCTGGTGGAATGCTGCTCCCCTGGCAGGCTCCTCTTCACAGGGAGCAATCTGTGGGTTGCTTATAGAACAGAGCGAGCAGGAGGCATAACATGGTCTTGCTCAGGTGTTCAAACATCTGAACCCGGTGTTCAGATGTTTGTCATTAGGAACTGGGTGTGGGCTTTTTCAAGTTAAACTGAAGCAGCAGTTCTATTAGGAAGAGCCTCCCAGATCAGCATCTTCTGTTTCTGGATACTCTCCCTTTGAAAAGCCAGATTTCAGCAAAAAGCTTTGCTAATGGTGAAATTGCACAACTGAAACCCTATGGGAGCAATGGGAAAGATGGAGAAAGAGGTGGTTATATCATGTACTTCAACAGTTTATTTAGAGGCTGTTGACGTTAGAATAACAAGCCAAGACAAACAAAAATACTCATTTTGGATGAAAATATTGTCTTTTCATGTTATTATAGATAGCTGAGTCCTAAGACTTCTACAGAAACACATTTTCCTAATGAGTGGCTGATTTTTCTGGTTGTGCAAGTAATATCCAAATTATTGTACAAATTTTTGGCTCAGGAGCAAACATTGTATTGTATATTGAGCTAATCACTTGCCCTTTCTAAGGTAAGCCCTTACCTCTGCTTTCCCTTCATCTTGTCATTTCTGTTTGTTGGGTACAGGTTTCCTGTTGGTTCTTTCTGTTGGCTCTGATGTAACATGAATGAAGTTCTTAACATCCTTTCAGACATAAACACAACTTAGCTCATTGTTTCTGAGTTCATATAGAGGTTTTCTTGCCCCTGAGACTTTCGTGTCAGACAGCTGGATGTTGCTGTGTTCAAGGCTCTATATGTTGATTTTGTATCCTACAACTTTACTGATTTCACCTATCAGTTCAGTTCTAACAGTTTTCAAATTTTATTTATTTGTTTTTGTTTTTTAAATATTGCATGTTTCATTTTAGAGTCAGGAGCGTAGATGTACAGGTTTCTTAAACAGGTATATTGCATGGTGCTGAGGTTTGGGCTTCTAATGATCCCACCACCCAAGCAGTGAGCATAGTAATCGATAGGTAGTTTTTCAACCCTTGCTCCCACCATCCTTCCCTCCCACCTTTGGAGTCCCCTAGTGTCTATTGTTCCCTTCTTTGTGTTGAGTTCTAACCTTTTTTTAGTGAAGTTTGTAGGGTTTTCTATATATAACAAGATCATGCCGTCAGTAGAGACAGTTTCACTTCTTCCTTTCCTATTAAGATGCCTTTTATTTCTTTCTTTTGCCTAATTACCCTGAGAAGTGGTGTCTGTGGGCATCCTTGTCTTGTTCCTGATGGCAGAGGAAAAGTTTCAACTTTTCACCATTGATCATGGCGTTAGCTATGGGTTTGTCATATATGGCCTTTATTTTGTTGGGATACAGTCCCTCAATACGTGATCTGTTGGGTGTTTTTTTTTTCCACCATGAAAGGGTTTCGAATTTTGTCAAAAGCTTTTTCTATATCTATTGTGATGGCCATATAGTTTCTATCCTTTATTTTTCTAATATGGTATATTATATGTATTGATTTGCTTATGTTGAACCATGACATGATCATGGTGAATGATTCTTTCAATGTGCTATTGAATTTGGTTTGCTAGGATTTTGTTGAGGATTTTTGCATCTATGTAGATCAAGGATATTGGCCTGTCATTTTCCTTTCTTGTAGTGTTCTTGTCTGGCTTTGGAATCAGGGTAATGCTGGCCCTGTAAGATGAGTTTGGAAGTATTCCCTCCACTTCAGCTTTTTGGAAGAGTTTGAGAAGGACTGGTATTCGTTCTTCTTAAAATATTTGGTAGAATTAATCTGGGAAGCCATCTGGTTTTGGGTTTTTCATTGATAGGAGACATTTTCTTACGGATTCAACCTCCTTGCTTGCTATTAGTCTGTTCAGATTTTTAAATTTCTTCATGAGTCAATCTTGGTAGGTTTTATGTGTCTGGGAATGTATCCATTTCTTCTAGATGATCCAATTAGTTAGTGTGTAATTATACCTAGCAGTTTCTTAGGATCCTTTGTATTTCTGTGATATTGGCTATGATGTTTCATCTTTCATTTCTGATTTTATGCTCTATTGAAAACATGAGGCATAGCAGGTAGGGGGCACTGGTCAGGACTTGAGGTATAAACTGGCAGATGTTAAGGTGGGTGATTCTGGTTAACTCAGAAACTGCGAAGTCCCGTGTGGAAGAATTAACTGCCTGTACTCACCTAGTAATGTATATCCTTGGTCAAAAAAGATCCAGCTGAGAATGTTGGATGAAGGGACCAAATCAATATTCATCATTATATTGAAAACAAGTCAGATTGGCTGTGGTCTTTTGACAGCAGGTCAGTGGCTAAGTCTATTTGAACAAAGTTAGGGCAGGTTCAAGGGAGAATCCTGAGATCGGTATTCTTTGTTCCATACAAACTTGCCTTTCAGTTTCTTCTCCCCATGCCTCCAGGATGTCCCTGCACAGCCCGTAGGGCCCCCTCCTTCAGTACCTTGCCTTACGAAGGGGAGAAAATGAGTTTTCCAATGTTAGCATATATTTAGCCTTCCAAAATTTTCTATTTCTATTTTAGGGGAGCTCTAGGAAAACAGCAGATTACTCTAAATCCCCAGGTAAAAATCTGAAATGGTGGAATTTCATATGACCAGGAGACATATTTTGGGGCAAGTGGGCTTTTCACAATCACTTGGACATGAAGGCATCTGCTTCTTCTATGCCTAAAATAGTCCTTCAATTTAGTAGTTTAATTCCTCTTCCACTTTTTCAAATTTCAAGACAATACATGTAGTGACTGAACAATTTGGATCCAAGTTTCACTATTTAACTGCCAGTGTGACCTTGGGCGAGTCACTTAATCTTTTCAAGGCTCAATTTCATCATGTAAAGTAGAAGTACAAACAATCCCTGACTTAGAATATTTTGACTTACGATTTTTCAACTTTAAGATAGTTTGAAAGCAATACACATTCAGCAGAAGCTGTACTTTGAGTACTCATACAACCATTCTGTTTTCCACTTTCAGTACAGTATTCATTATATTACATGAGATATTCAAAGCCCACTTTATTATAAAATGGGCTTTCTGTTAGATGATTTTGCCTAACTGTAGGTTAATGTGAGTGTTTAAGGTAGGCCGAGCTAAGCTATGATGTTTAGTAGGTTAAGTGTATTAAATGCATTTTCAGCTTACAATATTTTAATAAGTTTATTGGAATATAACCCTATTGTAAATTGAGGGGTATTTGTAATAATGATATCTCTTCAAGGAGACTTTGTGAGCCTCTCATAGGAAAATGCATACACAGATGCATATAAATATATAATCTTTCTTTTCCATACATATGATATTCTTTAAGGATATTCAAAAATCTGGAAACCGTTGCCTCCAGGGAGATAAACGGTAGTGGGTTGGGAAACTTTTAACTGTATACGCTTTTGTACCTTTTGCATTTTGAATCAGATGAATGTATAATCTACATAAAATATTAAGATTAAAACATCACCGAATAACTTATCAGGAGTTTGGTGAACATAAGGGAAGGCCACCTATGGTGGCTGTATTTTATTCAGTGTTGGTCACTGTTGGGCACTTCATAGAGCTTATTTCATTTCATCCTCACAAGCGCCGTAGGAGGAAGGGGCCCCAGAGGGATTCATGGTTAGAATAGCAGAGTAGGAGCATTTGGCAGCTATATTCTGTGTAGGTGATAACTTTAAAGATATTTTTGTTATAAAATGTTTCAAACATACAAAAAATATAGAGAAGCAGTTTTCTATAGTTATTAAATATTGTTAATGGGTAGTCACAGAAATTATCATCCAAAGTGGGATATTCTTGAGAGAAAAAGGAGGTTCTATTTATAATTATGGTGGGATAACAAACTTAAGATGAACAGCTCTGGACAAACTGGGTTGTATGGTCCCTGGAAAACAAGGATTACTGTAAATGTGAGTCCCGCCTTGTGCTTCTCTCTGTCCCACCAAGAAAATATGATCTTGATACAGATGTTCATTGTGTCAAGGCAACCATGGCAACCATGATCTAGATACACTGTTCAAGTTTTATGCTGATCCTACCTAGGTATGTCTCAGGAACTTTCCAGAGTTTCCTTTGAGTGCTTCTAAATTTTGCATAAATGGTATGTTGTCCCTTGTCTCTTTTTAAAACCAGTAAGCCATTTTCCCTTCTTTTCCTGGAAAATTAAAGGAACAAAGACCAGGAAATAACAACGTATTAGCTAAGGTTCTGTTGATTGAAAGCAACAGAACCTAATTCTGGCTAGCTTAAACCATGCTAGGATTTAATGAAGAATACTGCAGAATCTTAGATATCTTATGACTGGGAAAGAGGAGGTTCAGGCAGTTCCTGGGATGTCAGCAACAGGTAGCTGTCAATTAACTGCCCCCACACCACCCACTGCTGCCGTCATCAATATAGCACACCACGATGGCTCCCAGCCTCTGTACGTCTGGGTTCCAGTGTTCAAATTCTAGAGACAGCAAGAGAAATCCCATTGAGTCAGGGATCCTTCCCTGGGTCACACTCCCTGCATATGGTCAGAAATGCAGGATTATGTACTAAAGACACAGCTAAAGAGGACCCACTTCACTGTTTTGGGACCATTTGCAGGGGAGGCAATATTATGAGCTACTCACTTAAAGAGGTGATAACCATAAGTTTGCAGGAAAAAAAAAATTGGAGAAGAGAAGGATAACACTATCCTACGGTTTCTTCTGAAAATGGACGAAGGGAACAGCATTTCCATTTGGAAATTCTCTCCTGGCATTTCAATATTTATGGATTCTGAATTCTGAGAAAAATCAGTTGAGAAATTAGGAAAATGGGAAGGAACATTCTAATTTTCCTGTGAAAATTACAGCTTAATAGTCAGTATAGAGAACTTACTGGCTTGAAGAAATGCACTGACTTCAAGTCAAGCCAAATGAGGAAGCACTGACATGTGGAGATGAAAGTTAAGGTGAACAGGACAGGAGCAGTAAAGGAGCCTCAATCAGACTTTCCTGTATCTGTTGCTGTGTTACAAGTGTGTGTTCATGGCCTTGTCCACTGCTAACAGTGAACCATTTCTGCAAATAAATATTAATGTGTTCATAGGCATAGTATATGTTTTACAAATCCTATGAGAGGTTTTCTAAGCAATGCCAAGTTTTAGAAACAAAATATGCCCTTAAATCGGCAATTTTGACAGTTGCTTCTTTCTAGTGCTATTCATCTTGCCAGGAGATCAGAATGTTATGTTATTTAAATGGTATTGGAGGGGATGATTGATGCCTTGTTTAACAATGTCATGTAAACAACGATTAAAGCATTAAGTATTTGTGGTGTTACCTTTCAATCTTTAAAGGACTTTTCTTTAGCATTTATTTTGTGATAATATTCATTTCTTTTTAATGTTTTCTCTATTAATGCTATTGGATTTTATAATCTTGTTACAATATGTTGGCTCCTAATAATAAGAAATCATCATTTGTTATCATATCTTTTAAAAACAGAAGACTACTAAAACTTTTCATATAATCCTGTTACAGAAAAAAACGACTATTTGCTTGTTATTATAGTCACTTATTATTTTTCAAAAACTTGTAAGTGAAGTGTTATGAAAATCATATGAATTTGGGAATTCCCAAGCATTCTCAGAAATTCTATTTCCTTGTTCCCAAATCCCAATGATTAATATCTGCCAGGAGTCGGAAAACAGTGAAAGGAAGTAACATCCTATGTTGGATACCTGGTAGGGTTAGTGAAGAAACGTTATTGCTGAGCTCTGTGTTACGCTCACGAATGATGCCATTGAGGAAGTCACGCTTGTTGAAAGGAACGCAGATACACAAAGAGTTTTGCTGCTGTCTGTTGGATAAGAACCCCCTGGTCGATTTCAGCTCCTACTGCAAGTTACAAAAATCAATCCAATGATAAATGAAAAGTGCTCAGTGTGCTGGGAAATAACTTATTTTTTGGCTTCAGAGGAAATTTTAGAAACAGTGCCAAGTGAAACGTAAAAACAAACTACGAAGACGTTCATGAATTTCCCTCTGAAGCTGACAGCCGTATTTTAGCAGATGGAACTCCTACTATTAGCCCAACTCTTGGGTTGAAACAGTGTGTCCAGGAAACCCTATGTTAAAATGCAATGTGTTGGGGATATTGTTCCTCTATTTGCTTGAGTTAATTTTCAAATTAGTGTACTCTCGCTTAGCTGTGCTCGGAGGGAATGAACAAAAGATTGGTAAACTCTGATGGAGAACACTGGTCAGGCAGGGCACATAGAATCCCTGGGGATGGTGGTTCCTGGCAAATGGGGGAGGAGGCCCTGAGCCAGACTTGGGCTGGGCTGGAGGAACATGAAGATGGGATCTACTCACAACCCCCAAAACTGAGGGGTCCTGGTAACACATTATTTCACCCTCAGCCATGCAAATTTATTATTTTTATGGATAAAATAGCTTTAAAAAACTAATTTACATTGAAATGTTAAAATATTTATATAGAGATTAGAAATATTTATATAGAGATTATTGGGAATCCCCTCCTAAAGCCCAAACATAAAAACTACCAAAAAAAGAAATTCCGTGTAGGCTAAGATTGCAAATGACTGATGGAATGTAATTTAAATTAAACATGGAAAATATATTTCCTCTTTAATAAAGATCTAAATTCTATTCTTTTTAGGAGCCTTCAGAAATGAAATTCAACTATTAAAAAAAGTATAGAGAAGCCTTTAGAAAAGAAACTTTTCTTTTGCTGTATTATATATTAAAGAACTTTGATGAGAATAGTTCTAAAGTGTTTAATACTCGATTCCACTGATGTTTCTAGGTATTGTGGGGAACACCTAGAGATTAAATCTTCATCTTTGGCAGATCAGAGGCCTATTATTTTTAGGTAAAACAATTAAAATCTGCTTTTAATAAATCACAAATTTTGCAAGTTAGCCATTAATAGTAAGTGCTTTTCAAAGTTTGGCCCAATACATGAAAAAGCCAGAAAAACATACCTGCATTAGTTTTGCCCATCACCTTCTTATGCTGGCCTCAGGAGATTTATTAACAGCATTCAATATTTTAGGTAGGCTGGATGTGGTGGCTCATGCATGTAATCCCAGCACTTTGGGAGGCTGAGGTGGGAGGATGGCTTGAGACCAGGAGTTCAAGACCAGCCTGGTCAACCTAGTGAGCCCCTCGGTCTCTCTGAAAAGAAAAAAAAAATTAGGTATCCTGTGGCTACCTCCAAAAACAAACTCCAGAGGAACTGAATTTTCTTTTTTATTTCATGTGTTGGGATAATGGCTTCTTTTGCAGTTACTTACGAAGAATTTAAGGGTCAGTAAAAATATTTTTTCATCCTTAATAACATGAATTCTCTAATTTGTGTGTGATATAATGCTAGATATTGTGCCAAAAGTGTTACATAGACATAATCCATGCCCATTTTCAAAGATAATACTAATATAGAGAATAAGAATCATTATTATTGTAGTAATTATTATTTTAGTAATAGTAGTAATAATCAAAACAATTACATCAAACACTTATTAAACCCTTATTATGTGATAGGTACTGTGTCAGCAATTTCCACATATTAGCTCCTTAAATGTGATCACTAACCCCATGAGGTAGGTAGCATTATGTCCATTTTATAGATGCAGAAACTGAGCTTTGAAGAGGGAAACAACTTGCCCAAGGCCATGCAGGCAGTCATTGATAAGGGTGGGGAGCGAGAAGTTGAAGTCTGAGATGTAAGTTCACAGACACGAGTACACAAACACGTACAAGATACTCGTATGACATGTGGGGTTGCTTGAAATATGGAATTGACTTTCCCCAGCACAAGAAAGTGTTGGACAGATTTCAAAGGGATCTAACACTTCCTCAGAGGACTGCCCTACGACATTTTTCCGTGTGCTTTTCTGCCTCTTGTCCTATACTTTTGGCATTTCTTCTGCTCTTAGAGGCAATGAGTCAACAGCATATTTTTAGCACCTCCTGTGTGCATAGAAGTGGCCCCTGACTCAATGGGAGTGTATAACTACCATGGGCCAAATCAGTGTGCTTTCCTGTTAGCCAGGGGATTATAGAAGAACACGCTCCCCTGATTCCAACAGAACTTGCTGCCACTCTGATGTCTTCATTGTAAGGCCTCTAAATGAATGTTCAAGAAATTCATGTTAAAGGCACGTGTCATATGTGTAACTTGTAAACATTTGTGTACTTGTCTCTGTGTCCTTACACCTCAGGCTTCAACTCTTGTTTTTACCTTTATCAATGACTACCTGTGTGCTGTGTGGCTTTGGACCAATTGCTCACCCCCTCTAAAGCTCAGTTTCTGCATCTGTAAAATGGATATAATGCCATATATACATAGATATAGATATACATACACCAATATATATACACACATATATATGTGTGCATACATATATATACACACATATATATGTGTGTATATACATACATATATAGGTGTGTATATACATATATATATATAATATACAAACTGAAATATATAGTTATATAAATATTTCAGTTTAAGTTTCAAAAATCACTGGAGGGTATTTTTATAATACCCTTCAGCAATTTTACCTGCTGTCTTTGCACATTCTGGTGAATTTCTAAATGGAAGTCTGATAGAGATTAATCTTTTAATGCATCATAAATAAAAAAGAAAATCACAGAATGATGTAGCTGGAGAGGACCCTGGGGATCTAGTGTTTCATGAAAGATTAATGTCCTTGATCTGTTTGTAAGTGTTTTGGAAAAATCTTCCATGGTCAAATAAAACTTGGCAATGTTGGATTAAAGTTAAATAGGTTTTTTTTTTCCTGCAGAACTTCATAGTCTTTAATATGCTAATATGTTTTGTGAATCTACAATGAATGAAGTGTTTCAATGCTTATTTTACCCAGATTCTCATTTTGGGACAGGCTGGTCAAGCTGAGTCAGATAGTATATTCTCTAGATGGAGATGATGGCTGATTCCTTTTTGAGAGCAAGAGAGTCCCCAGGGGAAGCAAGGGTATATCAGTTGCTCCATTTCATGCCAAGGATCCTCAGTCTTTAGAGGCTCAGAGAAGGCTGAAAGGCTACTCTAGGCTATCAGGGCTACCATTCATTGTGACCCATGCTACAGAGAAGCTTTGAGCTCAGTGCAAAGGAGTGACCAGCCCTTGAGAATCAGGAAAATTTATTTATTCCTGACCTAGTCCACTGAGGACATACAAGGAATGGGGCAGGGGAGTGTCACCAGCTATGGTTACAAGCTAGTCTGATTCTCTTTCATTAAGAAAACTGGTCCCTGTGAGTTTAGATTGGGAAGCACCAGGTTAAAAAAATTTTAGGCCAGGAGTGGTGGCCACTGTACTCCAGCCTGGGTGACAGAGTGAGAATCTGTCTTAAAAAAAAAAAAAAAAGTTAAGTGATGTCTTCTGTTGAGGACCTCTCAGAACTTTTAATATGAAAGTGTGCATTGTGAAGAATGGGAGTAGAGTGTACAGGAGTTTTAAAAGCTACTTGGTCATGAAACTCTTGCTTTGTGCAGGATTCGAGGGGCACTAACATTCTGAGGAAAATATTTTGGGAAACAATGATCTAATCCAAACTTCTCATTTTACCAGCAAACAACTGTGGGGCCCTCTAAGTTTCCTTTCTCCATCATTGTGACAAATTCATTGGAATTAATTCAATTAAACCTGGGGTCAGCTTTGAAGAGATTTATTTAGCAGGTAAATCTGTTTTGTACATTTTGAGGGAGTTCTGAGTTTCCATAGTCAAAAACCACAGATCAATTTAACCAACCTTTATGGAATATCACCTATGGCCCAAAGACCCTTTAGCTACAGTGATGGTCTACAAAAATATAAACTGTAATTCTTGCAATACAGGAGATTAGTAATAATGGTAAATATAATGATGATGACACCATGAATAGCTAACATTTATTGAATGCCTTTCTATTAGTCAGGCACTTTACTAAGTATTTTAATCCTCCCAACAATTTATGAGGTAGGGATTATAATAATTCCCATCTTATAGTGAGGACACTGAGGTTAGGAAATTATCCTAGCCTAAATGTTAAGTATAAGCATGAATAGAAAGGTGTTATTAGCCTATAAGACATTCCTTTATGAGTGATACAAAGTCCTATGTAAATTCAGAGAAAAGAAAAGTGGTTTTAGAAATCCTTGATCAGTGAGTGTGAAGCATGTGGTGGCCCGGTTACTGTTTGGTTGCCCATCTGTCCTCCCTCTGGGATCAGCACCCCCTTACTTTGGAAGAATTGTTTTCCTTTTCACTGTAAGGTTCTTTCTGGCTATGCGATGGGGCACATTGCCTCAAACTAGCCCTGTTCCAGTCTTTGAGAACCTTGAAATTGGAACCAAGGGAAGAGGATTGCCTCTTGAATGGTAATTCTCTAAAATCTAGTCTGAGGTGCTGGTGCCTAATCCCTGGGTCTGTGGAAGGAGCTGGGCTGTGAGAGGGGAGAATGATGTTGATGTCAAGAGAGAGGCAGGTGCTAGGAGCAGAGAAATGGAGGCCTGGAGGGTTTCTGGGCTTCTCTGAGGCTTAGGGTTTGGATCATTGTCTTCGTTACTGGAACAAAGGATTTACCATACCTGCTCTTCTGGGAATGAAACTGTCCTGCTTTGCAAAATAAAGTGTCATTAGAAAGAGATCTTAAAAACCCCACACCATAGACAGGTGCACAGATCCGTAGAAGTGTTAAAGTTCTGTCTGTTGGATGCTAAGCCAAGACTCTTAAGTATGTTCTAAAGAGAAACTGGTGTGTGTAGGCTGTGCACTCCCAGGGAGATAAAAAGTTAGGAACTTTATGGGTTGGGCTTGGTGGCTCCTACCTGTAATCCCAGCACTGTGGGAGGCTAAAGTGGGCAGATTGATTGAGCTGAGGACTTCGAGACCAGCCTAGGCAACATGGTGAAACCCCATGTCTACAAAAACTACAAAAATTAGCTGGGCGTGGTGGCATGTACCTGTAGGCGGGAGGATCGCTTGAGCCCAAGAGGGAGAGGGTGCAGTGAGCCATGATTGTGCCACTGCACTCCACCTGGGTGACAGGAACTTTATGGGGAATGGGATCTTGGAGACTGAGTAGAGACTAGAGGAAAAAAAAACAAAACAAAAAAAAACTACCTCCCCAACTGGCCACACTATTCTTTTAAAAAATGTTAATTGACAAATTAAAATTGTATGTATTTACGGAGGTATAATGTGATGTTATGATATATGTATACATTGTGGAATAATTAAATCCAGAGAATTAATAGATTCATCACCTCAAAACCTATCTTTTTTGTGGTGAGAACTTTTGAAATTTATTGTCTTAGCAATTTTGAAATACACAATACTTCACTGTAAACTACAGTCACCATGCTGTGCTGTAGATCTCAACAAAATGTATTCTTCCTGTCTCAACTAAAACATTGTACTCTTTGACAACATTTCCCCATTCCTCTCACCCCCTCCAAAAACACCCATTCTTTATGTTGAAGAGAATGGCTAAAAAGTCCCAGCAGGTTTCAACTGACAGCTTCAGTGGTTGTCCCATCACACTTCAATGTTATTAATAGAAAGGGGAGGGGCAATACATAATTTGGACAGGCGGAAAGTACCACTGTAACCACTTTCCTGACTTCACAGAAAAAGTCCTCTTGTTTTCATCTGTAAAATGGGAACTGCGTGAATACCATTCTTCTTTTCTTCAGCCTCCAAAGAAAAAACAGATGCAAAGCCTTTTATCAATTGCAAAACAGTATACAATGTGTGTTATTACTCACAGTTGTCTTACTGTGACCAAACACTTTATAAGCCTGTGGCAAGTCAGCCTTACTCTCAGGAAGTGGACAATATTTGGAGAAGGAGAAGCAGCAGGATCTTTCAGGACAGTAGCCTTGGTGGGTCCAAAAATTCCTTGAGCGAAATGGGAGACAAAACTTTCTTCCTGCTTTGGGGTTTATCCTGTTAGTCTTTTCTCTCTTCACTCCTATTTTCTATGGAGAATTTCCTGGTTTTGGAGTTTGGGTGCGTTTTATGGAGAGGAGGCAGAACATCTTTAGCTCCAGCAGAATGAAAGGATACATGCGAAGGAACCTAGCACAGTATGTGGTACCCAGTTCCCCTTTAACTTGGCTTTATTCATTCACTCCTGGTAGGGCATTAATAAGGGATTTAGCCCCCTCCTATTGAAAACGATTAATTCAGGGAAGAGTTCAGGCAGTGTGGACAGATACAGTGTAGGCCAAGCCTGTTTCTAAGGCAGGAGCTGGGTAGGGAGGGTGAGAAGGGCGAGAAGAATAGGGAAATATGTGTCGTCTGTGTTGCTGCTGTTGCAACCACCAAAACAAACAAACAAGTGAAAAAAAAAAAAAAAAGAATTGTCCATACCGGAAAGTGTGCTGTTTTGGAGGAGGCTGGGGAAAGTGTGGATGGCTCGAGTGGGTCCTGTTGGATTGAAGTCTGACAGTGGTGATTCCCTTCAACAAATGGTCGGGGTGGGAGGGTACACACACACACACACACCCCACACGCAGCGCCCAGCCTCCGATTTCAGCGCTGGCAGGAGATAACCATTCTTAGCTCGCCTTTCCAGGGTTATTTTTGGCTGAGGCTGTTCGCTGATGGCAAAAGGTTTCAGCCCCCTCCCAAATCCCTCCCAATGCTTGTTCTAAAGAGAAACTGGTGCGTGTAGGCTGCGCACTCCCAGGGAGACAGGGAGACGGGCCTGGCGCTGGAGAGGAACCCGGACTCTGCCCAAAGTCTCGCCGCCCGCCGGCTGTTTTCTGGCGGAGGGTGTGCCCCGGAGGGCGGCGATCGCGCGTGAAGGCTGGGGCCAGGCGCCGGTGCAGGCGTCACCGGGGTCGGGCTAGCAGGCCCTGGAATCAGGCTTTTGGGACACCCCGAAAGTGAGTCCAACTTGGGGAGAAACTGAGGACACCTCGGGCGGTCTGGCAGCGGAGAAGGTGGGCGGGAGAAAACTTTACAGGAAGGCAGAAGCAATCTCCGCCGAGGGAGTCAGCAAGCGGCCGCGTGGAGAGGAGGGGCGGGCGGTCCCCAGGCGGGCGGGCGCAGGGCGCAGGGTGCCGACCTGCCGGAGAGGGGGCCCGGGCGCGAGGCGGAGTCCCGGCACGCGGCCAGGCTGGTGGAGGCCCCCGGCAGGCTGCAGATTCCCTCCGGCCCCGGGAGCCACAGCAGGACCGGCCAGGAGGCACCACGGAGGGGAGCCCCATCCCGGTGCTGACAGTGCCCACCGTGCCCTACGAGGACTCGCGGCGGGCCGGCGGCGGGGTTCTGCGGCGACCTACCGGCCTCTTCGAGGGCCAGCGCAACTACCTGCCCAAATTCATCCAGAGCGTGCTATCGTCCATTGACCTGCGCGACCGTCGGGGCTGCACCACGGTGGTGGGCAGCGACGGCAGGTACTTTAGCAGGACGGCCATCGAGATCGTGGGGCAGATGGCCGCGGCCAACGGGGTGAGTGTCCAGATGCCCCTCGCTTCCCGCCGCGCTGCCGCCATGCCCTCTCCTAGCCCTTGTCCCCCTGCTGCCTCCAGGCCCAGCTGGGAGGCCCCTGCCCGGCCCAGGCTTTGCTTCCTCACTCCCGCGTCCTCACCCTCCAGCGCCCCACTCCCACCGTGCTTGCAGCCTCCCCGGCGCACCCCGGACACTGGGTTCTATTAGTACCCACCGCCCCCAAAAGCCTTGAGGGGTGTCCGTCGTTCCTGGAGCCACTCCGGGCGCCCTGGACTCTTCTCCGACTCTGCACACATCCCGCACCTGCTCATTTTTCTTTCGGACATTCTCTTACCCGGCCCTGTAGATTCCAAGGCAGCTCCCAGTTTTCCATATTGTTCCCAACGCGTTCACTGCCCACAGTCCCCACACAAACTTCTTTCCCAGGCTCACAACATAGTCCCTCTGCCCCGTGCCCTTTTTGCAATAATCTGCCAGTCCCCTAAGTCTTAGCTCTGCCTATTTAACAGTAGTGGTGTCTCAGAACACACACACACACACACACACACACACACACACACACACACACACACGATCCCTGACATATTTGGCAAGAGTAGGCCCTGAAGGTTTTTAATATTTTGGTTCTTTAACCCAGTGGAATTACTGAATGATTTATTTAATTAGGGTAGGGATGGAGTGGATCCATTTGTTTGATGCTAAACAGCCTGAGCTCGCAGTTCCCAGGGGGCATATCTCTAAATGGTCTGAAACGAGATTTGCAGTGGTTTTCTTAATGCAATTCCCAACTTCTCTCCAAATGCCTTTTGACATTTGACAACATTTCATGCCTCTTCCCCTTTCGCTTTTCATCCTTGTTTTCTCTCCCTTCTCCCACGACCTCGGTAGTCTTCTGCAATCCAGATTCTCAGACTTCGGGTTTTTCTCCCTCTGCCCCTTTCCTCTCTGTCCTATAACTAGAAGCACCTTTTGGCATAGACCCGTATCCCAGTTTCCTCTTTCCCAGGTCCAGCAGCATCTCAAGGACATCTACAAGAGGGATACCTAACTTCAGGGGTCTCTGAATGATATGTGGGAAACATCGTCTAAAAAAGTAATTTTATCCTTATTCATGCAACCAGACCCACACTCATAGAACTTTTCTTTAAGGGGAGTGTCTTGCAGATGTATAAATGAGTGTTAACATCTTTAAAAGCGAAACTGAACAATTCCCTGGCATTTGAATTCCCTCCTTCCTTCCCAACCCTCTCCTTTTCATTTTCTCATTTATTATTAAAAACATTTTTAAAGGATCTCCATGCTTCATATTTATCTACTATAATTCCTCCTTCTCGGTGTTGCAGGGATGGGGAAAGAGGATTTTTTAAAAAAACACAATAAAAAGCAATTGGGAGAAACAGGGCCAGTGGTGTTGGGGTGGGTAGTGGAATTGTGATTTTTGACTCCAGTAGACAATGATGCTGGATATATGGGGTTTGATTTCTCTCTGGCTCCTCACTTGAGATTGATGAAGTTTGGCTAGAATCAGGGAGTTGAAGAGAGGTTGACAAATGGTCTTTCACTCTTCTCTGACAGGCTGTTCCTGTGGAGTGATGGAGAATAATGAGCCTTGGGAGAGCTATGGGAGCTCTCATACTCCTTCCCGAGCCAATTTTTTAGGGAGTGAGAGAAACATGGCCTGTCCAATACTTGTTGTGGGTCAAGATATTTTTGAAGCTACGGTTGTTGATTTGCATGGGAAAATTATTATGTCTTATTATTTCTTGTCCCACTTTACCATAAGGGCTACTCAGCTTCTTACTTCAATGGGTCTTCCATGACACACACACTTTATTAACTCTAAGAGTGGAATTTATTTTAACAGATAATTAGCATAGGTCAATATATGCTTAAAATAGAGTCAAATTAAACCTACTAGCTGTTATAAAGGACAGATGACAAAATCCACATAGAAGCATCGACTCTTAAATAATCTGAAAGTACTACTTCTAAGAGGGGCGGGCATGGGTGAAGGGAATGGTGGACATGTTTCAGAATTTCAAACGCCAACTTTAACCAATCGTTTCCTCATTTTGTTCACCTTCTTGGGGGCTTATGCTAAAGTGAAGTGAATAGCCATAAGGCTGGCTTCAGGAGAAAGGTGGTCTAAAAGAACTGGATAATTATAAGCAAAATTGGTCTCGAATGATTGAAAATTGATGAGAATGTGCTTGTCTCCTGATTTGGCATCCTGAGTTAGACTCAGGAATACTGAACATGGATCCCAAAGGCTTTGGTCTTTTTTGATATCCTATTGGATAATCATAAGCAGGCTAGAAAAATAGGAAACTAGAATTTATTCTCTTTGAACTGACAAATCTGACCAGTGGGCTGCATTCTCTATATCTGAAAAATCTTGGTTTTGATTGAAAAATTAATTTTACAAAGCAATTTTCTTTTTTTCAATTAAATTTCATTTTTTTTTTGACACAGGGTCTCACTTTGTTGCCCAGGCTGGAGTGCAATGGTACAGTCTTGGCTCACTGTAGCCTTGACCTCCCCAGATTCAGGTGATCTTCCCACCTCAGCCTCCTGAGTAGCTGGGGCTATAGGTGCACGCCACTATGCACAGCTGATTTTTGTGTTTTTACTACTCATAGGCTTTCTCTGTTGCCCAGTCTAGTCTCAAACTCCTGATCTCAAGAGATCTGCCTGCCTTGGCCTCCTAAAGTGTCATGAACCACCATGCCCAGCCTACAAAGCAATGTTCTAGGAAAAACTACAGTTACTCTTTGATTATGTAATTGCTGGAGAAGAAAAGCATGGCATTTCTAAAATGATGAACTATATTACTTATATTTTAATATCTCATAAAGTTTGAAATAGACATTTCAAACATAAACATGTATAAAAATTTTTATAAATTATAAAATCAAAAACATTTTACAATTATTTTATTATAAAATTATTATAGTATCAAAAACATTATAAATTTAAACAACTTTTTTAAAAATTTATTTTGGGATTTCCCATGGAGTGATGGAGAATAATGAGCCTTGGGAGAGCTATGGCAGCTCTCATACTCCTTCCTGGGCCAACTTTTTTAGGAAATGGGAGAAATATACCCTGTTCAATGTTTATTGTGGGTCAGGATATTTTTGAAGCTATAGTTGTTGATTTGCTTCAAACTTTAAAAAAATTATTATAAAATTATGGGATGTAAAAAATTTATTATAAAACTTTGAAATTTTCAAACTTTCAGAAAAGCAGAGAGATGAGATTAATGGCACTCACAGGCAAGCATAGAACATAGATTGTAAACATTTTGCTATATTTGTGTCATGACTATTTTTTGCTTGTGTTTGAAAGTATATTAAAGAAAATGATATTTTACCCCTAAATTCTTTAGTACAGATTTCTAAAAAAATAAGAACATTTTCCTGTATAGTTACAAAATCATCTTTTCAAACAAAATAAAAAATGGCTTTTTTATATCATTTATTACCCAGTCCACATTCAGATTTCCTCAATTATTATGAAATGTCCTTTTATTTTTTGAGACAAAGTCTTGCTCTTTCACACAGCCTGAAGTGCAGTGAAACAATCATAGCTCATTGCAGCCTCAAACTCCTGGGCTCAAGTGATCTTCCTGCCTCAGCTTCCTGAGTAGCTAGGACTAGAGGTGCACACCACCATGCCCAGCTAATTTATTGTTTTTGTAGAGATGGAGGTCTTACTACGTTGCCCAGGCTGGTCTCAAACTCCTGGCCTCAAGTGATCCTTCCAGCTTGGTCTCCCTGAAATATCTTTTGTGGCTGGTTTGTTCAAATTAGTTTCTTCTAATCAAGGGATACACATTGCCTTTGATTATTTAGCTCAAGACTTTTTTAACCTGGAAAATACCCATACTCTTTGTTTATGTATTTATTTAGTGAAATTGACTTGTTGAAAAACTAGTCAGTTGTCCTGTAGAATATTTCCCCTTCTGGAATTTTCTGGTTGCTTTTTATGGTGTCATTTAACTTTTCACTCTGTTTTTTCCTGGTTAACTGGAAGTTAGTTCTAAAGGCTTTTAGGCCTGCTATAACAAAATACCAAAAACTGGATGACTTATAAAGAACAGAAATTTATTTCTCACAGTCCTAGAGGCTAGCAAGTTTAAAATCAAGGAGCATGTGGTTTTGATATCTGGTTAGGACCAACTTTCTGGTTCATAGATTGGCCTTCTTGCTGGGCCCTCACATAGTGGGAGAGACTAGCTAGCTCTCTGGGGCCTCTTTTATAAGGGCACTAATTCCAATCATGAAGCCTCTGTCCTTATGATCTAATGACCCCCTAAAGGCCCCACCTTTTAATACCAGCACCTTTGGGGTTAGGATGTCAACATATTAATTTGGGGAAGACATACACGTTCAGCCCATTGCAAGGTTTAGTTAGATTCAGGTTCAACTTCTTTTTTTAAAGACTATTTCATAGGCAATAATGTGTATTCACATCCCATCATTAGTGATGGTGAGATGATCGCAAGGTTAGGGTGATCACTGCCTATCTCCTCTGCTATATTCCCCCTTGGGTCAAGCCAGTAGTCTGTGACGTGAACTTTGTACCATGTGTATATTCAGTTATATTCTGTATCAATAGTTACTTGATTGTTTTAGCATTTATTAATGATCCTTGCTTGAGTTGATTATTTCATTAGGGGTTTCAAAATGGTGAATTTCTAATTCTCTAATTCTATCTACATGTTTTAGCTGGCATTTTTCTATAAGCAGACCATTTTCTTCACAACTGGGTTATTTGGCTACCCTGAAACATAGTTCCTTCCGGGAAGGCAGAACATATGTTTATTTCTGTCTTTTAAAAATTACTGGTGTTTGGAGTGAAGATTAGGTGAGCTAACTACCTCCACAGGTGACAAATGAATTTTGTTTTGTCTCACTTTTGCTTTTTTGAATATCACTGTGGCTGCTTGGATTTTTATATTTAATTTGAATGGATTAGGGAATAAATGAGAAGATAGGTTTTATCTGTTTCTGTAGTTTTTATGTGGCTGTGTGAACTTACTTTTAAAAATTCCCAGAAATATTTTAATTCCCCTTTAAAGATATAAACTATGTCATACTATAAAGCAAAAGAAAAACCAATCATGTGAAGAGTAAATAGTATCGTTTAAACGAATTGTGGTTAAGCTTAGTTTGTAACTAATTAGTTTTTTATTTTCTTTCTACTTTTATCTGCTTCAGAGCCTCTTCAGTGGTTTAGATCTTCTATGTGTCAAATTATTCTAATCTCTTAAAAAGTTTAAGAGCTAAAATACAACACAATGACTACAGGAATGCCCTTGTCCTTTTCTGGGTAGGTACACCTAAGGCAACTTCTTTTTCTCTTCTTTGTTCTCTTCTTCTTTCTTATTCTTAAATCATCTTCAATATTGGACAGATGACAGCACTATGCCTGCCTCAAGATGTTTCTGACTTTTTCTTTTTCTTTTTTTTTTTTTTTTGAGATGGAGTCTTGCTCTGTCACCCAGGCTAGAGTGCAGTGGCACAATCTTGGCTCACTACAACTTCTGTCTCCTGGGTTCCAGTGATTCTCCCAACTCAGCCTCCTGAGTAGCTGGGGTTACAGGCATGCACCACCACGCCTAGCTAATTTTTTGTATTTTTACTAGAGACGGGGTTTCACCATGTTGGCCAGGCTGGTCTTGAACTCCTGACCTCAAGGGATCTGCCTGCCTTGGCCTCCCAAAGTGCTGGGATTACACGTGTGAGCCACTGCACCCAGCCGTTTCTGACTTTTTCTAAAGTCTTCTTTCTCTGGAGATGACATTATATAATAGCACTGTTCAATAGAAGTTTCTTTGATGATGGAACTGTTCTATAATCTGCATTGTCCCAACCACTAGCCATATGTGACTACTGTAACACTTGAAATGTGGCTAGAGCAACTGAAGAACTGAATTTTGCATTTTACTGAATTTTAATTAATTAATATAGAAATGCAAATAACCATAAGTGGTTAGTAGCTACCATACTGGACAGCAAAGATCTATAATTCAGCATTTAAAATCGATTTTGTTTTGTTTTCAAAAATGGAGTCAGACTGTTACAACCCAAAAGAACTGTAGGTTAAATTAAGGTAAATCCCCAAATACTACATACACATTTGGGAAATCCAAACCAGATTTTTTCATGTGATAACCACACCCTCTTTTGACTTTAGCCTTGGAGGTAATGGAGTATGGCAGAAAAAACCCTGTATCAGCAGCTGGAAGACTCACCTTCTTTTCCTAGCTCTGCCATATATTGACCAAAAGATTCAAAGTCCATTCAGATGGTTGAAGGGCCTTGGAATTTTGTTTTTGGTTTTCACATACAAGTTGGAGGGCAGATGCGTTAGCCTCTTGAAATACCCAGAAACCACTTGTTTCCTCATCTAAAAATCAGGTATGACAGGATCATTTAATTATCCTGGAAATCAGATGAAGCACTGCATATGAAAGCACTTTGTAACATCGATAGCACTGGGAAATGTAAAGACCTTTTACTGAAATATAAAGGTGTATGGTCAACTGAATATATCTCAGATAGTTAGGATTTGACTGTATATATTGAATATAACCTGTAGTGGGCCCCTTGGTAAACAGCTTACAGTTTTGTTGCAAGTTTTAGCCAAGAGAAAATTTATTTGTTGACTAGTCATGCCCTTTATTGGCCACATGATGAGCAGCCAAGATATTAACACACAGTGCACCTTGCAGAATTCAAGAATGTCTCAGTGTCTTGTGAACTAGGAAGCTGAAATGCAGTGGTATGCAGAAGGCTGGCTCAGTAGGAGCCTTGGGAGTGTCCTCCAGATAGATGTTTGTGCAGGTTGTGTTTGATTCCAGTTGGCCATGAAAAGCTGGTTGCTCTAAAGAATGAGAATATACTTGGTTTTGCATTTACTAGAACTATCTGGGGAACAAATCTTGGGGTGGAAGAAAGAAGGGAGGGAGGGAAAGCTGTGCTTCAATACCTAGGGCTTCTTTCCTGGAATGGATCTGAGAATCTGGGATTGGGTGGCTAATAGCTCATCTCTAGAAGGGAGAAAGAACTGGGTGGTGATGGCTTTGTATTTTCTATTGGAGTTCACTACAGAATAGGTGAATGGAATGGGCTGCTATGATCCAGACATTAGGGAGGACAGGTTTGTGATACATTAGAAAACTTGAATGAGCCCTTCTATGATTCTCTCTTCCCTCTTTCTGCTTCCCGTTCTTAATCACCATCCGCAGGTTGTGGAATTAGCAAATCTATTATGTGAGCAATAGCAAACTTACAGGAGCCCTTGGCTCCATCTATCTCCCTGTTTGTGTCAGTTCCTTCTGGATGCTTTTAGTCTGTGGTCTTCATTCACTCTTTTTATGGGGAAGTAAAAGGAGTGGGACAGATTATGAGAACAGCTGGGTCCTCCCAGTTGCTGGGGTGGTTATTTTAAGCTTTGTTTAATGTGTCCAGAGACCCAGATGGCATTTTTAACTAAGCTGCTTTATTAAATCTTGTGATAAAGCATAGTGATGTTTATTGAAAAGGCAGACACGCATCAGCAACATTATGCGTGAAACTTGCTCTAAGAATTTTCTATAAAACATCTGTTCTCTTTGAGCCTTTTGTGAACTCTGGAAGTTTGCTAGTTTCTATACAGACTTGAGGACAAGAAGTTGGAACCCACTTTTGGAGATGTCCAAGCATAGGTATTGG
Source organism: Pan paniscus (assembly GCF_029289425.2). Taxonomy (NCBI): domain Eukaryota; kingdom Metazoa; phylum Chordata; class Mammalia; order Primates; family Hominidae; genus Pan; species Pan paniscus. The sequence continues at coordinate 47,159,601 of NC_073271.2, forward strand.
AATCATTAATCCTAACCCTCTCAGTTTTAAGGCCCCGGATACCCTTCTGTTAGACAACAGTAACATGAGCAAGCACTGTAATAACCTTTAAACAAGATTATTTGGAAATAATGGACAAGAAAAATTAGTATAAATTGTTTGGGGATTTTAAAATTAAAGATAAAAAGCTAGGGCTTCAATGACCTGTGCCAGCCTATAGCCTTAAGAGTCAATTTGCAAACACTCAAGATTTGGCCAATATGCCTCTACTACTTCTAATTAACACAGTCAAAGGGAAATTTTTAGAGTCTTTCATCTGATTTGACTCTCTTAGTTACGAATAAGAGGATATCTAGAATATATATGTGACTTGTTAAAATGAAAATCCACCTTCTCTGAGTCTTCAAATATCTTTCATATCTTACATTTTTTAGTCACATCAACTTTTGAAGTCATGTCCGTAGTTGTATGAAAAGAAAAATTTCAGGAACATTCAACCTCGAAAGTTCTTTTTCTTAGTCTGAAGTCGCAGAAGCATTTGACTTTTACTTTCTCTTTTTAAGTTTGTACTAGTAGGTATTTTGTATAAATATAATATTTAATTATTGCCTTTGTATTCTTTTTCTCTAGTAAACATCCTGGTTTTTAGCTATCAATATGTAGTTTTACATTTAGGGATTTCTAATGGAAAGAGAAAGGAATCTGAAATCAGAGGACGAGAGTTTATTCTACTTGACCAAACACATACACAATACTGGAAGGAGAGTTTTACAACAAATATTTAATATCTATGACATGTAAAACGTTTTATGAAATCAAGAAAATTCAAACAATTCAATACAAATATCATCAATAATAACACATGAACAGGTGGCCAACCTTATTAATAACCAGAGAAATATAAATTAAAACAATCCATCAACTTGTAAAAAAGATGAAATTACCCAGAGTTGGTGTAGGTGATGGAAAATTGTCATGTTTGTATACTGTTCATAGAAGTTAAATTGACATAACTTTTTGGTCAGGCAATTTGGAAGTATATATCTAAATTAATAGAGTAGTTTTCTAATAACCTGGGAATCTCTTAATCTAAGAATCTTTACTGTAGATTTTTCTAGAACAAATGTACAAACATCTGTGTACAAGGGTACTCACTGCAGCATTTTGCTAAGGAAAAACTCAGAAAAAATCTATATGTTCAACAGAGAACAGGTACATAATTTATGACACAACTGCACAATATACACCACTAAAATAAAGGATATAAATTTATATGTAGTATGAAAAAGATGTGAATGATAGCTTGTTGGTGAAAAACAGCAATGACTGGAATATTGTGTGTAACGTAATCCTGCTTTTCTGTATATAATGTAGGCATAGAAAATAGGATTGAAAGGACATACTCTAGTCAACAGTGTATATAGCTTGGGTGGAGGGGGTGTACAATGGGGAAGGAGAGTCCCTTTTCCTATCTATTCCATATACATCTCTGGATTTAAAAGATCATACATGCATATGCATTACCTTCAAAATTAAAATGATAAAGACAAAAGGAGAAGCTTTGGATTTGAATCATGATACTACTGTTTGCAACTTCTATGACCGTGGGGAAGTCGCCTAGCCTCCTGGGGTTTATTTCCTCATTTATAAAAATAGGGAAAGTAATAATACTTGTCTACATATCTTCTAGGGTTGTTGGGAGGATTGAATGTGATAATGGGTTACAGCATTATGAATTATTTATTCATATAACACAATTATTATAAAAATATTTTGCTCTGATTAAAATAAAAGAAGGACGAGATCGTGTGTGTTTTTCAGTCCCAGTAGCTTTACTAACCAGAAAGCGCCTGCTGATGTGGTGATCACAGTTGCTTTGGTGCAGCTTCCTGTTGACTTTTGGCAATTCTCCACGCTGCTAGCTAAGGCTGAGGTGGCGACTGTGGAAGGTGTGATCTCCTCCCCCTCCCAGCACACATTTGTGTGCATACTCACACTCATGCACACACAAACACACACATGCACACTCTATCACAGTACATGAGGTGGCAGCAGCTGCTCCGGCATAGACTTTCACACAACATAAAGGGCTTTTTTGGTGTGGTCTGTGCATTATTTCCTGTTAAGCATGAGCTGAGTCAGTGCCATGCTTTTCCATCTGAAACCTTTCTGAGGCTCAGGCTGTGTTAAGAGCAAACCCTCTCCCCTCCATGCCCACCCCATGGCCCTCTACTGAAGCCGGATCATAATCTGCTCATTTCATGAGGATTTTCAAACCGAATGGACTGGGCCATGTGAGAGATCACTGAAAGGAACAGACCAAGCAGAGGCTAAGAGACTCCAGGCTAATCTGCTGAGTCATCTGAAAATGCACAGCTGTGGCAGCTCACGGTGCTTTAAAGTACTTTGGCAGGATGTTTGTTCAGGGGGTCTGTTCCTGCAGCCCTGCTGAATGTTTGGTTATTAGGCATAATCATTTTTTGGACAGGATCTCCCAAATGTAAGGTGATAGATGCTAATGTGGAATATAATACAGAAGATACAGCTTGGATGTCATAAATAACAATAAATTGTTTAATCTTGCTGAGTTGTAAATATATGATTGCCAGAGATCTTTAGTTCACTGGAACATAGTATGGGGGCAGGGGCACTTAGCAAATAGGCAGTTATTATTTTCCAACCAGACAGAAACTGGTCTGATGAAATTTATCTAAAAAGGCATACACATGTATTTTAATTAATTGTGACAATTACTCAGAGAAAACACATGGCCCTAAAGAGGCTGAGGGTTTTTTTGTTCTAAATATAAATGTATATGTATATTCACCTATATTCTACCTATGTATAAGTAAGAGAATGAGTTTTTGTTTTGGGGATATATATTTATACGTATCTATACAGAGAGATATACACATACTTAATTTCTGTGTACCTATTAAGGTGCGGTGACAGATGGAAAGTATTTTTAAGCATTTAGATAGCTTATTCTATAGCATATGTGTGCATATAGCCCACCCATAAAGCTTTGTCTCTTTTCTGGATATATTTAACAAGAGGCTAGAACAGAGTCCAAAATGTCAGAAATGTTTGAACATTCCATAGAAATGAAGGAGGTGTTTCCAAATGACCTATGTTTCTATGGCAATAAATAGAACTTGTGCTGTGTTGGATGGGTCAGGAGTAAGGAATATAAACAGTGTAAGTATGGCTATTCCAGGCAGAAATCTACCTTGTAAGAACAGCTTTGTGCAGTGAGCTCGACAACATTGATCAGTTAGCAGTCCGGTTCACTACAACATTGATAATGTAGCAAGATGGTTCGGCAGTGCCAGTCAGAAACACAGATGGGGACAATCAAAGAAGATGCAGGTCAGGACAAGGATGCAGACATGTACCTGTCACTACCATGGACTTCAGCAGCTTCTTAGTGAGCAGGTTTATGATCAAAGAAGAAAGACATCATTGATATGTAAGCATGTTACAATTAATTTGCTGTTTAGTTACTAGCAAACTACATCCAGTTTTTAGTTTTTAGGTTTTTTTTTTCTTTTTTCTTTTTTGAAACAGGTTCTTGTTCTGTCATCCAGGTTGGAGTGCAGTCGTTATCCAAGCTCACTGCAGCCTTAAAATCCTGGGCTCCGTAGATCCTCCCACCTCAGCCTCCCAAGAAGCTGGGACTACAGGTGCACACGACCAAGGCCAGCTAATATTTCTAATTTTTTTGTAGAGATGAGGCCTTGCTGTATTGCCCAGGTTGCTCTTGAGCTCCTGGCAGTGTAGATATTTCCTTGTTTATACAGATGATGGTGTAGATATTTCCATGTTTATACAGAATAGTGTGTAGATATTTCCATGTTTTTAAAGATGGCGGTGTAGTTATTTCCACGTTTATAGAAATGGAGGTGTAGATACTTCCATGTTTATACAGATAGCGGTGTAGATATTTCCACGTTTTTAAAGATAGCGGTGTAGATATTTACATTTTTATACAGGTAGCGGTGTAGATAATTCCGTGTTTACACAGATGGCGGTGTAGATATTTCCATGTTTATTGAGATAGCGGTGTAGACATTTCCATGTTTATACAGATAGTGGTGTAGATATTTCCATGTTTATAGAGATAGCGGTGTAGATATTTCCATATTTATACATATAGCGGTGTAGATATTTCCATGTTTATAGTGATAGCGGTGTAGGAATTTCCATGTTTATAGTGATAGCGGTGTAGATATTTCCATGTTTATATGGATAGCAGTGAAGATATTTCCATGTTTATAGGGATAGCGGTGTTGATATTTTCAAGTTATACAGATAACGGTGTAGGTATTTCCATGCTAATACAGATAGCGGTGTAGATATTTCCATGTTTATACAGATGGCTGTGTAGATATTTCCATGTTTATACAGATGGCAGTGTAGATATTTCCATGTTTATGCAGATGGTGGTGTTGATATTTCCGTGTTTACAGAGATAGCGGTGTAGATATTTCCATATTGGCACAGATTGCGGTGTAGGTATTTCCATCTTTACACAGATAGTGGTGTAGATATTTCCGAGTTTACAAAGATAGCTGTGTAGATATTTCCATGTTTACACAGATGGCGTTGTAGATATTTGCATGTTTACACAGATAGCGTTGTAGATATTTCCATGTTTATACAGATAGCGGTGTAGGTATTTCCATGTTTATACAGATAGCGGTGTAGATATTTCCATGTTTATAGAGATAGCAATGTAGATATTTCCATGTTTGTACAGATGGCGGTGATGATGTTTCCATCTATACACAGATTGCCGTGTAGGTATTTCCATGTGTATACAGATGGCATTGTAGATATTTCCATGTTTATACAGATGGTGGTGTAGATATTTCCATGTTTACACAGATGACTGCATAGGTATTTTCATGTTTATACAGATGGCGTTGTATATATTTCCATGTTTATAGAGATAGCGGTGTAGATATTTCCACATTTATACAGATAAAGGTGTAGAAATTTCCATGTTTATACAGATATCGGTGTAAATATATCCATGTTTATACAGATCACGGTGTAGATATTTCCATGTTATAGAGATAGCGTTGTAGATATTTCCATGTTTATACAGATGGCGGTGTGGATACTTCCATGTTTATACAGACCGCGGTGAAGATATTTTCATGTTTATACACATAGCGGTGCAGATATTTCCATGTTTGTACAGATGGCGGTGTTGATATTTCCATCTATACACAGATGACCGTGTAGATATTTCCATGTTTATACAGATGGCGGTGCAGATATTTCTATGGGTATGTAGATGGCGGTGTAGATATTTCCATGTATATACAGATAGTGGTGTAGTTATTTCCATGTTTATATAGACAGCGGTGTAGATATTTCCATGTATATACACATGGCTGTGTAGATATTTCCATGTTTATACAGATAACTTTGTAAGTATTTCCATGTTTATACAGATGGCGGTGTAGATATTTCCATGTTTATACAGATAACTTTGTAAGTATTTCCATGTTTATACAGATGGCGTTGTAGATATTTCGATGTTTATAGAAATTGCAGTGGAGATATTTCCATGTTTATACAAATATTGGTGTAGTTATTTCCATGCTTATATAGATAGCGGTGTAGATATTTCCATAAATATACACATGGCTGTGCAGATATTTCCATGTTTATACAGATGGCGGTGTAGATATTTCCATGTTTATACAGATAACTTTGTAAGTATTTCCATGTTTAAACAGATGGCGGTGTAGATATTTCAATGTATATATAGATCACGGTGTAGATATTTCCATATTTATACAGACAGCAGTGGAAATGTTTCCATGTTTATACAGATAGCGGTGTAGATATTTCCATGTTTATACTGATCACGGTGTAGATACTTCCATGTTTATAGAGATGGCGGTGTAGATATTTCCAAGTTCATAGAGATAGCGGTGTTGATTTTTCCATGTTTATAGAAATAGCTGTGTGGATATTTCCAAGTTTATACATATAGGGGTGTAGATATTTCCATGTTTATAGAGATGGCGGTGTAGATATTTCCATGTTTATACAGATCACGGTGTAGATATTTCCATGTTTATACAGATCGAGGTGTAGATATTTCCATCTTTATACAGATCATGGTGTAGAAATTTCCATGTTTATGCAGATCGTGGTGCTGATGTTACCATGTTTATAGGAATAGCGGTGCAAATATTTCCACATTTATAGAGATAGCGGTGTAGTTATTAGCATGTTTATACACATAGCGGTGTAGATATCTCCATGTATAAACAGATGTCTGTGTATATATTTCCATGTTTAAACAGATGGCGGTATAGGTATTTCATTGTTTATACAAATAGCGGTGTAGTTATTTATATGTTTACATATAGCGGTGTAGATATTTCCATGTATATACAGAAGGCTGTGTAGATATTTCCATGTTTATACAGATGGCTGTGTAGATATTTCCATGTTTATACCGATGACTTTGTAGATATTTCCATGTTTATACAGATGGCAGTGTAGGTATTTCCATGTTTATAGAGATAGCTGTGTAGATATTTCCATGTTTATACAGATGGCGGTGTAGAGATTTCCATGTTTATAGAGATAGCGGTGTAGATATTTCCATATTTATACAGATAACGTTGTAGATATTTCCATGTTTATACAGATAGCAGTGTAAATATTTCCATGTTTATACAGATCACGGTGTAGTTATTTCCATGTTCATAGAGATAGCGGTGTAGATATTTCCATGTTTATACAGATAACGGTTTAGAAATTTTCATGTTTATACAGACAGCGGTGAAGATATTTCCATGTTAATACAGATAGCGGTGCAGATATTTCCATGTTTGTACAGATGGCGGTGTTGATATTTCCATCTATACACAGATGACCGTGTAGATATTTCCATGTTTATACAGATGGCGGCGCAGATATTTCCATGGATATGTAGATGGCGGTGGAGATTTTTCCATGTTTATACAGATAGCGGTGTAGTTATTTCCATGTATATATAGATAGCGGTGTAGATATTTCCATGTATATATACTTGGCTGTGTAGATATTTCCATGTTTATACAGATGGCGGTGTAGATATTTCCATGTTTATACAGATAACTTTGCAAGTTTTTCCATGTATATACAGATGGCGGTGTAGATATTTCGATGTTTATAGAGAGAGCAGTGGAGATATTTCCATGTTTATACAGATAGCGGTGTAGATATTTCCATGTTTATACTGATCGCGGAGTTGATATTTCCATGTTTATACAGATAAATCTGTAAGTATTTCCGTGTTTATACAGATGGCGGTGTAGATATTTCGATGTTTATAGAAATAGCAGTGGAGATATTTCCATGTTTATACAGATGGCGGTGTAGATATTTCCATGTTTATACTGATCGCGGTGTAGATATTTCCACGTTTATAGAGATGGCGGTGTAGATATTTCCATGTTCATAGAGATTGCGGTGTTGATTTTTCCATGTTTATAGAGATAGCGGTGTGGATGTTTCCATGTTTATACAGATAGGGGTGTAGGTATTTCCATGTTTATAGAGATGGCGGTGTAGATATTTCCATGTTTATAGAGTTCACGGTGTAGATATTTCCATGTTTACACAGATCATGGTGTTGATATTTCCATGTTTATACAGATCGCGGTGTTGATATTAACATGTTTATATGGATAGCGGTGCAAATATTTCCACATTTATACAAATAGCGATGTAGATATTAACATGTTTATACAGATAGCAGTGTAGATATTTCCATGTATAAACAGATGTCTGTGTAGATATTTCCATGTTTAAACAGATGGTGGTGTAGATATTTCCTTGTTTATACAAATAGCGGTGTATTTATTTCCATGTTTATACAGATACCGGTGTAGATTTCCATGTATATACAGACGGCTGTGTAGATATTTCCATGTTTATAGAGATGGCTTTGTAGATATTTCCATGTTTATACAGACGACTTTGTAGGTATTCCCATGTTTATACAGATTGCGGTGTAGATATTTCCATGTTTATAGAGATAGCTGTGTAGATATTTCCATGTTTATACAAATAGCGGTGTAGATATTTCCATGTTTATATAGATCGCGGTGAAGATATTTCCATGTTTATACAAATCGCGGTGTAGATAGTTCCATGTTCCTACACATGACTGTGTTGGTATTTACATGTTTAAACAGATGGCTTAGTAGATATTTCCATGTTTATAGAGATAGCGGTGTAGATATTTCCATGTTTATACTGATATCGGTGTAGATATTTCCATGTTTACAGAGATAGCGCTGTAGGTATTTCCATCTTTGCATAGATTGCGGCGTAGGTATTGCCAAATTTACACAGACAGCGGTGTAGAAATTTCCAAGTTTACACAGATAGCTGTGTAGATATTTCCATGTTTACAGAGATAGCATTGTACATATTTCCATGTTTATACAGATTGTGGTGTAGTAATTTCCATATTGATACAGATAGCGGTGCAGATATTTCCATGTTTATACAGGTAGCGGTGTAGAAATTCCCATGTTGATACAGATCGCTTTGTAGACATTTCCATCTTTCTACAGGTGTCAATGTAGTTATTTCCAAGTTTATACAGACGGCAGTGTAGATATTTCCATGTTTATACTGATGTCTGTGTAGATATTTTCATGTTTATGCAGATGGCGGTGTAGATATTTCCATGTTAATAGAGATGGCGGTATAGTTATTTCTATGTTTATAGAGATAGCGGTGTAAATATCTCCATGTTTTAGAGATGATGGTGTAAGTATTTTCATGTTTGTAGAGATAGCGGTGTAGATATTTCCATGTTTATACAGATAACGGTGTTGGTATTTCCATATTTATACAGATTGCGGTGTAGATATTTAAAACTATATACAGATGGCGGTGTAGATATTTCCATGTTTATACAGATGGCAGTGAAGATATTTCCATGTTTATACCGATGACTTTGTAGATATTTCCATGTTTATACAGATGGCAGTGTAGGTATTTCCATGTTTATAGAGATAGCTGTGTAGATATTTCCATGTTTATACAGATGGCGGTGTAGAGATTTCCATGTTTATAGAGATAGCGGTGTAGATATTTCCATATTTATACAGATAACGTTGTAGGTATTTCCATGTTTATACAGATAGCAGTGTAAATATTTCCATGTTTATACAGATCACGGTGTAGTTATTTCCATGTTCATAGAGATAGCGGTGTAGATATTTCCATGTTTATACAGATAACGGTTTAGAAATTTTCATGTTTATACAGACAGCGGTGAAGATATTTCCATGTTAATACAGATAGCGGTGCAGATATTTCCATGTTTGTACAGATGGCGGTGTTGATATTTCCATCTATACACAGATGACCGTGTAGATATTTCCATGTTTATACAGATGGCGGCGCAGATATTTCCATGGATATGTAGATGGCGGTGGAGATTTTTCCATGTTTATACAGATAGCGGTGTAGTTATTTCCATGTATATATAGATAGCGGTGTAGATATTTCCATGTATATATACTTGGCTGTGTAGATATTTCCATGTTTATACAGATGGCGGTGTAGATATTTCCATGTTTATACAGATAACTTTGCAAGTTTTTCCATGTATATACAGATGGCGGTGTAGATATTTCGATGTTTATAGAGAGAGCAGTGGAGATATTTCCATGTTTATACAGATAGCGGTGTAGATATTTCCATGTTTATACTGATCGCGGAGTTGATATTTCCATGTTTATACAGATAAATCTCTAAGTATTTCCGTGTTTATAGAGATGGCGGTGTAGATATTTCGATGTTTATAGAAATAGCAGTGGAGATATTTCCATGTTTATACAGATGGCGGTGTAGATATTTCCATGTTTATACTGATCGCGGTGTAGATATTTCCACGTTTATAGAGATGGCGGTGTAGATATTTCCATGTTCATAGAGATTGCGGTGTTGATTTTTCCATGTTTATAGAGATAGCGGTGTGGATGTTTCCATGTTTATACAGATAGGGGTGTAGGTATTTCCATGTTTATAGAGATGGCGGTGTAGATATTTCCATGTTTATAGAGTTCACGGTGTAGATATTTCCATGTTTACACAGATCATGGTGTTGATATTTCCATGTTTATACAGATCGCGGTGTTGATATTAACATGTTTATATGGATAGCGGTGCAAATATTTCCACATTTATACAAATAGCGATGTAGATATTAACATGTTTATACAGATAGCAGTGTAGATATTTCCATGTATAAACAGATGTCTGTGTAGATATTTCCATGTTTAAACAGATGGTGGTGTAGATATTTCCTTGTTTATACAAATAGCGGTGTATTTATTTCCATGTTTATACAGATACCGGTGTAGATTTCCATGTATATACAGACGGTTGTGTAGATATTTCCATGTTTATAGAGATGGCTTTGTAGATATTTCCATGTTTATACAGACGACTTTGTAGGTATTCCCATGTTTATACAGATTGCGGTGTAGATATTTCCATGTTTATAGAGATAGCTGTGTAGATATTTCCATGTTTATACAAATAGCGGTGTAGATATTTCCATGTTTATATAGATCGCGGTGAAGATATTTCCATGTTTATACAAATCGCGGTGTAGATAGTTCCATGTTCCTACACATGACTGTGTTGGTATTTACATGTTTAAACAGATGGCTTAGTAGATATTTCCATGTTTATAGAGATAGCGGTGTAGATATTTCCATGTTTATACTGATATCGGTGTAGATATTTCCATGTTTACAGAGATAGCGCTGTAGGTATTTCCATCTTTGCATAGATTGCGGCGTAGGTATTGCCAAATTTACACAGACAGTGGTGTAGAAATTTCCAAGTTTACACAGATAGCTGTGTAGATATTTCCATGTTTACAGAGATAGCATTGTACATATTTCCATGTTTATACAGATTGTGGTGTAGTAATTTCCATATTGATACAGATAGCGGTGCAGATATTTCCATGTTTATACAGGTAGCGGTGTAGAAATTCCCATGTTGATACAGATCGCTTTGTAGACATTTCCATCTTTCTACAGGTGTCAATGTAGTTATTTCCAAGTTTATACAGACGGCAGTGTAGATATTTCCATGTTTATACTGATGTCTGTGTAGATATTTTCATGTTTATGCAGATGGCGGTGTAGATATTTCCATGTTAATAGAGATGGCGGTATAGTTATTTCTATGTTTATAGAGATAGCGGTGTAAATATCTCCATGTTTTAGAGATGATGGTGTAAGTATTTTCATGTTTGTAGAGATAGCGGTGTAGATATTTCCATGTTTATACAGATAACGGTGTTGGTATTTCCATATTTATACAGATTGCGGTGTAGATATTTAAAACTATATACAGATGGCGGTGTAGATATTTCCATGTTTATACAGATGGCAGTGAAGATATTTCCATGTTTATACAGATAGTGGTGTAGATATTTCCATGTTTATACAGATGGCGTTGTAGATACATCCGTGTTTCTGAAGATGGCGGTGTAGATATTTTCATGTTTATACAGATGGCGGTATAGATATTTCCATGTTTATACAGATGTCTGTGTAGATATTTCCATGTTTATGCAGATAGCGGTGTAGATATTTCCATGTTCATAGAGATGGCGGTATAGTTACTTCTAAGTTTATAGAGATAGCGGTGTAAATATTTCCATGTTTATAGAGATGGTGGTGTAAGTATTTTCATGTTTATAGAGATAGCGGTGAAGGTATTTCCATGTTTATACAGATAGCGGTGTTGCTATTTCCATCTTTATACAGATAGCGGTGTAGTTATTTCCATGTTTATACAGCTCGCGGTGTAGATATTTCCATCTTTATACAGATGGCAGTGTAGATATTTCCATGTTTATACAGATAGCTGTGTAGATATTTCCATGTCTATAGAGATAGCGGTGTAGTTATTTCCATATTTATACAGATTGCGGTGTAGATAATTCCATCTTTATACAGATGGCGGTGTAGATATTTCCATGTTTATACAGATGGCTGTGAAGATATTTCCATGTTTATACAGATAGTGGTGTAGATATTTCCATGTTTATACAGATGGCCGTGTAGATACATCCATGTTTCTAAAGATGGCGGTGTAGATATTTTCATGTTTATAGAGATGTAGGTGTAGACATTTCCATGTATATAGAGATAGCAGTGTAGATATTTTCATGTTTATAGAGAAAGCGGTGTAGGTATTTCCATGTTTATAGAGTTAGCGGTGTAGATATTTCCATATGTATACAGATAGCGGTGTAGGTATTTCCAGGTTTTTACAGATTGCGGTGTAGATATTTCCATGTTTCTACAGATGGCGGTGGAGATATTTCCATGTTTATAGAGACAGTGGTGTAGATATTTCCATGTTTATACAGATAGCGGTTTAGATATTTCCATGTTTATACAGACCGCGTTGTAGATATTTCCATCTTTATAGAGATTGCGGTGCAGATATTTCCATGTTTATACAGATCATGGTGTAGATATTTCCATGTTTATACAGATCGCGGTGTTGATATTACCGTGTATATAGGGATAGCGGTGCAAATATTTCCATGGATATGTAGATGGCGGTGTAGATATTTAAAAGTTTATACAGATGGCGGTGCAGATATGTCCATGTTTATACCGATAGCGGTGTAGATATTTCCATGTATATACACATGGCGGTGTAGATATTTCCGTGTTTATATAGATGGCGGTGTACATATTTTCTTGTTTATGTAGATGGCGTTGTAGATATCTCCATGTTTAAAGAGATGGCGGTGTATATATTTACATGTTGATGGAGATAGCGGTGTCGATATTTTCATGTTTATAGAGATAGCGGTGAAGTTATTTCCATGTTTATACAGTTCACGGTGTAGATATTTCCTTGTTTATACAAATAGCGGTGTACTTATTTCCATGTTTATACGGATAGCGCTGTAGATATTTCCTTGTTTATACAAATAGCGGTGTAGATATTTACATGTTTATACAGATCATGGTGTAGATATTTCCTTGTTTATACAAATAGCGGTGTAGTTATTTCCATGTTTATACAGATAGCGGTGTAGATATTTCCATGTATATATAGATGACTTTGTAGGTATTTCCATGTTTATACAGATGGCGGTGTAGATATTTCCATGTTTATAGAGGTAGCGCTGTAGATATTTCCATGTTTATACAGATCGCGGTGTAGATATTTCCATGTTTATACAGATCGCGGTGTAGATATTTCCATGTTTATACAGATAGCGGTTTAGTTATTTGCATGTTTTTACAGATATTGGTGTAGATATTTCCATGTTTGCACAGATTGCGGTGTAGATATTTCCATGTTTATACAGATGGCGGTGTAGATATTTCCATGTTTATACACATGGCGGTGTAGTTATTTCCATGTTTACATAGATGGTGGTGTAGATATTACCATGTTTATACAGATAGCTGTGAAGATATTTCCATGTTTATACAGATCGTGGTGAAGATATTTCCATGTTAATACAGATCGCGGTGTAGATATTGCCATGTTTATATAGATCGCAGTGTAGATATTTCCATGTTTATAGATATAGCGGTGTAGATATTTCCATGTTTCTACAGATGGCATTGTAGGTATTTCCATGTTTATACAGATAACGGTGTAGATATTTCCATGTTTATACAGATAGCGGTGTAAATATTTCCATGTCTATACAGATCACGGTGTAGATATTTCCATGTTTATAGAGATAGTGGTGTAGATATTTCCATGTTTATACAGATAGCGGTTTAGATATTTCCATGTTTATACAGACCGTGGTGTAGGTATTTCCATCTTTATACAGATTGCGGTGCAGATATTTCCATGTTTGTACAGATGGCGGTGTAGATATTTCCGTGTATATACACATGGCTGTGTAGATATTTCCATGTTTATACAGATGGCGGTGTAAATATTTCCATGTTTGTACTGATAACTTTGTAAGTATTTCCATGTTTATACAGATGGCGGTGTAGATATTTCAATGTTTATAGAGATAGCAGTGGAGATATTTCCATGTTTATACAGATAGCAGAGTAGATATTTCCATGTTTATAGAGTTGGCGGTGTAGATACTTCCATGTTTATACAGATCACGCTATAGTTATTTCCATGTTTATACAGATCGTGGTGTAGATATTTCCATGTTTATACAGATAGGGGTGTAGGTATTTCCATGTTTATAGAGATGGCGGTGTAGATATTTCCATGTGTATACAGATCACGGTATAGTTATTTCCATGTTTATACAGGTTGTGGTGTAGATATTTCCATGTTTATACAGACCGCAGTGTAGATATTTCCATGTTTATAGAGATAGCAGTGTAGATATTTCCATGTTTGTACAGATAGCGGTGTTGACGTTTCCATCTATACACAGATTGCTGTGTAGGTATTTCCATGTGTATACAGATGGCATTGTAGATATTTCCATGTTTATACAGATGGTGGTTTAGATATTTCCATGTTTACACAGATGACTGTAAAGGTATTTCCATGTTTATTCAGATGGTGGTGTAGATATTTCCATGTTTATAGAGATAGCGGTGTAGATATTTCCATATTTATACAGATAAGGGTGTAGAAATTTCCATGTTTATACAGATATCGGTGTAAATATTTCCATGCTTATACAGATAACGGTGTATATATTTCCATGTTTATAGAGATAGCCGTGTATATATTTCCATGTTTATACAGATAGCAGTGTAGATATTTCCATGTTTATACAGACCGCGGTGTAGAAATTTCCATGTTTATACAGATATCATTGTAAATATTTCCATGTTTATACAGATCACGGTGTAGATATTTCCATGTTTATAGAGATAGCGTTGTATATATTTCCATGTTTATACAGATAGCGGTGTAGATATTTCCATGTTTATACAGACCGCGGTGTAGATATTTCCATGTTTATACAGATAGCGGTGCAGATATTTCCAAGTTTGTACAGATGGCGGTGTTGATATTTCCATCTATACACAGATGACCATGTAGATATTTCCATGTTTATACAGATGGGGGCACAGATATTTCTATGGATATGTAGATGGCGGTGTAGATATTTCCATGTATATACAGATAGTCGTGTAGTTATTTCCATGTTTATATAGAGAGCGGTGTAGGTATTTCCATGTTTATACAGATAACTTTGTATGTATTTCCATGTTTATACTGATGGTGGTGTAGATATTTCGATGTTTACAGAGATAGCAGTGGAGATATTTCTATGTTTATACAGATAGCGGTGTAGATATTTCCATGTTTATACTGATCACACTGTAGATATTTCCATGTTTATAGAGATGGCGGTGTAGATATTTCCATGTAGGTAGAGATAGTGGTGTTGATTTATCCATGTTTATAGAGATAGCTGTGTGGATATTTATATGTTTATACAGATAGGGGTGTAGATATTTCCATGTTTATAGAGATGGCGGTGTGGATATTTCCATATTTACACAGATCACGGTGTAGATATTTCCAAGTTTATACAGATCGCGGTGCAGATATTTCCATGTTTATACAGATCATGGTGTAGATATTTCCATGTTTATACAGATCGCCGTGTTCTTATTACCACGTTTATAGGGATAGCGGTGCAAATATTACCACTTTTATACAGATAGCGGTGTAGTTATTAGCATGTTTATACAGATAGCGGTGTAGATACTTCCATGTATAAACAGATGTCTGTGTATATATTTCCATGTTTAAACAGATGGCGATGTAGATATTTCCTTGTTCAAAAAAATAGCGGTGTAGTTATTTCCATGTTTATACCGATAGCGGTGTAGATATTTCTTTGTATATACAGATGGCTGTGTAGATATTTCCATGTTTATACAGATGGCTGTGTAGGTATTTCCATGTTTATACAGATAACTTTGTAGGTATTTCCATGTTTATACAGATGGCGGTGTAGGTATTTCCATGTTTATAGAGAGAGCTGTGTAGATATTTCCGTGTTTATACAGATAGCGGTGTGGATATTTCCATGTTTATAAAGATCGCGGTGTAGATATTTCTATGTTTATACAGACAGCAGTGGAGATATTTCCATGTTTATACACATAGCGGTGAACATATTTCCATGTTTATAGAGACAGCGGTGTAGGTATTTCCACGTTTACACAGATGGAGGTGTTTATGTTTCCATCTATAAACAGAATGCCGTGTAGGTACTTCCATGTGTATACAGATGCCATTGTAGATATTTCCATGTTTATACAGATGGTGGTGTAGATATTTCCATGTTTATACAGATGACTGTATAGGTATTTCCATGTTTTTACAGATGTCATTGTAGATATTTCCATGTTTACAGAGATAGCAGTGTAGATATTTCCATGTTTATATAGACGGCGGTGTACATATTTCCATGTTTATAGAGATAGCGGTGTAGATATTTCCATATTTATACAGATAACGGTGTAGATATTTCCATGTTTATACAGATAGCCGTGTAAATATTTCCATGTTTATACAGATCACGATGTAGATATTTCCATGTTTATAGAGATAGCGGTGTAGATATTTCCATGTTTATACAGATAGCGATATAGATATTTCCATGTTTATACAGACCGTGGTGTAAATATTTCCATGTTTATACAGAAAGCGGTGTAGTTATTTCCATGTTTATATAGAGAGCGGTGTAAATATTTCCATGTATATACACATGGCTGTGTAGATATTTCCATGTTTATACAGATGGCGGTGTAGATATTTCCATGTTTATACAGATAACTTTGTAAGTATTTCCATGTTTATACAGATGGCGGTGTAGATATTTCCATGTTTATACTGATCGCGGTGTAGATATTTCCATGTTTATAGAGATGGCGGTGTAGATATTTCCATGTTCATAGAGATAGCGGTGTTGATTTTTCCATGTTTTTAGAGATAGCGGTGTGGATATTTCCATATTTATACAGATAGGGGTGTAATTATTTCCATGTTTATAGAGATGGCGGTGTAGCTATTTCCATGTATATACAGATCACGGTGTAGATGTTTCCATGTTTATACAGATCATGGTGTAGATATTTCCATGTTTATACAGACCGCTGTGTTGATATTACCATGGTTATAGGGATAGCGGTGCAAATATTTCCACATTTATACAGATAGCGGTGTAGTTATTAGCATGTTTATACAGATAGCGGTGTAGATATTTCCGGGTATAAACAGATGTCTGTGTATATATTTCCATATTTAAACAGATGGCGGTGTAGACATTTCCTTGTTTATACAAAGAGCGTTGTAGTTATTTCCATGTTTATACAGATAGCGGTGCCGATATTTCCATGTTTGTACAGATGGCGGTGTTGATATTTCCATCTATACACAGATGACTGTGTAGATATTTCCATGTTTATACAGATGGCGGCACAGATATTTCTATGGATATGTAGATAGCGGTGTAGATATTTCCATGTTTATACAGATAGCGGTGTAGTTATTTCCATGTTTGTATAGATTATGGTGTAGATATTTCCACGTATATACAAATGGCTTTTTAGATATTTCCATGTTTATACAAATGGCGGTGTATATATTTCCATGTTTATTCAGATAACTTGTAAGTATTTCCACGTTTATACAGATGGCGGTGTAGATATTTCGATGTTTAGAGAGATAGCAGTGGAGATATTTCCATGTTTATACAGATAGCGGTGTAGATATTTCCATGTTTATACTGATGGCGGTGTAGGTATTTCCATGTTTATACAGATGGCGGTGTAGATATTTCCATATTTATACAGATGTCTGTGTAGATATTTCCATGTGTATACAGATGGTATTTTAGGTATTTACATGTTTATACAGATGGTGGTGTAGATATTTAAATGTTTATTCGGATGACTGTTTAGATATTTCCATGTTTTTACAGATGGCAGTGTAGATATTTCAATGTTTATAGAGATGGCGCTGTAGATATTTCCGTGTTTATACAGATAAAGGTGGAGTTATTTCCATGTTTATAGAGACAGCAGTGCAGATATTACCATGTTTATACACATAGCGTTGTACATATTTCCATGTTTATAGAGACAGCGGTGTAAGTATTTCCACGTTTATACAGATAGCGGTGCGGATATTTACATGTTTATACAGATGCCTATGCAGATATTTCCATATTTATACAGAGGGCTGTGTAGATATTTCCATGTTTATACAGATGGCATTGTAGATATTTCCATGTTCCTCCACATGACTGTGTAGTTATTTCCATGTTTATACAGATGGCTTTGCAGGTATTTCCTTGTTTATAGAGATGGCGGTGTAGATATTTCCATGTTCATAGAGATAGCGGTGTTGATTTTTCCATGTTTATAGAGATAGTGGTGTGGATATTTCGATGTTTATACAGATAAGGGTGTAGATATTTCCATGTTTATAGAGATGGCGGTGTAGATATTTCCATGTTTATACAGATCACGGTGTAGATATTTCCTTGTTTATACAAATAGCGGTGTAGTTATTTCCATGTTTATACAGATAGCGGTGTAGATATTTCCATGTATATACAGATGGCTGTGTAGATATTTCCATGTTTATACCGATAGCGGTGTTGGTATTTCCACGTTTTACAGATAGCGATGTAGATATTTCCATGTTTATACAGCTCGCGGTGCAGATATTTATATCTTTATACAGATGGCATTGTAGATATTTCCTTATTCACAGAGATGGCGGTGTAGATGTTTCCATGATTATAAAGATGGCGAAGTAGTTAGTTCCATGTTTATGGAGATGGCACTGTAGATATTTTCATGTTTATAGAGATGGCGGTGTAGATATTTCCATGTTTATAGAGATAGCAGTGAAGATATTTACATGTTTATACAGATGGCTGTGTAGATATTTCCATGTGTTTACAGATGGCATTGTAGATATTTCCATGTTTATACAGATGACTCTGTAGGTATTTCCATGTTTTTACAGATGGCAGTGCAGATATTTCCATGTTTATAGAGATAGCGATGTAGATATTTCCATGTTTGTACAGATGGCGGTGTTGATATTTCCATCTATACACAGATGGCCATGTAGATATTTCCATGTTTATACAGATGGCGACATACATATTTCCATGGACATGCAGATGGCGGTGTAGATATTTCCATGTTTATACAGATAGCGGTGTAGATATTTCCATGTTTACACAGATGGTGGTGTAGATATTTCCGTGTTTATACACATTGCGGAGTAGATACTTCCATCTTTATGGAGATGACAGTGTATATATTTTCATGTTTATAGAGATGGCGGTGTAGATATTTCCATATTTATAGAGACAGCGGTGTACATATTTCCATCTTTCTTGAGATGGCAGTGTAGATATTTCCATGTTTATACAGATGGCCGTGTAGATATTTCCATATTTATACAGATGTCTGTGTAGATATTTCCATGTGTATACTGATGGTATTGTAGCTATTTCCATGTTTATACAGATGGTGGTGTAGATATTTCCGTGTTTATTCAGATGACTGTGTAGATATTTCCATGTTTTTACAGATGGCAGTGTAGATATTTCAATGTTTATAGAGATGGCGCTGTAGATATTTCCACGTTTAAACAGATAACGGTGGAGATATTTCCATGTTTATACAGACAGCAGTGGAGATATTTCCATGTTTATACACATAGCGGTGTGCATATTTCCATGTTTATAGAGACAGCGGTGTAGGTATTTCCATGTTTATACAGATAGCGGTGCAGATATTTCCATGTTTACACAGATGCCTATGCAGATATTTCCATATTTATACAGAGGGCTGTGTAGATATTTCTATGTTTATACAGATGGCAGTGTAGATATTTCCATATTCCTACACCTGACTGTGTAGTTATTTCCATCTTTATACATTTGGCTTTGTAGATATTTCCATGTTTATAGGGATAGCGGTGCAGAAATTCCAATGTTTATACAGATATCGCTGTATATATTTCCATTTTTATACAGATCATGGTGTAGATATTTCTATGTTTATACAGATAGCGGTGCAGATATTTCCATGTTTATAAAGCTTGCTGTGTAGATATTTCCATGTTTATACAGACCGCGGTGTAGATATTTCCATGTTTATACAGATAGCGGTGCAGATATTTCCATGTTTGTACAGATGGCGGTGTTGATAGTTCCATCTATACACAGATGACCGTGTCGATATTTCCATGTTTATACAGATGGCGGCGCAGATATTTCCATGGGTATGCAGATGGCGGTGTAGATATTTCCATGTTTATACAGATAGCGGTGTAGATATTTCCATATTTACACAGATGGTGGTGTAGATATTTCCGTGTTTATACACATGGCGGAGTAGACACTTCCATCTTTATGGAGATGGCAGTGTATATATTTTCGTGTTTATAGAGATGGCGGTGTAGATATTTCCATATTTATAGAGATAGCGGTGTAGATATTTCCATCTTTCTACAGATGGCATTGTAGATAATTAAATGTTTTTACAGATGGCCGTGTAGATATTTCCATGTGTATACAGATGGTATTGTAGGTATTTCCATGTTTATACAGATGGTGGTGTAGATATTTCCATGTTTATTCAGATGACTGTGTAGATATTTCCATGTTTTTAGTGATGGCAGTGTAGATTTGTCAATGTTTATAGAGATGGTGCTGTAGATATTTCCATGTTTATACAGATAACGGTGGAGATATTTCCATGTTTATACAGAGAGCAGTGGAGATATTTCCATGTTTATACACATAGCGGTGTATATATTTCCATGTTTATAGAGACAGCGGTGTTGGTATTTCCATGTTTATATAGATAGCGGTGCAGATATTTCCAGGTTTACACAGCTGCCTATGCAGATATTTCCATATTTATACAGAGGGCTGTGTAGATATTTCTATGTTTATACAGATGGCAGTGTAGATATTTAAATGTTCCTACACATGACTGTGTAGGTATTTCCATGTTTATACAGATGTCTTTGTAGATATTTCCATGTTTATAGAGATAGCGGTGCAGACATTTCCGTGTTTATACAGATAGCGGTGTATATGATTCCATGTTTATACAGATCATGGTGTAGATATTTCCATGTTTATACAGATACCGGAGTCGATATTTCCATGTTTATACACACCGCAGTGTAGATATTCCCATGTTTATAGAGAAAGCAGTGTAGATATTTCCAGGTTTTTACAGATGGCGGTGTTGATGTTTCCATCTATACACAGATTGCCGTGTAGGTATTTCCATGTGTATACAGATGGCATTGTAGATATTTCCATGTTTATACAGATGGTGGTGTAGATATTTCCATGTTTACACAGATGACTGTATAGGTATTTCCATGTTTATACAGATGGCGGTGTAGATATTTCCATGTTTATAGAGATAGCGGTGTAGATATTCCCATGTTTATACAGATGGCGGTGCAGATATTTCCATGTTTATACAGATAACTTTGTAAGTATTTCCATGTTGATACAGATGGCAGTGTAGATATTTCGATGTTTATAGAGATAGCAGTGGAGACATTTCCATGTTTATACAGATAGCGGTGTAGATATTTAAATGTTTATACTGATCGTGGTGTAGATATTTCCATGTTTATAGAGATGGCGGTGTAGATATTTCCAGGTTCATAGACATAGCGGTGTTGATTTTTCCATGTTTATAGAGATAGCGGTGTGGATATTTCCATGTTTATACAGATAGGGGTGTAGATATTTCCATGTTTATAGAGATGGCGGTGTAGTTATTTCCATGTTTATACAGATCACGGTGTAGCTATTTCCTTGTTTATACAAATAGCGGTGTAGTTATTTCCTTGTTTATACAGACAGCGGTGTAGATATTTCCATGTATATACAGATGGCGGTGTAGATATTTCCATGTTTATACAGGTGGCTGTGTAGATATTTCCATGTTCATACAGATGAATTTGTAGGTATTTCCATGTTTATACAGATGGCGGTGTAGATATTTCCATGTTTATAGAGATAACTTTGTAGATATTTAAATGTTTATACAGATAGCGGTGTAGATATTTCCATGTTTATACAGATCGCGGTGTAGATATTTCCATGTTTATACAGATCGCGGTGTAGATATTTCCATGTTTATACAGATAGCGGTGTAGATATTTCCATGTTTTTACAGATATCGGTGTAGATATTTCCATGTTTACAGAGATTGCGGTGTAGATATTTCCATCTTTCTACAGATGGCATTGTAGATATTTCGATGTTTATACAGATGGCGGTGTAGATATTTCCATGTTTATATAGATGGTGGTGTAGATATTACCATGTTAATGCAGACAGCGGTGTAGATATTTCCATGTTTATACAGATCGTTGTGAATATATTTCCATGTTTATACAGATCGCGGTGTAGATATTTCCATGTTTATACCGATAGCGGTGTTGGTATTTGCACCTTTATACTGATAGCGATGTAGATATTTCCATGTTTATACAGCTCGCGGTGCAGATATTTATATCTTTATACAGATGTCATTGTAGATATTTCCTTATTCACACAGATGACGGTGTAGATGTTTCCATGTTTATACTGATGGCGAAGTAGTTAGTTCCATGTTTATGGAGATGGCAGTGTAGATATTTTCATGTTTATAGAGTTGGCGGTGTAGATATTTCCATGTTTATAGAGATAGCAGTGGAGACATTTCCATGTTTATACAGACAGCGGTGTAGATATTTCCATGTTTATACAGATGACTGTATAGTTATTTCCATGTTCTTACAGATGGCAGTGCAGATATTTCCATGTTTATAGAGATAGCGATGTAGATATTTCCATGTATGTACAGATGGCGGTGTAGATATTTCCATCTATACACAGATGGCCGTGTAGATATTTCCATGTTTATACAGATGGTGGCATAGATATTTCCATGGACATGCAGATGGCGGTGTCGATATTTCCATGTTTACACAGATGGTGGTGTAGATATTTCCGTGTTTATACACATGGCGGAGTAGATTCTTCCATCTTTATGGAGATGGCAGTGTAGATATTTTCATGTTTATAGAGATGGCGGTGTAGATATTTGCATATTTGTAGAGATAGCGGTGTACATATTTCCATCTTTCTACAGATGGCAGTGTAGATATTTCCATGTTTATACAGATGGCCGTGTAGATATTTCCATATTTATACAGATGTCTGTGTAGATATTTCCATGTGTATACAGATGGTATTGTAGGTATTTCCATGTATATACAGATGGTGGTGTAGATATTTCCATGTTTATTCAGATGACTGTGTAGATATTTCCATGTTTTTACAGATGGCAGTGTAGATATTTCAATGTTTATAGAGCTGGCGCTGTAGATATTTCCATGTTTTAACAGATAACGGTGGACATATTTCCATGTTTATACAGACAGCAGTGGAGATATTTCCATGTTTATACATATAGCGGTGTACATATTTCCATGTTTAAAGGGACAGCGGTGTAGGTATTTCCATATTTATACAGATAGCGGTGCAGATATTTCCATGTTTACACAGATGCCTATGCAGAAATTTCCATATTTATACAGATGGCTGTGTAGATATTTCTATGTTTATACAGATGGCAGTGTTGATATTTCCACGTTCCTACACATGACTGGGTAGGTATTTCCACCTTTATACAGATGGCTTTGAAGATATTTCCATGTCTATAGAGATAGCGGTGCAGATATTTCCATGTTTATAAAGATAGCGCTGTATTTATTTCCATGTTTATACAGATCATGGTGTAGATATTTCCATGTTTATACAGATACCGGTGTAGATATTTCCATGTTTATACAGACGGCAGTGTAGGTAATTCCATGTTTATAGAGATAGCAGTGTAGATATTTTCATGTTTGTACAGATGGCAGTGTTGATGTTTCCATCTATACACAGATTACCGTGTAGGTATTTCCATGTGTATACAGAAGGCATTGTAGATATTTCCATGTTTATACGGATGGTGTTGTAGATATTTCCATGTTTACACAGATGACTGTAGAGGTATTTCCATGTTTATACAGATGGCGGAGTAGATATTTCCATGTTTATAGAGATAGCGGTGTAGACATTTCCATATTTATACAGATAACAGTGTAGAAATTTCCATGTTTATACAGATAGCGGTGTAAATATTTCCATGTTTATACAGATCACGGTGTAGATATCTCCACGTTTATAGAGATAGCAGTGTAGATATTTCCATGTTTATACAGATAGCAGTGCAGATATTTCCATGTTTACACAGATGCCTATGCAGATATTTCCATATTTATACAGAGGGCTGTGTAGATATTTCTATGTTAATACAGATGGCACTGTAGATATTTCCATGTTCCTACACATGATTGTGTAGGTATTTCCATCTTTATACAGATGGCTTTGTAGATATTTCCATGTTTATAGAGATAGCGTTGCAGATATTTCCATGTTTAAACAGATAGCGCTGTATATATTTCCATGTTTATACAGATCGTGGTGTAGATATTTCCATGTTTATACAGATACCGGTGTAGATATTTCCATGTTTATACAGACCGCAGTTTAGACAATTCCATGTTTATAGAGATAGCAGTGTAGATATTTTCATGTTAGAACAGGTGGCGGTGTTGCTGTTTCCATCAATACACAGATTGCCGTGTAGGTATTTCCATTGTATACAGATGGCATTGAAGATATTTCCATGTTTATACAGATTGTGGTGTAGATATTTCCATGTTTACACAGATGACTGTATATGTGTTTCCATGTTTATACAGATGGCGGTGTAGGTATTTCCATGTTTATAGAGATAGCGATGTAGGCATTTCCATATTTAAACAGATAACGGTGTAGAAATTTCCATGTTTATACAGATTGCGGTTTAAATATTTCCATGTTTATACAGATCACGGTGTAGATATTTCCATGTTTATAGAGATAGCGGTGTAGACATTTCCATATTTATACAGATAACGGTGTAGAAGTTTCCATGTTTATACAGATTGCGGTTTAAATATTTCCATGTTTATACAGATCACGGTATAGATATTTCCATGTTTATTGAGATAGCGGTGTAGATATTTCCATGTTTATACAGATAGCGGTGCAGATATTTCCATGTTTATACCGACCGTGGTGTAGATATTTCCATGTTTATAGAGATAGCGGTGCAGATATTTCCATGGTTATACAGATGGCGGTGTTGATATTTCCATCTATACACAGATGAACGTGTAGGTATTTCCATGTTTATACAGACGGCGGCGCAGATATTTCCATGGATATGTAGATGGCGGTGTAGATATTTCCATGTTTATAGAGATAGCGGTGTAGTTATTTCCATGTTTATATAGATAGCGGTGTTGATATTTCCCTGTATTTACAGATGGCTGTGTAGATATTTCCATGTTTATACAGATGGCGTTGTAGATATTTCCATGTTTATACAGATAAGTTTGCAAGTATTTCCATGTTTATACAGATGGCGGCGTAGATATTTCCATGGACATGCAGATGGCGGTGTAGATATTTCCATGTTTATACAGATAGCGGTGTAGATATTTCCATGTTTTCACAGATGGTGGTGTAGATATTTCCATGTATATACAGATAGCGCTGTACTTATTTCCATGTTTATATAGAGAGCCGTGTAGATATTTCCATGTATTTACACATGGCTCTGTAGATATTTCCATGTTTGTACAGATGGCGGTGTATATATTTCCATGTTTATACAGATAACTTTGTAAGTATTTCCATCTTTATACAGATGGCAGTGTAGATATTTCGATGTTCATAGAGATAGCAGTGGAGATATTTCCATGTTTATACAGATAGCGGTGTATTTTTTTCCATGTTTATATAGATAGCGGTGTAGATATTTCCATGTATATACACATGGCTGTGTAGATATTTCCATTTTTATACAGATGGCGGTGTACATATTTCCATGTTTATACAGATAGCGATGTAGATATTTCCATGTATATAGAGATAGCTGTGTAGGTATTTCCATGTTTATACAAATGGCTGTTTAGATATTTACATCTTTATACAGATGACTTTGTAGGTATTTCCATGTTTATACAGATGGCGGTGTAGATATTTCCATGTCTGTAGATATAGCTGTGTGGATATTTCCATGTTTACACAGATAGCGGTTTAGATATTTCCATGTTTATACAGATCGCGGTGTAGATATTTCCATGTTTATACAGATCGCGGTGTAGATATTTCCATGTATATACAGATAGCGGTGTCGATATTTCCACGCTTATACAGATGGAGGTGTAGATATTTCCATCTTTCTACAAATGGCAGTGTAGATATTTCCATGTCTATAGATATGGCGGTGTAGATATTTCCATGATTATATAGATGGCATTGTAGATATTTTCTTGTTTATGTAGATGGCGTTGTAGATACCTCCATGTTTAAAAAGATGGCGGTGTGTGTATTTCCATGTTGATGGAGATAGCGGTGTAGATATTTCCATGTTTATAGAGATAGCGGTGTAGTTATTTCCATGTTTATAGAGATAGCGGTGAAGATATTTCCATGTTTCTACAGATGACTGTGTAGATATTTCCATGTTTGTACAGATAGCAGTGTAGATATTTCCATGTGTATAGAGATAACGGTGTAGATATTTTCATGTTTATACATATTGCGGTTGATATTTGTCCATGTTTATACAGATAGCACTGGAGATATTTCCACGTTAATACACACAGCGGTGTAGATATTTCCATGTTTATACAGATAGCGGTGTAGATATTTCCATGCTTATACAGATGGCTGTGCCGATATTTCCATGTTTATACAGAGTTCCCTGTAGGTATTTCCATGTTTATATAGATGACAGTGTAGATATTGCCAGGTTTCTACAGATGACTGTGTAGATATTTCCATGTTAAAACAAGTGGCGGTGTAGATATTTCCATGTTTATAGAGATAGCGTTGAAGATATTTCCATGTTTATTGAGATAGCGGTTTAAATATTTCCATCTTTGTACAGATTGTGGTGTAGATATTTCCATGTTTATACAGATGGCGGTGTAGATACAGCCATGTTTCTGAATATGGCAGTGTAGATATTTTCATGTTTAAATAGATGGCGGTGTAGATATTTCCATGTTTACAGAGATTGCGGTGTAGATATTTCCATGTGAATAGTGCAAGTTGTGTAGGTATTTCCATGTTTATAGAGATAGCAGTGTAGACATTTCCATATTTATACAGGTAGCGGTGTAGGTATTTCCATGTTTATACAGATGGCGGTGTAGATATTTCCATGTTACTAAAGATGGCGGTGTAGATATTTCCTTGTTTATACAGATAGCGGTGTAGATATTTCCATGTATATGCAGATAGCGGTGTAGATTTTTCCATGTTTACACAGATCGCGGTGAAGTTATTTCCCTGTTTATACAGATAGCGGTGTAGATATTTCCATGTTTATACAGATGGCGGTGTAGATATTTCCATGTTTATAGAGATAGCGGTGTAGATATTTCCATGTTTATTGAGATAGCGGTGTAAATATTTCCATATTTATACAGATAGTGGTTAAGATATTTCCATGTTTTTACAGATAGCGGTGTAGATATTTCCATCTTTATTCAGTGAGTGCTGTACATATTTCCATGTTTATACAGATCACTGTGTAGATATTTCCATGTTTATACAGATAACGTTGTTGATATTTCCATCTTTATACAAACGGTGGTGTAGATATTTCCATGTTCCTACACATGACTGAGTAGTTATTTCCATGTTTATACAGATGGCGGTGTAGATATTTCCATATTTATAGAGATAGCAGTGTAGATATTTCCATGTTTATACAGATAGCCGTGTAAATATTTCCATGTTTTATACAGATCGTTGTGTAGATATTTCCATGTTAATACAGATACCGGTGTAGATACTTCCATGTTTATACAGACCACAGTGCAGATATTTCCATGTCTGTACAGATGGCGGTGTTGATGTTTCCATCTATACACAGATTGCCGTATAGGTATTTCCATGTGTATACAGATGGCATTGTAGATATTTC
Organism: Pan paniscus; assembly: GCF_029289425.2. NCBI lineage: Eukaryota > Metazoa > Chordata > Mammalia > Primates > Hominidae > Pan > Pan paniscus. The sequence goes on from NC_073271.2 coordinate 47,187,707, forward strand.
CATGTTTATACAGATGGTGGTGTAGATATTTCCATGTTTCTACAGATGGCGTTGTAGGTATTTCCAGGTTTATACAGATACCGGTGTAGATATTTCCATGTTTATACAGATGACTGTATAGGTATTTCCATGTTTTTACAGATTGCAGTGCAGATATTTCCATGTTTATAGAGATAGCGATGTAGATATTTCCATGTTTGTACAGATGGCGGTGTTGTTATTCCCATCTATACACAGATGTCCGTGTAGATATTTCCATGTTTATACAGATGTTGGCGTAGATATTTCCATGAACATGTAGATGGCGGTGTAGATATTTCAATGTTTATGCAGATAGCGGTGTAGATATTTCCATGTTTACACCGATGGTGGTGTAGATATTTCCGTGTTTATACACATGGTGGTGTAGATATTTCCATGTTTATAGAGATAGCGGTGTAGATATTTCCATGTTTATACAGATGGCTGTGTAGATATTTCCATGCTTATACAGATGACTTTGTAGGTATTTCCATGTATATACAGATGGCGGTGTAGATATTTCCATGTTTATAGAGATAGCTGTGTAGATTTTTCCATTTTTACACAGATAGCGGTCTAGATATTTCCATGTTTATACAGATCGCGTTGTAGATATTTCCATGTTTATACAGATGGCGGTGTAGATATTTCCATGTTTATAGAGATGGCGGTGTAGATATTTCCATGTTTATAGAGATAGCGGTGTAGATATATCCATGTTCATAGAGATAACAGTGAGGATATTTCCATGTTTATACAGATAGCAGTGTAGATATTTCCAGTTTTATAGAGATTGCGGTTTAGATATTTCATATTTATACAGATAGCGGAGTAGATATTTCCATGTTTATACAGATTGGGGTGTAGATATTTCCATGTTTATACAGACAGCGTTGTAGATATTTCCACGTTTATACAGATGGCGGTGTAGATATTTCCATCTTTCTACAAATGGCAGTGTAGATATATCCATGTTTATATAGATTGCATTGTAGATATTTTCTTGTTTAAGTAGATGGCGTTGTAGATACCTCCATGTTTAAAGAGATGGCAGTGTGTATATTTCCATGTTAAAGGAGATAGCGGTGTAGATATTTCCATCTTTATAGAGATTGCGGTGTAGTTATTGCCATGTTTATAGAGATAGCGGTACAGATATTTCCATGTTTATACAGATGGTATTGTAGATATTTCCATGTTCATACAGACAGCGGTGTAGATATTTCCATGTTTATACAGAGAGAAGTGTAGATATTTCCATGTTTATACAGATCGCGGTGTAGATATTTCCATGTTTATACAGATCGCGGTGTAGATATTTCCGTGTTTATACAGACAGCGGTGTAGATATTTCCATGTTTATACAGATAGCGGTGTAGATATTTCCATGTTTATAGAGATAGCGGTGTAGGTATTTCCATGTTTATACAGATGGCGGTGTAGATATTTCATGTTTATAGAGATAGCGGTGTAGATATTTCCATGTTTATATAGATGGTGTTGTAGATATTTAAATGTTTATACCGATAGCGGTGTTGGTATTTGCATGTTTATACAGATAGCGATGTAGATATTTCCAAGTTTATACAGATGTTGGTGTAGTTATTTCCATGTTTACACAGATGACTGTATAGCTATTTCCATGTTTATACAGATGGCGGTGTAGATATTTCATGTATATAGAGATAGCGGTGTAGATATTTCCATGTTTATATAGATGGTGTTGTAGATATTTAAATGTTTATACCGATAGCGGTGTTGGTATTTGCATGTTTATACAGATAGCGATGTAGATATTTCCAAGTTTATACAGATGTTGGTGTAGTTATTTCCATGTTTACACAGATGACTGTATAGCTATTTCCATGTTTATACAGATGGCGGTGTAGATATTTCATGTTTATAGAGATAGCGGTGTGGCTATTTCCATGTTTATAAAGATAGCGATGTAGATATTTCCATGTTTATAGAGATGGCTGTGTAGATATTTCCATGTTTCTACAGATGGCAGTGCAGATATTTCCCTGTTTATACATATAGTGGTGTAGATATTTAGATGTTTATACAGATGACTTTGTAGGTATTTCCATGTTTATACAGATGGCGGTGTAGATATCTCCATGTTTATAGAGATAGCCATGTAGATATTTCCATGTTTATACAGATAGCCGTTTGGACATTGCCATTTTTATAGAGATAGCGGTGTAGATATTTCATTATTTATACAGATAGCGGTGTAGATATCTCCAAGTTTATGCAGATAGCGGTGTATATATTTCCATGTTTATAGAGATAGCTTTGGAGATATTTCCATGTTTCTACAGATAGCGGTGCAGATATTTCCATGTTTATACAGATAGCGGTGTAGGTATTTCCATGTTTATAGAGATAGCGGTGGAGATATTTCAAAGTTTATACAGATAGTGGTGCAGATATTTCCATGTTTATAGAGATGGCGGTGTACATAATTCCAAGTTTATACATACAGCGGTGTAGAAATTTCCATGTTTATACTGATAGCGGTGTAGGTATTTCCATGTTTATAGAGATAGCGGTGTAGATATTTCCATGTTTATACAGACGACTGTGTAGATATTTCCATGTGAATGCAGATGGAAGTGTAGTTGTTTCCATGTTTATACAGATGGAGGTGTAGGTATTTCTATGTTTATACAGATAACTGTGTAGATATTTCCATGTTTTTACAGATGGCGGTGTAGATATTTCCATGTTTATAAAGATAGCGATGTGGCTATTTCCATGTTTATACAGATAGTGTTGTAGATATTTCAATGTTTATACAGATGGCAGTGTAGAAATTTCCATGTTTTTAGAGATGGCTGTGTAGATATTTCCATGTTTATACAGATGAAAGTGTAGATATTTCCATGTTTATATAGATAGTGTTGTAGATATTTCCATGTTTATACAGATGACTCTGTAGGTATTTCCATGTTTATACAGATGGCGGTGTAGATATTTCCATGTTTATAGAGATAGCCATGTAGATATTTCCATGCTTATACTGATAGCGTTGTAGACATTTCCATGTTTATAGAGATAGCTGTGTAACTATTTCCATATTTATACAGATAGCGGTGTAGGTATTTCCATGTTTATAGAGATAGCGGTGTAGATATTTCCATGTTTATACCGATGGCTGTGTAGATATTTCCATGTGTATACAGATGTTAGTGTAGATATTTCCATGTTTATACTGAAGAAGGTGTAGATACATCCATGTTTATACAGATGGAGTTGTAGATATTTCCATGTTTATACGGATAGCGGTGTGGCTATTTCAATGTTTATAGAGGTAGCGCTGTAGTTATTTCCAGGTTTATAGAGATGGCTGTGTAGATATTTCCACGTTTATACAGATGTCAGTGTAGATATTTCCATGTTTATACAGATAGTGCTGTAGATAGTTCCACGGTTTATACAGATGTCTGTGTAGGTATTTCCATGTTTATAAATATGGCGGTCTAGATATTTCCATTTTTATAGAGACAGCCATGTAGATATTTACAAGTTTATACAGATGGCAGTGTAGATATTTCCATGTTTAGAGAGATAGCGCAGTAGGTTTTTCCTTATTTATACAGGTAGCGGTGTAGATATTTCCATGTTTGTTCAGATAGCGGTGTATATATTTCCATGTTGATACAGAGAGCGGTGGAGATATTTCCATGTTTACAGATGGCAGTGTATATATTTCCAAGTTCATATAGATGGCGGTGTAGATATTTCCATGTTTATACAGATAGCGGTGCAGATATTTCCATGTTTATACAGGTAGCGGTGTAGGTATTTCCATGTTTATAGAGATATGGGTGTAGATATTTCCAAGTTTATACAGATGGCTGTGTAGATATTTCCATGCGTATACAGATGGCAGTGTAGATATTTCCATGTTTAAACAGATGGAGGTGTAGATATTTCCATGCGTATACAAATGTCAGTGTAGATATTTCCATGTTTATACAGACGGCGGTGTAGATATTTCCATGTTTATTCAAATGACTGTGTAGATGTTTCCATGTTTTTACAGATGGCAGTGTAGATATTTCCATGTTTAAAGAGATGGAGGTGTAGATATTTCCATGTTTATACAGATGTCTGTGTAGATATTTCCATGTTTTTACAGATGGCGGTGTAGATATTTCCATGTTTATACAGATAGCGGTGTGTCTATTTCCATGTTTATACAGATAGCGATGTAGATATTTCCATGTTTATACAGATGGCTGTGTAGATATTTCCAAGTTTATACTGATGGCAGTGTAGATATTTCCATGTTTATACAGATAGTGGTGTAAATATTTCCATGTTTATACAGATGACTGTGTAGGTATTTCCATGTTTATACAGATGGCAGTTTAGATATTTCCATGTTTACAGAGATAGCCATGTAGATATTTCCATGTTTATACAGATAGCGGTGTAGTCTTTTCCATGTTTATCGAGATAGCGGTGTAGGTATTTCCATATTTATACAGATAGCGTTGTAGATATTTCCAAATTTATACAGATAGCATTGTAGGTATTTCCATATTTATACGGATAGCCTTGTAGCTATTTCCATGTTTATACAGATAGCGGAGTAGATATTTCCATGTTTATACAGATCGCGGTGTATTTATTTCCAAGTTTATACAGATGACTGTGTATATATTTCCGTGCTTATTCACATGGCGGTGTGGATATTTCCATTTTTATAGAGATAGCGGTGTAGATATTTCCATGTTTATAGAGATAGCGGTGTAGATATTTCCATGTTTATACAGATGGCTGTGTAGATATTTACATGCTTATACTGATAGCGGTGTAGGTATTTCCATGTTTATAGAGATAGCTGTGTAGATATTTCCATGTTTATACCGATGGCTGTGTAGATATTTCCATGTGTATACAGATGTTAGTGTAGATGTTTCCATGTTTATACTGATGGAGGTGTAGATATATGCATGTTTATACAGATGGAGTTGTAGATATTTCCATGTTTATACAGATAGCGGTGTGGCTATTTCAATGTTTATAGACGTAGCCCTGTAGTTATTTCCAGGTTTATAGAGATGGCTGTGTAGATATTTCCAGGTTTATACAGATGGCAGTGTAGATATTTCCATGTTTATACAGATAGTGCTGTAGATAGTTCCATGGTTTATACAGATGACTGTGTAGGTATTTCCATGTTTATAAATATGGCGGTCTAGATATTTCCATGTTTATAGAGACACCCATGTAGATATTTCCATGTTTATACAGAAGGCAGTGTAGATATTTCCATGTTTATAGAGATAGCGCAGTAGGTATTTCCTTATTTATACAGGTAGCGGTGTAGATATTTCCATGTTTGTACAGATAGTGGTGTAGATATTTCCATGTTTATACAGATTGCAGTGTAGATATTTCCATGTTTATAGAGATAGCCATGTAGATATTTCCATGTTTATACAGATAGCGGTGTAGACTTTTCCATGTTTATCGAGATAGCGGTGTAGGTATTTCCATATTTATACAGATTGCGGTGTAGATATTTCCAAATTTATACAGATAGCATTGTAGGTATTTCCATATTTATACAGATAGCCGTGTAGATATATCTATGTTTATACAGATAGCGGTGTAGATATTTCCATGTTTATACAGATCGCGGTGTATTTATTTCCATGTTTATACAGATGACTGTGTATATATTTCCGTGCTTATTCACATGGCGGTGTGGATATTTCCATTTTTATAGAGATAGCGGTGTAGATATTCCCATGTTTATAGAGATAGCGGTGTAGATATTTCCATGTTTATACAGATGGCTGTGTAGATATTTACATATTTATACTGATAGCGGTGTAGGTATTTCCATGTTTATAGAGATAGCGGTGTAGATATTTCCATGTTTATACTGAATGCTGTGTAGATATTTCCATGTGTATACAGATGTTAGTGTAGATATTTCCATGTTTATACTGATGGAGGTGTAGATATTTCCATGTTTATACAGATGGAGTTGTAGATCTTTCCATGTTTATACAGATAGCGATGTGGCTATTTCAATGTTTATAGAGATAGCGCTGTAGTTATTTCCATGTTTATAGAGATGACTGTGTAGATATTTCCAGGTTTATACAGATGGCAGTGTAGGTATTTCCATGTTTATACAGATATTGCTGTAGATAGTTCCATGGTTTATACAGATGACTGTGTAGGTATTTCCATGTTTATAAATATGGCAGTCTAGATTTTTCCATGTTTATAGAGACAGCCATGTAGAAATTTCCAAGTTTCTACAGATGGCAGTGTAGATATTTCCATGTTGATAGAGATAGCGTTGTCGGAATTTCCATATTTATGCAGGTAGCGGTGTCGATATTTCCATGTTTGTACAGATAGCGGTGTAGATATTCCCATGTTTACACAGATAGAGGTGTAGTTATTTCCATGTTTATTCAGATGACTGTGTATATATTTCCATGTTTATACAGATGGCCGTGTAGATATTTCCAAGTTTATAGAGATAGCGGTGTACATATTTCCATTTTTCTACAGATATCGATGTTGATATTTCCATGTTTGTACAGATAGCGGTGTAGGTATTTCCATGTTTATACAGATAACGGTGTAGATATTTCCGTGTTTATACAGATGACTGTGTAGGTATTTCCATGTTTATACAGAAGGCGGTGTAGATATTTCCATGTTTATAGAGATAGCCATGTAGATATTTCCATGCTTATACTAATAGCGGTGTAGGCATTTCCATGTTTACAGAGATAGTGTTGTAGATATTTCCATATTTATACAGATAGCGGTGTAGATATTTCCATGTTTATACAGACAGTGTTGTAGGTATTTCCATGTTTATACAGATAGCGGTCTTGTTATTTCAATGTTTATACAGATGGTGGTGTATATATTTCCATGTTTGTACTGATTGCGGTGAAGATATTTCCATGTTTATAGAGATAGCGGTGTCCATATTTCCATGTTTATACACATAGCTGTGTAGATATTTCCATGTTTATTCAGATGGCGGTGTAGGTATTTCCATGTTTATACAGATAGCGGTGTGGCTATTTCCATGTTTATACAGATGGCAGTGTAGATATTTCGCTGTTTATACAGATATCGATGTAGATATTTCCATGTTTATACAGATAGCGGTATACATATTTCCATGTATATAGAGATAGCGGTGTAGATATTTCCATTTTTATACAGATAGCATTGAAGATATTTCCATGTTTACACAGATAGTGGTGGAGGTATTTCCATGTTTATATAGATAGCGGTGGAGATATTTCCATGTTTATACAGATTGCAGTGTATATATTTCCAAATTCATATAGATGACGGTGTAGGTATTTCCATGTTTAAACAGATAGCGGTGCAGATATTTCCATGTTTATACAGATAGCGGTGTAGGTATTTCCATGTTTATAGAGATAGCGGTGGAGATATTTCAATGTTTATACAGATAGTGGTGGAGATATTTCCATGTTTATAGAGATGGCGGTGTACATAATTCCAAGTTTATACAGACAGCGGTGTCGAAATTTCCATGTTTATACTGATAGCGGTGTAGGTATTTCCATGTTTATAGAGATAGCGGTGTAGATATTTCCATGTTTATACAGACGACTGTGTAGATATTTCCATGTGAAGGCAGATGGAAGTGTAGTTGTTTCCATGTTTATACAGTTGGAGGTGTAGGTATTTCTATGTTTATACAGATGACTGTGTAGATATTTCCATGTTTTTACAGATGGCGGTGTAGATATTTCCATGTTTATAAAGATAGCGATGTGGCTATTTCCATGTTTATACAGATAGTGTTGTAGATATTTCAATGTTTATACAGATGGCAGTGTAGAAATTTCCATGTTTATAGAGATGGCTGTGTAGATATTTCCATGTTTATACAGATGACAGTGTAGATATTTCCATGTTTATATAGATAGTGTTGTAGATATTTCCATGTTTATAAAGATGACTGTGTAGGTATTTCCATGTTTATACAGATGGCGGTGTAGATATTTCCATGTTTATAGAGATAGACATGTAGATATTTCCATGCTTATACTGATAGCGGTGTGTCTATTTCCATGTTTATACAGATAGCGATGTTGATATTTCCATGTTTATAGAGATGGCTGTGTAGATATTTCCAAGTTTATACAGATGGTAGTGTAGATATTTCCATGTTTATACAGATAGTGGTGTAAATATTTCCATGTTTATACAGATGACTGTGTAGGTATTTCCATGTTTATACAGATGGCAGTGTAGATATTTCCATGTTTATAGAGATAGCCATGTAGATATTTCCATGTTTATACAGATAGCGGTGTAGACTTTTCCATGTTTATCAAGATAGCGGTGTAGGTATTTCCATATTTATACAGATAGCGGTGTAGATATTTCCAAATTTATACAGATAGCATTGTATGTATTTCCATATTTATACGGATAGCCGTGTAGATATTTCCATGTTTATACAGATAGCGGTGTAGATATTTCCATGTTTATACAGATCGCAGTGTATTTATTTCCATGTTTATACAGATGACTGTGTATATATTTCCGTGCTTATTCACATGGCGGTGTGGATATTTCCATTTTTATAGAGATAGCGGTGTAGATATTTCCATGTTTATAGAGATAGCGGTGTAGATATTTCCATGTTTATACAGATGGCTGTGTAGATATTTACATGTTTATACTGATAGCGGTGTAGGTATTTCCATGTTTATAGAGATAGCGGTGAAGATATTTCCATGTTTATACTGATGGCTGTGTAGATATTTCCATGTGTATACAGATGTTAGTGTAGATATTTCCATGTTTATACTGATGGAGGTGTAGATATTTCCATGTTTATACAGATGGAGTTGTAGATATTTCCATGATTATACAGATAGCGGTGTGGCTATTTCAATGTTTATAGAGATAGCGCTGTAGATATTTCCATGTTTATAGAGAAGACTGTGTAGATATTTCCAGGTTTATACAGATGGCAGTGTAGATATTTCCATGTTTATACAGATATTGCTGTAGATAGTTCCATGGTTTATACAGATGACTGTGTAGGTATTTCCATGTTTATAAATATGGCGGTCTAGATATTTCCATGTTTATAGAGACAGCCATGTAGAAATTTCCATGTTTATACAGATGGCAGTGTAGATATTTCCATGTTGATAGAGATAGCGTTGTAGGTATTTCCATATTTATACAGGTAGCGGTGTGGATATTTCCATGTTTATACAGATAGTGGTGTAAATATTTCCATGTTTATACAGATCACGTTATAGATATTTCCTTGTTTATACAAATAGCGGTGTAGTTATCTCCATATTTATACAGATAGCGGTGTAGATATTTCCATGTATATACAGATGGGTGTGTAGATATTTCCATGTTTATACAGATGGCTTTGTAGATATTTCCATGTTTATACAGATGACTTTGTAGGTATTTCCATGTTTATAGAGATGGCGGTGTAGATATTCCCATGTTTATATAGATAGCTGTGTAGATATTTCCATGTTTATAAAGATAGCGGTGTTAGATATTTCCATGTTTATACAGATCACGGTGTAGATATTTCCATGTTTATACAGATCACGATGTAGATATTTCCATGTTTATGCAGATAGCGGTGTAGATATTTCCATGTTTTTACAGATATCGGTGTAGATATTTCCATGTTTGTACAGATGGCGGTGTTGATAATTAAATCTATACACAGATGGCCGTGTATATATTTCTATGTTTATACAGATGGCGGCGTAGATATTTCCATGGACATGCAGATGGCGGTGTAGATATTTCCATGTTTATACAGATAGCGGTGTAGATATTTCCATGTTTACACAGATGTTGGTGTAGATATTTCCGTGTTTATACACAAGGCAGAGTATATACTTCCATCTTTATGGAGATGGCAGTGTAGATATTTTCATGTTTATAGAGATAGCGGTGTAGATATTTCCATGTTTACAGAGATAGCGGTGTAGGTATTTCCATCTTTGCACAGATTGCAGTGTAGTTATTGCCAAATTTACACAAATAGCATTGTAGATATTTCCAAGTTTACACAGATATCTGTGTAGATATTTCCATGTTTACAGAGATAGCATTTTAGATATTTCCGTGTTTATACAGATTGCAGTGTAGTTATTTCTATGTTGATACAGATAGCGGTGTAGATATTTCCATGTTTTTACATGTAGCGGTGTAGAAATTCCCATGTTTATACAGATCGCTTTGTAGACATTTCCATTTTTCTACAGGAGTCAGTGTAGATATTTCCAGGTTTATACAGATGGCAGTGTAGATATTTCCATGTTTATTCAGATGGCGGTGTAGATATTTCCATGTTTATAGAGGTGGGGCTACAGTTATTTCTATGGTCATAGAGATAGCGGTGTAAATATCTCCATGTTTATAGAGATGGTGGTGTAAGTATTTTCATGTTTACAGAGATTGCGGTGTAGATATTTCCATATTTATACAGATGACTGTGTAGATATTTCCACGTTTGTACAGATGGCAGTGTAGATATTTCCATGTTTATAGAGATAGTGGTGTAGATATTTTCATGTTTATACAGAATGCGGTGGAGATATGTCCATGTTTATACAGATAGCAATGGAGATATTTGCACGTTAATACACAAAGCGGTGTAGATATTTCCATGTTTACAGATAGCGGTGTAGATATATCCATGTTTATACAGATGGCTGTGTCGATATTTCCATGTTTATACAGAGTTGTCTGTAGATATTTCCATGTTTATATAGTTGACATTGTAGATATTTCCAGGTTTATACAGATGACTGTGTAGATATTTCCATGTTAATAAAGATGGCGGAGTAGATATTTCCATGTTTATAGAGATAGCGGTGAAGATATTTCCTTGTGTATTGAGAAAACGGTGTAAATATTTCCATATTTATACAGATAGTGGTGTAGATATTTCCATGATTTACAGATAGCGGAGTAGATATTTCCATCTTTATTAAGAGAGTGCTGTACATATTTCCATGTTTATACAGATCACTGTGTAGATATTTCCATGTTTATACAGATAACGTTGTAGATATTTCCATCTTTATACAAACGGTGGTGTAGATATTTCCGTGTTCTTACACATGACTGTGTAGTTATTTCCCTGTTTATACAGATTGCGGTGTAGATATTTCCAACTTTCTACACATGGCATTGTAGATATTTCCATGTTTATACAGATGGTGGTGTAGATATTTCCATGTTTATATAGATGGTGGTGTAGATATTACCATGTTTATACAGAGAGCGGTGTAGATATTTCCATGTTTATACAGATCGTGGTGAAGTTATTTCCTTGTCTATACAGATCGCGGTTTAGATATTTCCATGTTTATACAGATCACGGTGTAGATATTTCCATGTTTATACAGATAGCGGTGTAGATATTTCCATGTTTATACAGATAGCGGTATAGATATTTCCATGTTTATAGAGATAGCGGTGTAGGTATTTCCATGTTTATAGACAAAGCGGTGTAGATATTTCCATGTTTATAGAGATAGCGGTGTAGGTATTTCCATGTTTATAGACATAGCGTTGTAGCTATTTCCATGTTAATATTGATGGCGTTGTAGATATGTCCATGTTTATACCGATAGCGGTGTTGGTAGTTCCACGTTTATACAGATAGCGATGTAGATATTTACATGTTTCTACAGCTCGCGGTGCAGATATTTATATCTTTATACAGATGGCATTGTAGATATTTCCTTATTCACACAGATGGCGGTGTAGATGTTTCCATGTTTATACAGATGGCGGAGTAGTTAGTTCCATGTTTATGGAGATGGAAGTGTAGATATTTTCATGTCTATAGAGATGGCGGTGTAGATATTTCCATGTATATAGAGATACCAGTGTAGATATTTACATGTTTATACAGATGGCTGTGTAGATATTTCCATGTGTATACAGACGGCATTGTAGATATTTCCAAGTATATACAGATGACTGCATAGTTATTTCCATGTTTTTACAGATTGCAGTGCAGATATTTCCATGTTTATAGAGATTGCAGTGTAGATATTTCCATGTTTGTAGAGATGGCGGTGTTGATATTTCCATCTATGCACAGATGGCCGTGTAGATATTTCCATGTTTATACAGATGGCGGCGAAGATATTTCCATGGACATGCATATGGCAGTGTAGATATTTCCATGTTTATACAGATAGCGGTGTAGATATTTCCATGTTTTCACAGATGGTGGTGTAGATATTTCCGTGTTTATACACATGGCGGAGTAGATACTTCCATCTTTATGGAGATGGCAGTGTAGATATTTTCATGTTTATAGAGATGGCGGTGTAGATATTTCCATATTTATAGAGATAGCGGTGAAGATATTTCCATCTTTCTACAGATGGCAGTGTAGATATTTCCATGTTTATACAGATAGCGGTGTAGATATTTCCATGTTTATACAGATGCCTATGCTGATATTTCCATATTTATACAGAGGGCTGTGTAGATATTTCCATGTTTATACCGATGGCTGTGTAGATTTTTCCATGTTCCTACACATGACTGTGTAGGTATTTCCATGTTTATACAGATGGCTTTGTAGATATTTCCATGTTAATAGAGATAGCGGTGGAGATATTTCCATGTTTATACAGATAGCGGTGTAAATATTTCCATGTTTATACCGATCGTGGTGTAGATATTTCCATGTTTATACAGATACCGGTGTAGAAATTTCCATGTTTATACAGACCGCAGTGTAGATATTTCCATGTTTATACAGATAGTGGTGTAGATATTGCCAAGTTTGTACACATGGCGATGTTGATGTTTCCATCTATACACAGATTGCCGTGTAGATATTTCCATGTGTATACAGATGGCATTGTAGCTATTTCCATGTTTATACAGATGGTGGTGTAGATATTTCCATGTTTATACATATGACTCTACAAGTATTTCCATGTTTTTACAGATGGCATTTTTGATATTTCCATGTTTATAGAGAGAGCAGTGTAGATATTTCCATGTTTATACAGATGTCGGTGTAGATATTTCCATGTTTTTAGAAATAGCGTTGTAGATATTTCGATATTTACAGATAACGGTGTAGATATTTCCATGTTTATAGAGATAGCGGTGTAGATATTTCCATGTTTATACAGATCACGGTGTAGTTATTTCCATGTTTATAGAGATAGCGGTGAAGATATTTCCATGTTTATACAGATAGCGGTTTAGATATTTCCATGTTTATACAGACCACGGTTGTAGATATTTCCATGTTTATACAGGTAGCGATGCAGATATTTCCAAGTTTGTATAGATGGCGGTGTTGATATTTCCATCTCTACACAGATGACTGTGTAGATATTTCCATGTTTATACAGATGGTGGCGCAGATATTTCCATGGATATGTAGATGGCGGTGTAGATATTTCCATGTTTATACAGATAGCGGTGTAGTTATTTCCATGTTTATAGAGGTAGCGGTGTAGATATTTCCATATTTCTACAGATGACTTTGTAGATATTTCCATGTTTGTACAGATGGCAGTGTAGATATTTCCATGTTTATAGAGATAGCGGTGTAGATATTTTCATGTTTATACAGATTGCGGTGGAGATATGTCCATGTTTATACAGATAGCAATGGAGATATTTCCACGTTAATACACATAGCGGTGTAGATATTTCCATGTTTATACAGATAGCGGTGTAGATATTTCCATGTTTATACAGATGGCTGTGTCTATATTTCCATGTTTATGCAGAGTTCTCAGTAGATATTTCCATTTTTATATAGATGACAGTGTTGATATTTCCAGGTTTATACAGATGACTGTGTAGATATTTCCATCTTAATACAGATGGCGGTGTAGATGTTTCCATGTTTATAGAGATAGCGGTGCAGATATTTCCATGTTTATTGTGATAGCGGTGTAAATATTTCCATATTTATACAGACAGTGGTGTAGATATTTCCATGTTTTTACAGATAGCGGTGTAGATATTTCCATCTTTATTCAGAGAGTGCTGTACATATTTCCATGTTTTTAAATATCACTGTGTAGATATTTACATGTTTATACATACAACGTTGTAGATATTTCCATCTTTATACAAACGGTGGTGTAGATATTTCCATGTTCCTACACATGACTGTGTAGTTATTTCCATGTTTATACAGATGGCGGTGTAGATATTTCCATATTTATAGAGATAGCAGTGTAGATATTTCCAGGTTTATACAGATAGCGGTGTAAATCTTTCCATGTTTATACAGATCGTGGTGTAGATATTTCCATGTTTATACAGATACCGGTGTAGATATTTCCATGTTTATAAAGACTGCAGTGTAGGTATTTCTATGTTTATACAGATAGCGGTGTAGATATTTCCATGTTTGTACAGATGGCGGTGTTGATATTTCCATCTGTACACTGATTGCCATGTAGATATTTCCATCTTTATACTGATGGCGTTGTAGATATTTCCATGGATATGCAGATGGCGGTGTAGATATTTCCATGTTTATAGAGATAGCGGTGTAGGTATTTCCATGTTTGTAGACATAGCGGTGTAGGTATTTCCATGTTTATATAGATGGCGTTGTAGATAATTCCATGTTTATACCGATAGCGGTGTTGGTATTTCCACGTTTATACAGATAGCGATGTAGATATTTCCATGTTTATACAGCTCGCGGTGGAGATATTTATATGTTTATACAGATGGCATTGTAGATATTTCCTTATTCACACAGATGGCGGTGTAGATGTTTCCATGTTTATACAGATGGCGGAGTAGTTAGTTCCATGTTTATGGATATGGCAGTGTAGATATTTTCATGTTCATAGAGATGGCGGTGTAGATATATCCATGTTTATAGAGATAGCAGTATAGATATTTACATGTTTATACAGATGGCTGTGTAGATATTTCCATGTGTATACAGATGGCATTGTAGATATTTCCATGTTTACACAGATGACTGTATAGGTATTTCCATGATTTACAGATGGCAGTGCAGATATTTCCATGTTTATAGAGATAGCGGTGTAGATATTTCCATGTTTGTACAGATGGCGGTGTTGATATTTCCATCTATACACAGATGGCCGTGTAGATATTTCCATGTTTATACAGATGGCGGCGTAGATATTTCCATGGACATGCAAATGGCGGTGTAGATATTTCCATGTTTATACAGATAGCGGTGTAGATATTTCCATGTTTACACAGATGGTGGTGTAGATATTTCCGTGTTTATACACCTGGTGGGGTAGATACTTCCATCTTTATGGAGATGGCAGTGTAGATATTTTCATGTTTATAGAGATGGCGGTGTAGATATTTCCATATTTATAGAGCTAGCGGTGTAGATATTTCCATCTTTCTACAGATGGCAGTGTAGATAATTCCATGTTTATACAGATGGCGGTGTAGATATTTACATATTTATACAGATGTCTGTGTAGATATTTCCATGTGTATACAGAAGGTATTGTAGGTATTTCCATGTTTATTCTGATGGTGGTGTAGATATTTAAATGTTTATTCAGATGACTGTGTAGATATTTCCATGTTTTTACAGATGGCAGTGTAGATTTTTCTATGTTTATAGAGATGGCGCTGTAGATATTTCCATGTTTATACAGATAACGGTGGAGGTATTAGCATGTTTATACAGACAGCAGTGGAGATATTTCCATGTTTATACACATAGCAGTGTACATATTTCCATATTTATAGAGACAGCGGTGTCGGTATTTCCATGTTTATACAGATAGTGGTGCAGATATTTCCATGTTTACACAGATGCCTATGCAGATATTTCCATATTTAAACAGAGGGCAGTGTAGATATTTCTATGTTTATACAGTTTGCAGTGTAGATATTTAAATGTTCCTACACATGACTGTGTAGGTATTTCCATGTTTATACAGATGTCTTTGTAGATATATCCATGTTTATAGAGATAGCGGTGCAGATATTTCCATGTTTATAAAGATAGCGGTGTATATATTTCCATGTTTATACAGATCTTGGTGTAGATATTTCCATGTTTATACAGATGCCGGTGTAGATATTTCCATGTTTTTAGAGATAGCGTTGTAGATATTTCGATATTTATACAGATAACGGTGTAGATATTTCCATGTTTATAGAGATAGCGGTGTAGATATTTCGATATTTATACAGATAACGGTGTAGATATTTCCATGTTTATAGAGATAGCGGTGTAGATATTTTCATGTTTATACAGATCACGGTGTAGTTATTTCCATGTTTATAGAGATAGCGGTGAAGATATTTCCATGTTTATACTGATAGCGGTTTAGATATTTCCATCTTTATACAGACCACGGTTGTAGATATTTCCATGTTTATACAGGTAGCTATGCAGATATTTCCATGTTTGTATAGATGGCGGTGTTGATATTTCCATCTCTACACAGATGACTGTGTAGATATTTCCATGTTTATACAGATGGCGGCGCAGATATTTCCATGGATATGTAGATGGCGGTGTAGATATTTCCATGTTTATACAGATAGCGGTGTAGTTATTTCCATGTTTATAGAGGTAGCGGTGTAGATATTTCCATATTTCTACAGATGACTGTGTAGATATTTCCATGTTTGTACAGATGGCAGTGTAGATATTTCCATGTTTATACAGATCACGGTGTAGATATTTCCATGTTTATACAGATAGCGGTGTAGATATTTCCATGTTTATACAGATAGCGGTATAGATATTTCCATGTTTATAGAGATAGCGGTGTAGGTATTTCCATGTTTATAGACAAAGCGGTGTAGATATTTCCATGTTTATAGAGATAGCGGTGTAGGTATTTCCATGTTTATAGACATAGCGGTGTAGATATTTCCATGTTTATATAGATGGCATTGTAGATATTTCCATGTTTATACAGCTCGCGGTGCAGATATTTATATCTTTATACAGATGGCATTGTAGATATTTCCTTATTCACACAGATGGCGGTGTAGATGTTTCCATGTTTATACTGATGGCAGAGTAGTTAGTTCCATGTTTATGGAGATGGAAGTGTAGATATTTTCATGTCTATAGAGATGGCGGTGTAGATATTTCCATGTATATAGAGATACCAGTGTAGATATTTACATGTTTATACAGATGGCTGTGTAGATATTTCCATGTGTATACAGACGGCATTGTAGATATTTCCATGTATAAACAGATGACTGTATAGTTATTTCCATGTTTTTACAGATTGCAGTGCAGATATTTCCATGTTTATACAGATTGCAGTGTAGATATTTCCATGTTTGTAGAGATGGCGGTGTTGATATTTCCATCTATACACAGATGGCCGTGTAGATATTTCCATGTTAATACAGATGGCGGCGTAGATATTTCCATGGACATGCATATGTCGGTGTAGATATTTCCATGTTTATACAGATAGCGGTGTAGATATTTCCATGATTTCACAGATGGTGGTGTAGATATTTCCGTGTTTATACACATGGCGGAGTAGATACTTCCATCTTTATGGAGATGGCAGTGTAGATATTTTCATGTTTATAGAGATGGCGGTGTAGATATTTCCATATTTATAGAGATAGCGGTGTAGATATTTCCATCTTTCTACAGATGGCAGTGCAGATATTTCCATGTTTATACAGATAGCGGTGTAGATATTTCCGTGTTTATACAGATGCCTATGCTGATATTTCCATATTCATACAGAGGGCTGTGCAGATATTTCCATGTTTATACCGATGGCTGTGTAGATTTTTCCATGTTCCTACACATGACTGTGTAGGTATTTCCATGTTTATACAGATGGCTTTGTAGATATTTCCATGTTAATAGAGATAGCGGTGGAGATATTTCCATGTTTATACAGATAGCGGTGTAAATATTTCCATGTTTATACCGATCGTGGTGTAGATATTTCCATGTTTATACAGATACCGGTGTAGAAATTTCCATGTTTATACAGACCGCAGTGTAGATATTTCCATGTTTATACAGATAGCGGTGTAGATATTTCCATGTTTTTACAGATATAGGTGTAGATATTTCCATGTTTACACAGATTGCGGTGTAGATATTTCCGTCTTTCTACAGATGGCATTGTATATATTTCCATGTTTATACAGATGGCGGTGTAGATATTTCCATGTTTATACAGATCGTGGTGAAGATATTTCCATGTTTATACAGATCGCGGTGAAGATATTTCCATGTTTAAACAGATCGTGGTGTAGATATTTCCATGTTTATTCAGATAGCGGTGTAGATATTTCCATGTTTATACAGATAGTGGTGTAGGTATTTCCAAGTTTATAGAGATAGCGGTGTAGGTATTTCCATGTTTATAGACATAGCGTTGTAGCTATTTCCATGTTTATATTGATGGCGTTGTAGATATGTCCATGTTTATACCGATAGCGGTGTTGGTAGTTCCACGTTTATACAGATAGCGATGTAGATATTTACATGTTTCTACAGCTCGCGGTGCAGATATTTATATCTTTATACAGATGGCATTGTAGATATTTCCTTTTTCACACAGATGGCGGTGTAGATGTTTCCATGTTTATACAGATGGCGGAGTAGTTAGTTCCATGTTTATGGAGATGGAAGTGTAGATATTTTCATGTCTATAGAGATGGCGGTGTAGATATTTCCATGTATATAGAGATACCAGTGTAGATATTTACATGTTTATACGGATGGCTGTGTAGATATTTCCATGTGTATACAGACGGCATTGTAGATATTTCCAAGTATATACAGATGACTGCATAGTTATTTCCATGTTTTTACAGATTGCAGTGCAGATATTTCCATGTTTATAGAGATTGCAGTGTAGATATTTCCATGTTTGTAAAGATGGCGGTGTTGATATTTCCATCTATGCACAGATGGCCGTGTAGATATTTCCATGTTTATACAGATGGCGGCGAAGATATTTCCATGGACATGCATATGGCAGTGTAGATATTTCCATGTTTATACAGATAGCGGTGTAGATATTTCCATGTTTTCACAGATGGTGGTGTAGATATTTCCGTGTTTATACACATGGCGGAGTAGATACTTCCATCTTTATGGAGATGGCAGTGTAGATATTTTCATGTTTATAGAGATGGCGGTGTAGATATTTCCATATTCATAGAGATAGCGGTGTAGATATTTCCATCTTTCTACAGATGGCAGTGTAGATATTTCCATGTTTATACAGATAGCGGTGTAGATATTTCCATGTTTATACAGATGCCTATGCTGATATTTCCATATTTATACAGAGGGCTGTGTAGATATTTCCATGTTTATACCGATGGCTGTGTAGATTTTTCCATGTTCCTACACATGACTGTGTAGGTATTTCCATGTTTATACAGATGGCTTTGTAGATATTTCCATGTTAATAGAGATAGCGGTGGAGATATTTCCATGTTTATACAGATAGCGGTGTAAATATTTCCATGTTTATACCGATCGTGGTGTAGATATTTCCATGTTTATACAGATACCGGTGTAGAAATTTCCATGTTTATACAGACCGCAGTGTAGATATTTCCATGTTTATACAGATAGTGGTGTAGATATTGCCAAGTTTGTACACATGGCGATGTTGATGTTTCCATCTATACACAGATTGCCGTGTAGATATTTCCATGTGTATACAGATGGCATTGTAGCTATTTCCATGTTTATACAGATGGTGGTGTAGATATTTCCATGTTTATACATATGACTCTACAGGTATTTCCATGTTTTTACAGATGGCATTTTTGATATTTCCATGTTTATAGAGAGAGCAGTGTAGATATTTCCATGTTTATACAGATGTCGGTGTAGATATTTCCATGTTTTTAGAAATAGCGTTGTAGATATTTCGATATTTACAGATAACGGTGTAGATATTTCCATGTTTATAGAGATAGCGGTGTAGATATTTCCATGTTTATACAGATCACGGTGTAGTTATTTCCATGTTTATAGAGATAGCGGTGAAGATATTTCCATGTTTATACAGATAGCGGTTTAGATATTTCCATGTTTATACAGACCACGGTTGTAGATATTTCCATGTTTATACAGGTAGCGATGCAGATATTTCCAAGTTTGTATAGATGGCGGTGTTGATATTTCCATCTCTACACAGATGACTGTGTAGATATTTCCATGTTTATACAGATGGTGGTGCAGATA
The DNA here is from genome assembly GCF_029289425.2 of Pan paniscus. Classification (NCBI taxonomy): domain Eukaryota; kingdom Metazoa; phylum Chordata; class Mammalia; order Primates; family Hominidae; genus Pan; species Pan paniscus. The sequence goes on from NC_073271.2 coordinate 47,207,985, forward strand.
TTTCCATGGATATGTAGATGGCGGTGTAGATATTTCCATGTTTATACAGATAGCGGTGTAGTTATTTCCATGTTTATAGAGGTAGCGGTGTAGATATTTCCATATTTCTACAGATGACTTTGTAGATATTTCCATGTTTGTACAGATGGCAGTGTAGATATTTCCATGTTTATAGAGATAGCGGTGTAGATATTTTCATGTTTATACAGATTGCGGTGGAGATATGTCCATGTTTATACAGATAGCAATGGAGATATTTCCACGTTAATACACATAGCGGTGTAGATATTTCCATGTTTATACAGATAGCGGTGTAGATATTTCCATGTTTATACAGATGGCTGTGTCTATATTTCCATGTTTATGCAGAGTTCTCAGTAGATATTTCCATTTTTATATAGATGACAGTGTTGATATTTCCAGGTTTATACAGATGACTGTGTAGATATTTCCATCTTAATACAGATGGCGGTGTAGATGTTTCCATGTTTATAGAGATAGCGGTGCAGATATTTCCATGTTTATTGTGATAGCGGTGTAAATATTTCCATATTTATACAGACAGTGGTGTAGATATTTCCATGTTTTTACAGATAGCGGTGTAGATATTTCCATCTTTATTCAGAGAGTGCTGTACATATTTCCATGTTTTTAAATATCACTGTGTAGATATTTACATGTTTATACATACAACGTTGTAGATATTTCCATCTTTATACAAACGGTGGTGTAGATATTTCCATGTTCCTACACATGACTGTGTAGTTATTTCCATGTTTATACAGATGGCGGTGTAGATATTTCCATATTTATAGAGATAGCAGTGTAGATATTTCCAGGTTTATACAGATAGCGGTGTAAATCTTTCCATGTTTATACAGATCGTGGTGTAGATATTTCCATGTTTATGCAGATACCGGTGTAGATATTTCCATGTTTATAAAGACTGCAGTGTAGGTATTTCTATGTTTATACAGATAGCGGTGTAGATATTTCCATGTTTGTACAGATGGCGGTGTTGATATTTCCATCTGTACACTGATTGCCATGTAGATATTTCCATCTTTATACTGATGGCGTTGTAGATATTTCCATGGATATGCAGATGGCGGTGTAGATATTTCCATGTTTATAGAGATAGCGGTGTAGGTATTTCCATGTTTGTAGACATAGCGGTGTAGGTATTTCCATGTTTATATAGATGGCGTTGTATATATTTCCATGTTTATACCGATAGCGGTGTTGGTATTTCCACGTTTATACAGATAGCGATGTAGATATTTCCATGTTTATACAGCTCGCGGTGGAGATATTTATATGTTTATACAGATGGCATTGTAGATATTTCCTTATTCACACAGATGGCGGTGTAGATGTTTCCATGTTTATACAGATGGCGGAGTAGTTAGTTCCATGTTTATGGATATGGCAGTGTAGATATTTTCATGTTCATAGAGATGGCGGTGTAGATATATCCATGTTTATAGAGATAGCAGTATAGATATTTACATGTTTATACAGATGGCTGTGTAGATATTTCCATGTGTATACAGATGGCATTGTAGATATTTCCATGTTTACACAGATGACTGTATAGGTATTTCCATGATTTACAGATGGCAGTGCAGATATTTCCATGTTTATAGAGATAGCGGTGTAGATATTTCCATGTTTGTACAGATGGCGGTGTTGATATTTCCATCTATACACAGATGGCCGTGTAGATATTTCCATGTTTATACAGATGGCGGCGTAGATATTTCCATGGACATGCAAATGGCGGTGTAGATATTTCCATGTTTATTCAGATAGCGGTGTAGATATTTCCATGTTTACACAGATGGTGGTGTAGATATTTCCGTGTTTATACACCTGGTGGGGTAGATACTTCCATCTTTATGGAGATGGCAGTGTAGATATTTTCATGTTTATAGAGATGGCGGTGTAGATATTTCCATATTTATAGAGCTAGCGGTGTAGATATTTCCATCTTTCTACAGATGGCAGTGTAGATATTTCCATGTTTATACAGATAGCGGTGTAGATATTTCCATGTTTATACAGATGCCTATGCTGATATTTCCATATTTATACAGAGGGCTGTGTAGATATTTCCATGTTTATACCGATGGCTGTGTAGATTTTTCCATGTTCCTACACATGACTGTGTAGGTATTTCCATGTTTATACAGATGGCTTTGTAGATATTTCCATGTTAATAGAGATAGCGGTGGAGATATTTCCATGTTTATACAGATAGCGGTGTAAATATTTCCATGTTTATACCGATCGTGGTGTAGATATTTCCATGTTTATACAGATACCGGTGTAGAAATTTCCATGTTTATACAGACCGCAGTGTAGATATTTCCATGTTTATACAGATAGTGGTGTAGATATTGCCAAGTTTGTACACATGGCGATGTTGATGTTTCCATCTATACACAGATTGCCGTGTAGATATTTCCATGTGTATACAGATGGCATTGTAGCTATTTCCATGTTTATACAGATGGTGGTGTAGATATTTCCATGTTTATACATATGACTCTACAGGTATTTCCATGTTTTTACAGATGGCATTTTTGATATTTCCATGTTTATAGAGAGAGCAGTGTAGATATTTCCATGTTTATACAGATGTCGGTGTAGATATTTCCATGTTTTTAGAAATAGCGTTGTAGATATTTCGATATTTACAGATAACGGTGTAGATATTTCCATGTTTATAGAGATAGCGGTGTAGATATTTCCATGTTTATACAGATCACGGTGTAGTTATTTCCATGTTTATAGAGATAGCGGTGAAGATATTTCCATGTTTATACAGATAGCGGTTTAGATATTTCCATGTTTATACAGACCACGGTTGTAGATATTTCCATGTTTATACAGGTAGCGATGCAGATATTTCCAAGTTTGTATAGATGGCGGTGTTGATATTTCCATCTCTACACAGATGACTGTGTAGATATTTCCATGTTTATACAGATGGTGGTGCAGATATTTCCATGGATATGTAGATGGCGGTGTAGATATTTCCATGTTTATACAGATAGCGGTGTAGTTATTTCCATGTTTATAGAGGTAGCGGTGTAGATATTTCCATATTTCTACAGATGACTTTGTAGATATTTCCATGTTTGTACAGATGGCAGTGTAGATATTTCCATGTTTATAGAGATAGCGGTGTAGATATTTTCATGTTTATACAGATTGCGGTGGAGATATGTCCATGTTTATACAGATAGCAATGGAGATATTTCCACGTTAATACACATAGCGGTGTAGATATTTCCATGTTTATACAGATAGCGGTGTAGATATTTCCATGTTTATACAGATGGCTGTGTCTATATTTCCATGTTTATGCAGAGTTCTCAGTAGATATTTCCATTTTTATATAGATGACAGTGTTGATATTTCCAGGTTTATACAGATGACTGTGTAGATATTTCCATCTTAATACAGATGGCGGTGTAGATGTTTCCATGTTTATAGAGATAGCGGTGCAGATATTTCCATGTTTATTGTGATAGCGGTGTAAATATTTCCATATTTATACAGACAGTGGTGTAGATATTTCCATGTTTTTACAGATAGCGGTGTAGATATTTCCATCTTTATTCAGAGAGTGCTGTACATATTTCCATGTTTTTAAATATCACTGTGTAGATATTTACATGTTTATACATACAACGTTGTAGATATTTCCATCTTTATACAAACGGTGGTGTAGATATTTCCATGTTCCTACACATGACTGTGTAGTTATTTCCATGTTTATACAGATGGCGGTGTAGATATTTCCATATTTATAGAGATAGCAGTGTAGATATTTCCAGGTTTATACAGATAGCGGTGTAAATCTTTCCATGTTTATACAGATCGTGGTGTAGATATTTCCATGTTTATGCAGATACCGGTGTAGATATTTCCATGTTTATAAAGACTGCAGTGTAGGTATTTCTATGTTTATACAGATAGCGGTGTAGATATTTCCATGTTTGTACAGATGGCGGTGTTGATATTTCCATCTGTACACTGATTGCCATGTAGATATTTCCATCTTTATACTGATGGCGTTGTAGATATTTCCATGGATATGCAGATGGCGGTGTAGATATTTCCATGTTTATAGAGATAGCGGTGTAGGTATTTCCATGTTTGTAGACATAGCGGTGTAGGTATTTCCATGTTTATATAGATGGCGTTGTATATATTTCCATGTTTATACCGATAGCGGTGTTGGTATTTCCACGTTTATACAGATAGCGATGTAGATATTTCCATGTTTATACAGCTCGCGGTGGAGATATTTATATGTTTATACAGATGGCATTGTAGATATTTCCTTATTCACACAGATGGCGGTGTAGATGTTTCCATGTTTATACAGATGGCGGAGTAGTTAGTTCCATGTTTATGGATATGGCAGTGTAGATATTTTCATGTTCATAGAGATGGCGGTGTAGATATATCCATGTTAATAGAGATAGCAGTATAGATATTTACATGTTTATACAGATGGCTGTGTAGATATTTCCATGTGTATACAGATGGCATTGTAGATATTTCCATGTTTACACAGATGACTGTATAGGTATTTCCATGATTTACAGATGGCAGTGCAGATATTTCCATGTTTATAGAGATAGCGGTGTAGATATTTCCATGTTTGTACAGATGGCGGTGTTGATATTTCCATCTATACACAGATGGCCGTGTAGATATTTCCATGTTTATACAGATGGCGGCGTAGATATTTCCATGGACATGCAAATGGCGGTGTAGATATTTCCATGTTTATTCAGATAGCGGTGTAGATATTTCCATGTTTACACAGATGGTGGTGTAGATATTTCCGTGTTTATACACCTGGTGGGGTAGATACTTCCATCTTTATGGAGATGGCAGTGTAGATATTTTCATGTTTATAGAGATGGCGGTGTAGATATTTCCATATTTATAGAGCTAGCGGTGTAGATATTTCCATCTTTCTACAGATGGCAGTGTAGATAATTCCATGTTTATACAGATGGCGGTGTAGATATTTACATATTTATACAGATGTCTGTGTAGATGTTTCCATGTGTATACAGAAGGTATTGTAGGTATTTCCATGTTTATTCTGATGGTGGTGTAGATATTTAAATGTTTATTCAGATGACTGTGTAGATATTTCCATGTTTTTACAGATGGCAGTGTAGATTTTTCTATGTTTATAGAGATGGCGCTGTAGATATTTCCATGTTTATACAGATAACGGTGGAGGTATTAGCATGTTTATACAGACAGCAGTGGAGATATTTCCATGTTTATACACATAGCAGTGTACATATTTCCATATTTATAGAGACAGCGGTGTCGGTATTTCCATGTTTATACAGATAGTGGTGCAGATATTTCCATGTTTACACAGATGCCTATGCAGATATTTCCATATTTAAACAGAGGGCAGTGTAGATATTTCTATGTTTATACAGTTTGCAGTGTAGATATTTAAATGTTCCTACACATGACTGTGTAGGTATTTCCATGTTTATACAGATGTCTTTGTAGATATATCCATGTTTATAGAGATAGCGGTGCAGATATTTCCATGTTTATAAAGATAGCGGTGTATATATTTCCATGTTTATACAGATCTTGGTGTAGATATTTCCATGTTTATACAGATGCCGGTGTAGATATTTCCATGTTTTTAGAGATAGCGTTGTAGATATTTCGATATTTATACAGATAACGGTGTAGATATTTCCATGTTTATAGAGATAGAGGTGTAGATATTTCGATATTTATACAGATAACGGTGTAGATATTTCCATGTTTATAGAGATAGCGGTGTAGATATTTTCATGTTTATACAGATCACGGTGTAGTTATTTCCATGTTTATAGAGATAGCGGTGAAGATATTTCCATGTTTATACTGATAGCGGTTTAGATATTTCCATCTTTATACAGACCACGGTTGTAGATATTTCCATGTTTATACAGGTAGCTATGCGGATATTTCCATGTTTGTATAGATGGCGGTGTTGATATTTCCATCTCTACACAGATGACTGTGTAGATATTTCCATGTTTATACAGATGGCGGCGCAGATATTTCCATGGATATGTAGATGGCGGTGTAGATATTTCCATGTTTATACAGATAGCGGTGTAGTTATTTCCATGTTTATAGAGGTAGCGGTGTAGATATTTCCATATTTCTACAGATGACTGTGTAGATATTTCCATGTTTGTACAGATGGCAGTGTAGATATTTCCATGTTTATAGAGATAGCGGTGTAGATATTTTCATGTTTATACAGATTGCGGTGGAGATATGTCCATGTTTATACAGATAGCAATGGAGATATTTCCACGTTAATACACATAGCGGTGTAGATATTTCCATGTTTATACAGATATCGGCGTAGATATTTCTATGTTTATACAGATGGCTGTGTCGATATTTCCATGTTTATGCAGAGTTCTCAGTAGATATTTCCGTGTTTATATAGATGACAGTGTAGATATTTCCAGGTTTATACAGATGGCTGTGTAGATATTTCCATGTTAATAAGGAAGGCGGTGTAGATATTTCCATGTTCATAGAGATAGCGGTGTAGATTTTTCCATGTTTATTGAGATAGCGGTGTAAATATTTCCATATTTATACAGATAGTGGTGTAGATATTTCCATGTTTTTACAGATAGCGGTGTAGATATTTCCATCTTTATTCAGAGAGTGCTGTATATATATCTATGTTTATACAGATCGCTGTGTAGATATTTCCATGTTTATACAGATAACGTTGCAGATTTTACCTTCTTTATACAAACGGTGGTGTAGATATTTCCATGTTCCTACACATGACTGTGTAGTTATTTCCATGTTTATGCAGATGGCAGTGTAGATATTTCCATATTTATAGAGATAGCAGTGTAGATATTTCCAGGTTTATAGAGATAGCGGTGTAAATATTTCCATGTTTATACAGATCGTGGTGTAGATATTTCCATGTTTATACAGATACCGGTGTAGATATTTCCATGTTTTTACAGACTGCAGTGTAGGTATTTCTATGTTTATACAGATAGCGGTGTAGATATTTCCATGTTTGTACAGATGGCGGTGTTGATATTTCCATCTGTACACAGATTGCCATGTAGATATTTCCATCTGTATACAGATGGCGTTGTAGATATTTCCATGGATATGCAGATGGCGGTGAGGATATTTCCATGTTTATAGAGATAGCGGTGTACGTATTTCCATGTTTATAGACATAGCGGTGTAGATACTTCCATGTTTATATAGATGGCGTTGTAGATATTTCCATGTTTATACCGATAGCGGTGTTGGTATTTCCACGTTTATACAGACAACAATGTAGATATTTCCATGTTTATACAGCTCGCGGTGCAGATATTTATATCTATATACAGATGGCATTGTAGATATTTCCTTATTCACACAGATGGCGGTGTATATGTTTCCATGTTTATTCAGATGGCGGAGTAGTTAGTTCCATGTTTATGGAGATGGCAGTGTAGATATTTTCATGTTTATAGAGATGGCGGTGTAGATATTTCCATGTTCATAGAGATAGCAGTGTAGATATTTACAGGTTTATACAGATGACTGTGTAGATATTTCCATGTGTATACAGATGGCATTGTAGATATTTCCATTTTTATACAGATGACTGTATAGGTATTTCAATGTTTTTACAGATGGCAGTGCAGATATTTCCATGTTTATAGAGATAGCGTTGTAGATATTTTCATGTTTATACAGATTGCGGTGGAGATATGTCCATGTTTATACAGATAGCAATGGAGATATTTCCACGTTAATACACATAGCGGTGTAGATATTTCCATGTTTATACAGATAGCGGTGTAGATATTTCCATGTTTATACAGATGGCTGTGCCGATATTTCCATGTTTATACAGAGTTCTCTGTAGATATTTCCATGTTTATATAGATGACAGTGTTGATATTTCCAGGTTTATACAGATGACTGTGTAGATATATCCATCTTAATACAGATGGCGGTGTAGATATTTCCATGTTTATAGAGATAGCTGTGTAGATATTTCCATGTTTATTGTGATAGCGGTGTAAATAATTCCATATTTATACAGATAGTGGTGTAGATATTTCCATGTTTTTACAGATAGCGGTGTAGATATTTCCATCTTTATTCAGAGAGTGCTGTACATATTTCCATGTTTTTAAAGATCACTGTGTAGATATTTACATGTTTATACAGATAACGTTGTAGATATTTCCATCTTTATACAAACCGTGGTGTAGATATTTCCATGTTCCTACACATGACTGTGCAGTTATTTCCATGTTTAAACAGATGGCGGTGTAGATATTTCCATATTTATAGAGATAGCAGTGTAGATATTTCCAGGTTTATACAGATAGCGGTGTAAATCTTTCCATGTTTATACAGATCGTGGTGTAGATATTTCCATGTTTATACAGATACGGGTGTAGATTTTTCCATGTTTATACAGACTGCAGTGTAGGTATTTCTATGTTTATACAGATAGTGGTGTAGATATTTCCATGTTTGTACAGATGGCGGTGTTGATATTTCCATCTGGACACTGATTGCCATGTAGATATTTCCATCTTTATACAGATGGCGTTGTAGATATTTCCATGGATATGCAGATGGCGGTGTAGATATTTCCATGTTTATAGAGATAGCGGTGTAAGTATTTCCATGTTTATAGACATAGCGGTGTAGATATTTCCAAGTTTATATAGATGGCGTTGTAGATATTTCCATGTTTATACCGATAGCGGTGTTGCTATTTCCACGTTTATACAGATAGCGATGTTGATATTTCCATGTTTATACAGCTCGCGGTGCAGATATTTATATCTTTATACAGATGGCATTTTAGATATTTCCTTATTCACACAGATGGTGGTGTAGGTGTTTGCATGTTTATACAGATGGCGGAGTAGTTAGTTCCATGTTTATGGATATGGCAGTGTAGATATTTTCATGTTCATAGAGATGGCGGTGTAGATATTTCCATGTTTATAGAGATGGCGGTGTAGATATTTCCATATTTATAGAGATAGCGGTGTAGATATTTCCATCTTTCTACAGATGGCAGTGTAGATAATTCCATGTTTATTCAGATGGCGGTGTAGATATTTCCATATTTATACAGATGTCTGTGTAGATATTTCCATGTGTATACAGATGGTATTGTAGGTATTTCCATGTTTATACAGATGGTGGTGTAGATATTTCCATGTTTATTCAGATGACTGTGTAGATATTTCCATGTTTTTACAGATGGCAGTGTAGATATTTCCATGTTTTTACAGACAGCGTTGTAGATATTTCCATCTTTATTCAGAGAGTGCTGTACATATTTCCATGTTTTTAAAGATCACTGTGTAGATATTTACATGTTTATACAGATAACGTTGTAGATATTTCCATCTTTATAGAAACGGTGGTGTAGATATTTCCATGTTCCTACACATGTCTGTGTAGTTATTTCCATGTTTATACAGATGGCGGTGTAGATATTTCCATATATATGGAGATTGTCATGTAGGCATTTCCATGCTTATACAGATGACTCTATAGCTATTTCCATATTTTTACAGATGGCAATGTAGATATTTCCATGTTTATACAGATGACTGTGTAGGTATATCCATGTATATACAGATGGCATTGTAGATATTTCCATGTTTATACAGATGGTGGTGTAGATATTTCCATGTTTATACAGATGACTCTATAGCTATTTCCATATTTTTACAGATGGCAATGTAGATATTTCCATGTTTATAGAGATAGCAGTGTAGATATTTCCATGCTTATACAGATGGCGGTGGAGATATTTCCATGTTTATACAGATAGCGGTGTAGATATATCCATATTTATACAGATAACAGTGTAGATATTTCCATGTCTATACACATAGCCGTGTAAATATTTAAATGTTAATACAGATCACGGTGTAGATATTTCCATGTTTATACAGATAGCGGTGTAGTTATTTCCATGTTTATATAGATAGCGGTGTAGAAATTTCCATGTATATACACATAGCTGAGTAGATATTTCCATATTTATTCTGATGGAGGTGTAGATATTTCCATGTTTATACAGATAACTTTGTAAGTATTTCCATGTTTATACAGATGGCGGTGTAGATATTTCGATGTTTAAAGAGATAGCAGTGGAGATATTTCCATGTTTATACAGATAGCGGTGTAGATATTTCCATGTTTACACTGATCGCAGTGTAGATATTTCCATGTTTACACTGATCGCGGTGTAGATATTTACATTTTTATACAGATGGCGGTGTAGATATTTCCATATTTATACAGATGTCTGTGTAGATATTTCCATGTGTATACAGATGGTATTGTAGATATTTCCATGTTTATACAGATGGTGGTGTACATATTTCCATGTTTACTCGGATGACTGTGTAGATATTTCCATGTTTTTACAGATGGCAGTGTAGATATTTCAATGTTTATAGAGATGGCGCAGTAGATATTTCCATGTTTATACAGATAAAAGTGGAGATATTTCCATGTTTATACAGACAGCAGTGGAGATATTACCATTTTTACACACATAGCGGTGTACATATTTCCATGTTTATAGAGACAGCGGTGTAGGTATTTCCATGTTTATACAGATAGCTGTGCGGATATTTCCATGTTTATACAGATGCCTATGAAGATATTTCCATATTTATACAGAGGGCTGTGTAGATATTTCCATGTTTATACAGACGGCAGTGTAGATATTTCCATGATCCTACACATGACTGTGTAGTTATTTCCATGTTTATACAGATGGCGGTGTAGATATTTCTATGTTTATAGAGATAGCAGTGGAGATATTTCCATGTTTATACAGATAGCCGTGTAGATATTTCCATGTTTATACAGATAGCGGTGTAAATATTTCGATGTTTTATACAGATCGTGGTGTAGATATTTCCATGTTTATACAGATACCGGTTTAGATACTTCCATGTTTATACAGACCACAGTGTAGATATTTCCATGTCTGTACAGATGGCGGTGTTGATGTTTCCATCTATACACAGATTGCCGTGTAGGTATTACCATGTGTATACAGATGGTATTGTAGATATTTCCATGTTTATACTGATGGTTGTGTAGATATTTCCATGTTTCTACAGATGGCGTTTTAGGTATTTCCATGTTTATACAGATAACGGTGTAGATATTTCCATGTTTATATAGATAACGGTGTAAATATTTCTATGTTTATACAGATCACGGTGTAGATAATTCCATGTTTATAGAGATAGTGGTGTAGATATTTCCATGTTTATACAGATAGCGGTTTAGATATTTCCACGTTTATACAGACCTCGATGTAGATATTTCCATGCTTATACTGTTTGCTCTGCAGATATTTCCATGTTTGCACAGATGGCGGTGTTGATATTTCCACCTATACACAAATGACCGTGTAGATATTTCCATGTTTATACAGATGGCGGCACAGATATTTCCATGGATATGTAGATGGCGGTGTAGATATTTCCATATTTATACAGATAGCGGTGTAGTTATTTCCATGTTTATATAGATAGTAGTGTAGACATTTCCATGTATATACACATGGCTGTGTAGATATTTCCATGTTTATTCACATGGCTGTGTAGACATTTCCATGTATATACAGAAAACTTTGTAAGTATTTCCATGTTTATACAGATGGCGGTGTAGATATTTTGATGTTTATAGAGATAGCAGTGGAGATATTTCCATGTTTATACAGATATCGGTGTAGATATTTCCATGTTTATACTGATCGTGGTGTAGATATTTCCATGTTTATAGAGATGGCGGTGTAGATATTTCCATGTTCATGGAGATAGCGGTGTTGATTTTTCCATGTTTATAGAGATAGCGGTGTGGATATTTCCATGTTTATACAGATAGGGTTGGAGATATTTCCGTGTTTATAGAGATGGCGGTGAAGATATTTCCATGTTTATACAGATCACGGTGTAGATATTTCCTTGTTTATACAAATAGCGGTGTAGTTATTTACATGTTTATACAGATAGCGGTGTAAATATTTCCATGTATATACAGATGGCTGTGTAGATATTTCCATGTTTATACAGATCGCGGTGTAGATATTTCCATGTTTATACAGATAGCGGTGTAGATATTTCCATGTTTTTACAGATATCGGTGTAGATGTTTCCATGTTTACACAGATTGCGGTGTAGATATTTCCATCTTTCTTCAGATGCATTGTAGATATTTCCATGTTTATATAGATGGCGGTGAAGATATTTCCATTTTTATATAGATAGTGGTGTAGATATTACCATATTTAAACAGATAGCTGTGTAGATATTTCCATGTTTATACAGATCGCGGTGTAGATATTTCCATGTTTATACAGATAGCAGTGTAGATATTTCCATGTTTATACAGATCGTGGTGAAGATATTTCCATGTTTATACAGATCGCGGTGTAGATGTTTCCATCTTTATTCAGAACGCGGTGTAGATATTTCCATGTTTATAGAGATAGCGGTGTAGCTATTTCCATGTTTGTACAGATCGCGGTGTAGATATTTCCATGCTATTGAGATAGCGTTGTAGATATTTCAATGTTTATAGAGATAACGGTGTAGATATTTCCATGTTTATAGAGATAGCAGTGTAGATATTTACATGTTTATAGACATAGCGGTGTAGATATTTCCATGTTTATACAGATAGCGGTGTATATATTTCCATGTTTATAGAGATAGCGGTGAAGGTATTTCCATGTTTATAGACATAGCGGTGTAGATATTTCCATGTTTATATAGATGGCGTTGTAGATATTTCCATGTTTATACCGATAGCGGTGTTGGTATTTCCATGTTTATACAGATAGCGATGTAGATATTTCCATGTTTATACAGCTCGCGGTGCAGATATTTATATCTTTATACAGATGGCTTTGTAGATATTTCCTTATTCACACAGATGGCGGTGTAGTTGTTTCCGTGTTTATGCAGATGGCGGAGTAGTTAGTTCCATGTTTATGGGGATGGCAGTGTAGATATTTTCATGTTTATAGAGATGGCGGTGTAGATATTTCCATGTTTATAGAGATAGCAGTGTAGATATTTACATGTTTATACAGATGGCGGTGTAGATATTTCCATGTGTATACAGATGGCATTGTAGATATTTCCATGTTTATACAGATGACTGTATAGGTATTTCCATGTTTATACAGATGGCAGTGTAGATATTTCCATGTTTATAGAGATAGCTGTGTAGATATTTCCATGTTTATACAGATCGCGGTGTAGATATTTCCATGTTTATACAGATCGCGGTGTAGATATTTCCATGTTTATACAGATCGCGGTGTAGATACTTCCATGTTTATACAGATAGCGGTGTAGATATTTCCATGTTTTTACAGATATCGGTGTAGATATTTCCATGTTTACACAGATTGCGGTGTACGTATTTCCATCTTTCTACAGATGGCATTGTAGATATTTCCATGTTTATACAGATGGCGGTGTAGATATTTCCATGTTTATACAGATAGCGGTGTATATATTTCCATGTTTATAGAGATAGCGGTGAAGGTATTTCCATGTTTATAGACATAGCGGTGTAGATATTTCCATGTTTATATAGATGGCGTTGTAGATATTTCCATGTTTATACCGATAGCGGTGTTGGTATTTCCACGTTTATACAGATAGCGATGTTGATATTTCAATGTTTATACAGCTCGCGGTGCAGATATTTATATCTTTATACAGATGGCATTTTAGATATTTCCTTATTCACACAGATGGTGGTGTAGGTGTTTGCATGTTTATACAGATGGCGGAGTAGTTAGTTCCATGTTTATGGATATGGCAGTGTAGATATTTTCATGTTCATAGAGATGGCGGTGTAGATATTTCCATGTTTATAGAGATGGCGGTGTAGATATTTCCATATTTATAGAGATAGCGGTGTAGATATTTCCATCTTTCTACAGATGGCAGTGTAGATAATTCCATGTTTATTCAGATGGCGGTGTAGATATTTCCATATTTATACAGATGTCTGTGTAGATATTTCCATGTGTATACAGATGGTATTGTAGGTATTTCCATGTTTATACAGATGGTGGTGTAGATATTTCCATGTTTATTCAGATGACTGTGTAGATATTTCCATGTTTTTACAGATGGCAGTGTAGATATTTCCATGTTTTTACAGACAGCGTTGTAGATATTTCCATCTTTATTCAGAGAGTGCTGTACATATTTCCATGTTTTTAAAGATCACTGTGTAGATATTTACATGTTTATACAGATAACGTTGTAGATATTTCCATCTTTATAGAAACGGTGGTGTAGATATTTCCATGTTCCTACACATGTCTGTGTAGTTATTTCCATGTTTATACAGATGGCGGTGTAGATATTTCCATATATATGGAGATTGTCATGTAGGCATTTCCATGCTTATACAGATGACTCTATAGCTATTTCCATATTTTTACAGATGGCAATGTAGATATTTCCATGTTTATACAGATGACTGTGTAGGTATATCCATGTATATACAGATGGCATTGTAGATATTTCCATGTTTATACAGATGGTGGTGTAGATATTTCCATGTTTATACAGATGACTCTATAGCTATTTCCATATTTTTACAGATGGCAATGTAGATATTTCCATGTTTATAGAGATAGCAGTGTAGATATTTCCATGCTTATACAGATGGCGGTGGAGATATTTCCATGTTTATACAGATAGCGGTGTAGATATATCCATATTTATACAGATAACAGTGTAGATATTTCCATGTCTATACACATAGCCGTGTAAATATTTAAATGTTAATACAGATCACGGTGTAGATATTTCCATGTTTATACAGATAGCGGTGTAGTTATTTCCATGTTTATATAGATAGCGGTGTAGAAATTTCCATGTATATACACATAGCTGAGTAGATATTTCCATATTTATTCTGATGGAGGTGTAGATATTTCCATGTTTATACAGATAACTTTGTAAGTATTTCCATGTTTATACAGATGGCGGTGTAGATATTTCGATGTTTAAAGAGATAGCAGTGGAGATATTTCCATGTTTATACAGATAGCGGTGTAGATATTTCCATGTTTACACTGATCGCAGTGTAGATATTTCCATGTTTACACTGATCGCGGTGTAGATATTTACATTTTTATACAGATGGCGGTGTAGATATTTCCATATTTATACAGATGTCTGTGTAGATATTTCCATGTGTATACAGATGGTATTGTAGATATTTCCATGTTTATACAGATGGTGGTGTACATATTTCCATGTTTACTCGGATGACTGTGTAGATATTTCCATGTTTTTACAGATGGCAGTGTAGATATTTCAATGTTTATAGAGATGGCGCAGTAGATATTTCCATGTTTATACAGATAAAAGTGGAGATATTTCCATGTTTATACAGACAGCAGTGGAGATATTACCATTTTTATACACATAGCGGTGTACATATTTCCATGTTTATAGAGACAGCGGTGTAGGTATTTCCATGTTTATACAGATAGCTGTGCGGATATTTCCATGTTTATACAGATGCCTATGAAGATATTTCCATATTTATACAGAGGGCTGTGTAGATATTTCCATGTTTATACAGACGGCAGTGTAGATATTTCCATGATCCTACACATGACTGTGTAGTTATTTCCATGTTTATACAGATGGCGGTGTAGATATTTCTATGTTTATAGAGATAGCAGTGGAGATATTTCCATGTTTATACAGATAGCCGTGTAGATATTTCCATGTTTATACAGATAGCGGTGTAAATATTTCGATGTTTTATACAGATCGTGGTGTAGATATTTCCATGTTTATACAGATACCGGTTTAGATACTTCCATGTTTATACAGACCACAGTGTAGATATTTCCATGTCTGTACAGATGGCGGTGTTGATGTTTCCATCTATACACAGATTGCCGTGTAGGTATTACCATGTGTATACAGATGGTATTGTAGATATTTCCATGTTTATACTGATGGTTGTGTAGATATTTCCATGTTTCTACAGATGGCGTTTTAGGTATTTCCATGTTTATACAGATAACGGTGTAGATATTTCCATGTTTATATAGATAACGGTGTAAATATTTCTATGTTTATACAGATCACGGTGTAGATAATTCCATGTTTATAGAGATAGTGGTGTAGATATTTCCATGTTTATACAGATAGCGGTTTAGATATTTCCACGTTTATACAGACCTCGATGTAGATATTTCCATGCTTATACTGTTTGCTCTGCAGATATTTCCATGTTTGCACAGATGGCGGTGTTGATATTTCCACCTATACACAAATGACCGTGTAGATATTTCCATGTTTATACAGATGGCGGCACAGATATTTCCATGGATATGTAGATGGCGGTGTAGATATTTCCATATTTATACAGATAGCGGTGTAGTTATTTCCATGTTTATATAGATAGTAGTGTAGACATTTCCATGTATATACACATGGCTGTGTAGATATTTCCATGTTTATTCACATGGCTGTGTAGACATTTCCATGTATATACAGAAAACTTTGTAAGTATTTCCATGTTTATACAGATGGCGGTGTAGATATTTTGATGTTTATAGAGATAGCAGTGGAGATATTTCCATGTTTATACAGATATCGGTGTAGATATTTCCATGTTTATACTGATCGTGGTGTAGATATTTCCATGTTTATAGAGATGGCGGTGTAGATATTTCCATGTTCATGGAGATAGCGGTGTTGATTTTTCCATGTTTATAGAGATAGCGGTGTGGATATTTCCATGTTTATACAGATAGGGTTGGAGATATTTCCGTGTTTATAGAGATGGCGGTGAAGATATTTCCATGTTTATACAGATCACGGTGTAGATATTTCCTTGTTTATACAAATAGCGGTGTAGTTATTTACATGTTTATACAGATAGCGGTGTAAATATTTCCATGTATATACAGATGGCTGTGTAGATATTTCCATGTTTATACAGATCGCGGTGTAGATATTTCCATGTTTATACAGATAGCGGTGTAGATATTTCCATGTTTTTACAGATATCGGTGTAGATGTTTCCATGTTTACACAGATTGCGGTGTAGATATTTCCATCTTTCTTCAGATGCATTGTAGATATTTCCATGTTTATATAGATGGCGGTGAAGATATTTCCATTTTTATATAGATAGTGGTGTAGATATTACCATATTTAAACAGATAGCTGTGTAGATATTTCCATGTTTATACAGATCGCGGTGTAGATATTTCCATGTTTATACAGATAGCAGTGTAGATATTTCCATGTTTATACAGATCGTGGTGAAGATATTTCCATGTTTATACAGATCGCGGTGTAGATGTTTCCATCTTTATTCAGAACGCGGTGTAGATATTTCCATGTTTATAGAGATAGCGGTGTAGCTATTTCCATGTTTGTACAGATCGCGGTGTAGATATTTCCATGCTATTGAGATAGCGTTGTAGATATTTCAATGTTTATAGAGATAACGGTGTAGATATTTCCATGTTTATAGAGATAGCAGTGTAGATATTTACATGTTTATAGACATAGCGGTGTAGATATTTCCATGTTTATACAGATAGCGGTGTATATATTTCCATGTTTATAGAGATAGCGGTGAAGGTATTTCCATGTTTATAGACATAGCGGTGTAGATATTTCCATGTTTATATAGATGGCGTTGTAGATATTTCCATGTTTATACCGATAGCGGTGTTGGTATTTCCATGTTTATACAGATAGCGATGTAGATATTTCCATGTTTATACAGCTCGCGGTGCAGATATTTATATCTTTATACAGATGGCTTTGTAGATATTTCCTTATTCACACAGATGGCGGTGTAGTTGTTTCCGTGTTTATGCAGATGGCGGAGTAGTTAGTTCCATGTTTATGGGGATGGCAGTGTAGATATTTTCATGTTTATAGAGATGGCGGTGTAGATATTTCCATGTTTATAGAGATAGCAGTGTAGATATTTACATGTTTATACAGATGGCGGTGTAGATATTTCCATGTGTATACAGATGGCATTGTAGATATTTCCATGTTTATACAGATGACTGTATAGGTATTTCCATGTTTTTACAGATGGCAGTGCAGATATTTCCATGTTTATAGAGATAGCGGTGTAGATATTTCCATGTTTGTACAGATGGCGGTGTAGATATTTCCATCTATACACAGATGGCCGTGTAGATATTTCGATGTTTATACAGATGGCGGCATAGATATTTCCATATTTATACAGATGTCTGTGTAGATATTTCCATGGGTGTACAGATGGTATTGTAGGTATTTCCATGTTTATACAGATGGTGGTGTAGATATTTCCATGTTTATTCAGATGACTGTGTAGATATTTCCATGTTTTTACAGATGGCAGTGTAGATATTTCAATGTTTATAGAGATGGCGCTGTAGATGTTTCCATGTTTATACAGATAACGGTGGAGATATTTCCATGTTTATACAGACAGCAGTGGAGATATTTCCATGTTTATACACATAGCCGTGTACATATTTCCATGTTTATAGAGACAGCGGTGTCGGTATTTCCATGTTTATACAGACAGCGGTGCAGATATTTCCATGTTTATACAGATGCCTATGCAGATATCTCCATATTTATACAGAGGGCTGTGTAGATATTTCTATGTTTATACAGATGGCTGTGTAGATATTTCCATGTTCCTACACATGACTGTGTAGGTATTTCCAAGTTTATACAGATGGCTTTGTAGATATTTCCATGTCTATAGAGATAGCGGTGCAGATATTTCCATGTTTATACAGATAGCGGTGGATATACTTCCATCTTTATACAGATCGTGATGTAGATATTTCCATGTTTATACAGATACCGGTGTAGATATTTCCATGTTTATACAGACCACAGTGTAGATATTTCCATGTTTATAGAGATAGCAGTGTAGATATTTCCAAGTTGGTACAGATGGCGGTGTTGATGTTTCCATCTATACACAGATTGCCGTGTAGGTAGTTCCATGTGTATACAGATGGCATTGTAGATATTTCCATGTTTATACAGATGGTGGTGTAGATATTTCCATGTTTACACAGATGACTGTATAGGTATTTCCATGTTTATAGAGATGGCGGTGTAGGTATTTCCATGTTTATAGATATAGCGGTGTAGATATTTCCATATTTATACAGATAACGGTGTAGAAATTTCCATGTTTATACAGACAGCGGTGTAAATATTTCCATGTTCATACAGATCACAGTGTAGATATTTCCTTGTTTATACAAATAGCGGTGTAGTTATTTCCATGTTTATACAGATAGCGTTGTAGATATTTCCATGTATATACAGATGGCTGTGTAGATATTTCCATGTTTATACAGATGGCTTTGTAGATATTTCCATGTTTATACAGATGACTTTGTAGGTATTTCCATGTTTATACAGATGGCAGTGTAGATATTTCCATGTTTATAGAGATAGCTGTGTAGATATTTCCATGTTTATACAGATCGCGGTGTAGATATTTCCATGTTTATACAGATCGCGGTGTAGATATTTCCATGTTTATACAGATCGCGGTGTAGATACTTCCATGTTTATACAGATAGCGGTGTAGATATTTCCATGTTTTTACAGATATCGGTGTAGATATTTCCATGTTTACACAGATTGCGGTGTACGTATTTCCATCTTTCTACAGATGGCATTGTAGATATTTCCATGTTTATACAGATGGCGGTGTAGATATTTCCATGTTTATACAGATAGCGGTGTATATATTTCCATGTTTATAGAGATAGCGGTGAAGGTATTTCCATGTTTATAGACATAGCGGTGTAGATATTTCCATGTTTATATAGATGGCGTTGTAGATATTTCCATGTTTATACCGATAGCGGTGTTGGTATTTCCATGTTTATACAGATAGCGATGTAGATATTTCCATGTTTATACAGCTCGCGGTGCAGATATTTATATCTTTATACAGATGGCTTTGTAGATATTTCCTTATTCACACAGATGGCGGTGTAGTTGTTTCCGTGTTTATGCAGATGGCGGAGTAGTTAGTTCCATGTTTATGGGGATGGCAGTGTAGATATTTTCATGTTTATAGAGATGGCGGTGTAGATATTTCCATGTTTATAGAGATAGCAGTGTAGATATTTACATGTTTATACAGATGGCGGTGTAGATATTTCCATGTGTATACAGATGGCATTGTAGATATTTCCATGTTTATACAGATGACTGTATAGGTATTTCCATGTTTTTACAGATGGCAGTGCAGATATTTCCATGTTTATAGAGATAGCGGTGTAGATATTTCCATGTTTGTACAGATGGCGGTGTAGATATTTCCATCTATACACAGATGGCCGTGTAGATATTTCGATGTTTATACAGATGGCGGCATAGATATTTCCATATTTATACAGATGTCTGTGTAGATATTTCCATGGGTGTACAGATGGTATTGTAGGTATTTCCATGTTTATACAGATGGTGGTGTAGATATTTCCATGTTTATTCAGATGACTGTGTAGATATTTCCATGTTTTTACAGATGGCAGTGTAGATATTTCAATGTTTATAGAGATGGCGCTGTAGATGTTTCCATGTTTATACAGATAACGGTGGAGATATTTCCATGTTTATACAGACAGCAGTGGAGATATTTCCATGTTTATACACATAGCCGTGTACATATTTCCATGTTTATAGAGACAGCGGTGTCGGTATTTCCATGTTTATACAGACAGCGGTGCAGATATTTCCATGTTTATACAGATGCCTATGCAGATATCTCCATATTTATACTGAGGGTTGTGTAGATATTTCTATGTTTATACAGATGGCTGTGTAGATATTTCCATGTTCCTACACATGACTGTGTAGGTATTTCCAAGTTTATACAGATGGCTTTGTAGATATTTCCATGTCTATAGAGATAGCGGTGCAGATATTTCCATGTTTATACAGATAGCGGTGTATATATTTCCATCTTTATACAGATCGTGATGTAGATATTTCCATGTTTATACAGATACCGGTGTAGATATTTCCATGTTTATACAGACCACAGTGTAGATATTTCCATGTTTATAGAGATAGCAGTGTAGATATTTCCAAGTTGGTACAGATGGCGGTGTTGATGTTTCCATCTATACACAGATTGCCGTGTAGGTAGTTCCATGTGTATACAGATGGCATTGTAGATATTTCCATGTTTATACAGATGGTGGTGTAGATATTTCCATGTTTACACAGATGACTGTATAGGTATTTCCATGTTTATACAGATGGCGGTGTAGGTATTTCCATGTTTATAGATATAGCGGTGTAGATATTTCCATATTTATACAGATAACGGTGTAGAAATTTCCATGTTTATACAGATAGCGGTGTAAATATTTCCATGTTCATACAGATCACAGTGTAGATATTTCCTTGTTTATACAAATAGCGGTGTAGTTATTTCCATGTTTATACAGATAGCGTTGTAGATATTTCCATGTATATACAGATGGCTGTGTAGATATTTCCATGTTTATACAGATGGCTTTGTAGATATTTCCATGTTTATACAGATGACTTTGTAGGTATTTCCATGTTTATACAGATGGCAGTGTAGATATTTCCATGTTTATAGAGATAGCTGTGTAGATATTTCCATGTTTATACAGATCGCGGTGTAGATATTTCCATGTTTATACAGATCGCGGTGTAGATATTTCCATGTTTATACAGAACGCGGTGTAGATACTTCCAAGTTTATACAGATAGCGGTGTAGATATTTCCATGTTTTTACAGATATCGGTGTAGATATTTCCATGTTTACACAGATTGCGGTGTACGTATTTCCATCTTTCTACAGATGGCATTGTAGATATTTCCATGTTTATACAGATGGCGGTGTAGATATTTCCATGTTTATACAGATAGCGGTGTATATATTTCCATGTTTATAGAGATAGCGGTGAAGGTATTTCCATGTTTATAGACATAGCGGTGTAGATATTTCCATGTTTATATAGATGGCGTTGTAGATATTTCCATGTTTATACCGATAGCGGTGTTGGTATTTCCATGTTTATACAGATAGCGATGTAGATATTTCCATGTTTATACAGCTCGCGGTGCAGATATTTATATCTTTATACAGATGGCTTTGTAGATATTTCCTTATTCACACAGATGGCGGTGTAGTTGTTTCCGTGTTTATGCAGATGGCGGAGTAGTTAGTTCCATGTTTATGGGGATGGCAGTGTAGATATTTTCATGTTTATAGAGATGGCGGTGTAGATATTTCCATGTTTATAGAGATAGCAGTGTAGATATTTACATGTTTATACAGATGGCGGTGTAGATATTTCCATGTGTATACAGATGGCATTGTAGATATTTCCATGTTTATACAGATGACTGTATAGGTATTTCCATGTTTTTACAGATGGCAGTGCAGATATTTCCATGTTTATAGAGATAGCGGTGTAGATATTTCCATGTTTGTACAGATGGCGGTGTAGATATTTCCATCTATACACAGATGGCCGTGTAGATATTTCGATGTTTATACAGATGGCGGCATAGATATTTCCATATTTATACAGATGTCTGTGTAGATATTTCCATGGGTGTACAGATGGTATTGTAGGTATTTCCATGTTTATACAGATGGTGGTGTAGATATTTCCATGTTTATTCAGATGACTGTGTAGATATTTCCATGTTTTTACAGATGGCAGTGTAGATATTTCAATGTTTATAGAGATGGCGCTGTAGATGTTTCCATGTTTATACAGATAACGGTGGAGATATTTCCATGTTTATACAGACAGCAGTGGAGATATTTCCATGTTTATACACATAGCCGTGTACATATTTCCATGTTTATAGAGACAGCGGTGTCGGTATTTCCATGTTTATACAGACAGCGGTGCAGATATTTCCATGTTTATACAGATGCCTATGCAGATATCTCCATATTTATACAGAGGGCTGTGTAGATATTTCTATGTTTATACAGATGGCTGTGTAGATATTTCCATGTTCCTACACATGACTGTGTAGGTATTTCCAAGTTTATACAGATGGCTTTGTAGATATTTCCATGTCTATAGAGATAGCGGTGCAGATATTTCCATGTTTATACAGATAGCGGTGTATATACTTCCATCTTTATACAGATCGTGATGTAGATATTTCCATGTTTATACAGATACCGGTGTAGATATTTCCATGTTTATACAGACCACAGTGTAGATATTTCCATGTTTATAGAGATAGCAGTGTAGATATTTCCAAGTTGGTACAGATGGCGGTGTTGATGTTTCCATCTATACACAGATTGCCGTGTAGGTAGTTCCATGTGTATACAGATGGCATTGTAGATATTTCCATGTTTATACAGATGGTGGTGTAGATATTTCCATGTTTACACAGATGACTGTATAGGTATTTCCATGTTTATACAGATGGCGGTGTAGGTATTTCCATGTTTATAGATATAGCGGTGTAGATATTTCCATATTTATACAGATAACGGTGTAGAAATTTCCATGTTTATACAGATAGCGGTGTAAATATTTCCATGTTCATACAGATCACAGTGTAGATATTTCCTTGTTTATACAAATAGCGGTGTAGTTATTTCCATGTTTATACAGATAGCGTTGTAGATATTTCCATGTATATACAGATGGCTGTGTAGATATTTCCATGTTTATACAGATGGCTTTGTAGATATTTCCATGTTTATACAGATGACTTTGTAGGTATTTCCATGTTTATACAGATGGCAGTGTAGATATTTCCATGTTTATAGAGATAGCTTTGTAGATATTTCCATGTTTATACAGATCGTGTTGTAGATATTTCCATGTTTATACAGATCGCGGTGTAGATATTTCCATGTTTATACAGATCGCGGTGTAGATACTTCCATGTTTATACAGATAGCGGTGTAGATATTTCCATGTTTTTACAGATATCGGTGTAGATATTTCCATGTTTACACAGATTGCGGTGTACGTATTTCCATCTTTCTACAGATGGCATTGTAGATATTTCCATGTTTATACAGATGGCGGTGTAGATATTTCCATGTTTATACAGATAGCGGTGTATATATTTCCATGTTTATAGAGATAGCGGTGAAGGTATTTCCATGTTTATAGACATAGCGGTGTAGATATTTCCATGTTTATATAGATGGCGTTGTAGATATTTCCATGTTTATACCGATAGCGGTGTTGGTATTTCCATGTTTATACAGATAGCGATGCAGATATTTCCATGTTTATACAGCTCGCGGTGCAGATATTTATATCTTTATACAGATGGCTTTGTAGATATTTCCTTATTCACACAGATGGCGGTGTAGTTGTTTCCGTGTTTATGCAGATGGCGGAGTAGTTAGTTCCATGTTTATGGGGATGGCAGTGTAGATATTTTCATGTTTATAGAGATGGCGGTGTAGATATTTCCATGTTTATAGAGATAGCAGTGTAGATATTTACATGTTTATACAGATGGCGGTGTAGATATTTCCATGTGTATACAGATGGCATTGTAGATATTTCCATGTTTATACAGATGACTGTATAGGTATTTCCATGTTTTTACAGATGGCAGTGCAGATATTTCCATGTTTATAGAGATAGCGGTGTAGATATTTCCATGTTTGTACAGATGGCGGTGTAGATATTTCCATCTATACACAGATGGCCGTGTAGATATTTCGATGTTTATACAGATGGCGGCATAGATATTTCCATATTTATACAGATGTCTGTGTAGATATTTCCATGGGTGTACAGATGGTATTGTAGGTATTTCCATGTTTATACAGATGGTGGTGTAGATATTTCCATGTTTATTCAGATGACTGTGTAGATATTTCCATGTTTTTACAGATGGCAGTGTAGATATTTCAATGTTTATAGAGATGGCGCTGTAGATGTTTCCATGTTTATACAGATAACGGTGGAGATATTTCCATGTTTATACAGACAGCAGTGGAGATATTTCCATGTTTATACACATAGCCGTGTACATATTTCCATGTTTATAGAGACAGCGGTGTCGGTATTTCCATGTTTATACAGACAGCGGTGCAGATATTTCCATGTTTATACAGATGCCTATGCAGATATCTCCATATTTATACAGAGGGTTGTGTAGATATTTCTATGTTTATACAGATGGCTGTGTAGATATTTCCATGTTCCTACACATGACTGTGTAGGTATTTCCAAGTTTATACAGATGGCTTTGTAGATATTTCCATGTCTATAGAGATAGCGGTGCAGATATTTCCATGTTTATACAGATAGCGGTGTAGATATTTCCATCTTTATACAGATCGTGATGTAGATATTTCCATGTTTATACAGATACCGGTGTAGATATTTCCATGTTTATACAGACCACAGTGTAGATATTTCCATGTTTATAGAGATAGCAGTGTAGATATTTCCAAGTTGGTACAGATGGCGGTGTTGATGTTTCCATCTATACACAGATTGCCGTGTAGGTAGTTCCATGTGTATACAGATGGCATTGTAGATATTTCCATGTTTATACAGATGGTGGTGTAGATATTTCCATGTTTACACAGATGACTGTATAGGTATTTCCATGTTTATACAGATGGCGGTGTAGGTATTTCCATGTTTATAGATATAGCGGTGTAGATATTTCCATATTTATACAGATAACGGTGTAGAAATTTCCATGTTTATACAGATAGCGGTGTAAATATTTCCATGTTCATACAGATCACAGTGTAGATATTTCCTTGTTTATACAAATAGCGGTGTAGTTATTTCCATGTTTATACAGATAGCGTTGTAGATATTTCCATGTATATACAGATGGCTGTGTAGATATTTCCATGTTTATACAGATGGCTTTGTAGATATTTCCATGTTTATACAGATGACTTTGTAGGTATTTCCATGTTTATACAGATGGCAGTGTAGATATTTCCATGTTTATAGAGATAGCTGTGTAGATATTTCCATGTTTATACAGATCGCGGTGTAGATATTTCCATGTTTATACAGATCGCGGTGTAGATATTTCCATGTTTATACAGATCGCGGTGTAGATACTTCCAAGTTTATACAGATAGTGGTGTAGATATTTCCATGTTTTTACAGATATCGGTGTAGATATTTCCATGTTTACACAGATTGCGGTGTACGTATTTCCATCTTTCTACAGATGGCATTGTAGATATTTCCATGTTTATACAGATGGCGGTGTAGATATTTCCATGTTTATACAGATAGCGGTGTATATATTTCCATGTTTATAGAGATAGCGGTGAAGGTATTTCCATGTTTATAGACATAGCGGTGTAGATATTTCCATGTTTATATAGATGGCGTTGTAGATATTTCCATGTTTATACCGATAGCGGTGTTGGTATTTCCATGTTTATACAGATAGCGATGTAGATATTTCCATGTTTATACAGCTCGCGGTGCAGATATTTATATCTTTATACAGATGGCTTTGTAGATATTTCCTTATTCACACAGATGGCGGTGTAGTTGTTTCCGTGTTTATGCAGATGGCGGAGTAGTTAGTTCCATGTTTATGGGGATGGCAGTGTAGATATTTTCATGTTTATAGAGATGGCGGTGTAGATATTTCCATGTTTATAGAGATAGCAGTGTAGATATTTACATGTTTATACAGATGGCGGTGTAGATATTTCCATGTGTATACAGATGGCATTGTAGATATTTCCATGTTTATACAGATGACTGTATAGGTATTTCCATGTTTTTACAGATGGCAGTGCAGATATTTCCATGTTTATAGAGATAGCGGTGTAGATATTTCCATGTTTGTACAGATGGCGGTGTAGATATTTCCATCTATACACAGATGGCCGTGTAGATATTTCGATGTTTATACAGATGGCGGCATAGATATTTCCATATTTATACAGATGTCTGTGTAGATATTTCCATGGGTGTACAGATGGTATTGTAGGTATTTCCATGTTTATACAGATGGTGGTGTAGATATTTCCATGTTTATTCAGATGACTGTGTAGATATTTCCATGTTTTTACAGATGGCAGTGTAGATATTTCAATGTTTATAGAGATGGCGCTGTAGATGTTTCCATGTTTATACAGATAACGGTGGAGATATTTCCATGTTTATACAGACAGCAGTGGAGATATTTCCATGTTTATACACATAGCCGTGTACATATTTCCATGTTTATAGAGACAGCGGTGTCGGTATTTCCATGTTTATACAGACAGCGGTGCAGATATTTCCATGTTTATACAGATGCCTATGCAGATATCTCCATATTTATACAGAGGGTTGTGTAGATATTTCTATGTTTATACAGATGGCTGTGTAGATATTTCCATGTTCCTACACATGACTGTGTAGGTATTTCCAAGTTTATACAGATGGCTTTGTAGATATTTCCATGTCTATAGAGATAGCGGTGCAGATATTTCCATGTTTATACAGATAGCGGTGTATATATTTCCATCTTTATACAGATCGTGATGTAGATATTTCCATGTTTATACAGATACCGGTGTAGATATTTCCATGTTTATACAGACCACAGTGTAGATATTTCCATGTTTATAGAGATAGCAGTGTAGATATTTCCAAGTTGGTACAGATGGCGGTGTTGATGTTTCCATCTATACACAGATTGCCGTGTAGGTAGTTCCATGTGTATACAGATGGCATTGTAGATATTTCCATGTTTATACAGATGGTGGTGTAGATATTTCCATGTTTACACAGATGACTGTATAGCTATTTCCATGTTTATACAGATGGCGGTGTAGGTATTTCCATGTTTATAGATATAGCGGTGTAGATATTTCCATATTTATACAGATAACGGTGTAGAAATTTCCATGTTTATACAGATAGCGGTGTAAATATTTCCATGTTCATACAGATCACAGTGTAGATATTTCCTTGTTTATACAAATAGCGGTGTAGTTATTTCCATGTTTATACAGATAGCGTTGTAGATATTTCCATGTATATACAGATGGCTGTGTAGATATTTCCATGTTTATACAGATGGCTTTGTAGATATTTCCATGTTTATACAGATGACTTTGTAGGTATTTCCATGTTTATACAGATGGCAGTGTAGATATTTCCATGTTTATAGAGATAGCTGTGTAGATATTTCCATGTTTATACAGATCGCGGTGTAGATATTTCCATGTTTATACAGATCGCGGTGTAGATATTTCCATGTTTATACAGATCGCGGTGTAGATACTTCCATGTTTATACAGATAGCGGTGTAGATATTTCCATGTTTTTACAGATATCGGTGTAGATATTTCCATGTTTACACAGATTGCGGTGTACGTATTTCCATCTTTCTACAGATGGCATTGTAGATATTTCCATGTTTATACAGATGGCGGTGTAGATATTTCCATGTTTATACAGATAGCGGTGTATATATTTCCATGTTTATAGAGATAGCGGTGAAGGTATTTCCATGTTTATAGACATAGCGGTGTAGATATTTCCATGTTTATATAGATGGCGTTGTAGATATTTCCATGTTTATACCGATAGCGGTGTTGGTATTTCCATGTTTATACATATAGCGATGTAGATATTTCCAAGTTTATACAGCTCGCGGTGCAGGTATTTATATCTTTATACAGATGGCTTTGTAGATATTTCCTTATTCACACAGATGGCGGTGTAGTTGTTTCCGTGTTTATGCAGATGGCGGAGTAGTTAGTTCCATGTTTATGGGGATGGCAGTGTAGATATTTTCATGTTTATAGAGATGGCGGTGTAGATATTTCCATGTTTATAGAGATAGCAGTGTAGATATTTACATGTTTATACAGATGGCGGTGTAGATATTTCCATGTGTATACAGATGGCATTGTAGATATTTCCATGTTTATAGAGATGACTGTATAGGTATTTCCATGTTTTTACAGATGGCAGTGCAGATATTTCCATGTTTATAGAGATAGCGGTGTAGATATTTCCATGTTTGTACAGATGGCGGTGTAGATATTTCCATCTATACACAGATGGCCGTGTAGATATTTCCATGTTTATACAGATGGCGGCATAGATATTTCCATATTTATACAGATGTCTGTGTAGATATTTCCATGGGTGTACAGATGGTATTGTAGGTATTTCCATGTTTATACAGATGGTGGTGTAGATATTTCCATGTTTATTCAGATGACTGTGTAGATATTTCCATGTTTTTACAGATGGCAGTGTAGATATTTCAATGTTTATAGAGATGGCGCTGTAGATGTTTCCATGTTTATACAGATAACGGTGGAGATATTTCCATGTTTATACAGACAGCAGTGGAGATATTTCCATGTTTATACACATAGCCGTGTACATATTTCCATGTTTATAGAGACAGCGGTGTCGGTATTTCCATGTTTATACAGACAGCGGTGCAGATATTTCCATGTTTATACAGATGCCTATGCAGATATCTCCATATTTATACAGAGGGCTGTGTAGATATTTCTATGTTTATACAGATGGCTGTGTAGATATTTCCATGTTCCTACACATGACTGTGTAGGTATTTCCAAGTTTATACAGATGGCTTTGTAGATATTTCCATGTCTATAGAGATAGCGGTGCAGATATTTCCATGTTTATACAGATAGCGGTGTAGATATTTCCATCTTTATACAGATCGTGATGTAGATATTTCCATGTTTATACAGATACCGGTGTAGATATTTCCATGTTTATACAGACCACAGTGTAGATATTTCCATGTTTATAGAGATAGCAGTGTAGATATTTCCAAGTTGGTACAGATGGCGGTGTTGATGTTTCCATCTATACACAGATTGCCGTGTAGGTAGTTCCATGTGTATACAGATGGCATTGTAGATATTTCCATGTTTATACAGATGGTGGTGTAGATGTTTCCATGTTTACACAGATGACTGTATAGGTATTTCCATGTTTATACAGATGGAGGTGTAGGTATTTCCATGTTTATAGATATAGCGGTGTAGATATTTCCATATTTATACAGATAACGGTGTAGAAATTTCCATGTTTATACAGATAGCGGTGTAAATATTTCCATGTTCATACAGATCACAGTGTAGATATTTCCTTGTTTATACAAATAGCGGTGTAGTTATTTCCATGTTTATACAGATAGCGTTGTAGATATTTCCATGTATATACAGATGGCTGTGTAGATATTTCCATGTTTATACAGATGGCTTTGTAGATATTTCCATGTTTATACAGATGACTTTGTAGGTATTTCCATGTTTATAGAGATGGCAGTGTAGATATTTCCATGTTTATAGAGATAGCTGTGTAGATATTTCCATGTTTATACAGATTGCGGTGTAGATATTTCCATGTTTATACAGATCGCGGTGTAGATATTTCCATGTTTATACAGATCGCGGTGTAGATACTTCCATGTTTATACAGATAGCGGTGTAGATATTTCCATGTTTTTACAGATATCGGTGTAGATATTTCCATGTTTACACAGATTGCGGTGTACGTATTTCCATCTTTCTACAGATGGCATTGTAGATATTTCCATGTTTATACAGATGGCGGTGTAGATATTTCCATGTTTATACAGATAGCGGTGTATATATTTCCATGTTTATAGAGATAGCGGTGAAGGTATTTCCATGTTTATAGACATAGCGGTGTAGATATTTCCATGTTTATATAGATGGCGTTGTAGATATTTCCATGTTTATACCGATAGCGGTGTTGGTATTTCCATGTTTATACAGATAGCGATGTAGATATTTCCATGTTTATACAGCTCGCGGTGCAGATATTTATATCTTTATACAGATGGCTTTGTAGATATTTCCTTATTCACACAGATGGCGGTGTAGTTGTTTCCGTGTTTATGCAGATGGCGGAGTAGTTAGTTCGATGTTTATGGGGATGGCAGTGTAGATATTTTCATGTTTATAGAGATGGCGGTGTAGATATTTCCATGTTTATAGAGATAGCAGTGTAGATATTTACATGTTTATACAGATGGCGGTGTAGATATTTCCATGTGTATACAGATGGCATTGTAGATATTTCCATGTTTATACAGATGACTGTATAGGTATTTCCATGTTTTTACAGATGGCAGTGCAGATATTTCCATGTTTATAGAGATAGCGGTGTAGATATTTCCATGTTTGTACAGATGGCGGTGTAGGTATTTCCATCTATACACAGATGGCCGTGTAGATATTTCCATGTTTATACAGATGGCGGCATAGATATTTCCATATTTATACAGATGTCTGTGTAGATATTTCCATGGGTGTACAGATGGTATTGTAGGTATTTCCATGTTTATACAGATGGGGGTGTAGATATTTCCATGTTTATTCAGATGACTGTGTAGATATTTCCATGTTTTTACAGATGGCAGTGTAGATATTTCAATGTTTATAGAGATGGCGCTGTAGATGTTTCCATGTTTATACAGATAACGGTGGAGATATTTCCATGTTTATACAGACAGCAGTGGAGATATTTCCATGTTTATACACATAGCCGTGTACATATTTCCATGTTTATAGAGACAGCGGTGTCGGTATTTCCATGTTTATACAGACAGCGGTGCAGATATTTCCATGTTTATACAGATGCCTATGCAGATATCTCCATATTTATACAGAGGGCTGTGTAGATATTTCTATGTTTATACAGATGGCTGTGTAGATATTTCCATGTTCCTACACATGACTGTGTAGGTATTTCCAAGTTTATACAGATGGCTTTGTAGATATTTCCATGTCTATAGAGATAGCGGTGCAGATATTTCCATGTTTATACAGATAGCGGTGTATATATTTCCATCTTTATACAGATCGTGATGTAGATATTTCCATGTTTATACAGATACCGGTGTAGATATTTCCATGTTTATACAGACCACAGTGTAGATATTTCCATGTTTATAGAGATAGCAGTGTAGATATTTCCAAGTTGGTACAGATGGCAGTGTTGATGTTTCCATCTATACACAGATTGCCGTGTAGGTAGTTCCATGTGTATACAGATGGCATTGTAGATATTTCCATGTTTATACAGATGGTGGTGTAGATATTTCCATGTTTACACAGATGACTGTATAGGTATTTCCATGTTTATACAGATGGCGGTGTAGGTATTTCCATGTTTATAGATATAGCGGTGTAGATATTTCCATATTTATACAGATAACGGTGTAGAAATTTCCATGTTTATACAGATAGCGGTGTAAATATTTCCATGTTCATACAGATCACAGTGTAGATATTTCCTTGTTTATACAAATAGCGGTGTAGTTATTTCCATGTTTATACAGATAGCGTTGTAGATATTTCCATGTATATACAGATGGCTGTGTAGATATTTCCATGTTTATACAGATGGCTTTGTAGATATTTCCATGTTTATACAGATGACTTTGTAGGTATTTCCATGTTTATACAGATGGCAGTGTAGATATTTCCATGTTTATAGAGATAGCTGTGTAGATATTTCCATGTTTATACAGATCGCGGTGTAGATATTTCCATGTTTATACAGATCGCGGTGTAGATATTTCCATGTTTATACAGATCGCGGTGTAGATACTTCCATGTTTATACAGATAGCGGTGTAGATATTTCCATGTTTTTACAGATATCGGTGTAGATATTTCCATGTTTACACAGATTGCGGTGTACGTATTTCCATCTTTCTACAGATGGCATTGTAGATATTTCCATGTTTATACAGATGGCGGTGTAGATATTTCCATGTTTATACAGATAGCGGTGTATATATTTCCATGTTTATAGAGATAGCGGTGAAGGTATTTCCATGTTTATAGACATAGCGGTGTAGATATTTCCATGTTTATATAGATGGCGTTGTAGATATTTCCATGTTTATACCGATAGCGGTGTTGGTATTTCCATGTTTATACAGATAGCGATGTAGATATTTCCATGTTTATACAGCTCGCGGTGCAGGTATTTATATCTTTATACAGATGGCTTTGTAGATATTTCCTTATTCACACAGATGGCGGTGTAGTTGTTTCCGTGTTTATGCAGATGGCGGAGTAGTTAGTTCCATGTTTATGGGGATGGCAGTGTAGATATTTTCATGTTTATAGAGATGGCGGTGTAGATATTTCCATGTTTATAGAGATAGCAGTGTAGATATTTACATGTTTATACAGATGGCGGTGTAGATATTTCCATGTGTATACAGATGGCATTGTAGATATTTCCATGTTTATAGAGATGACTGTATAGGTATTTCCATGTTTTTACAGATGGCAGTGCAGATATTTCCATGTTTATAGAGATAGCGGTGTAGATATTTCCATGTTTGTACAGATGGCGGTGTAGATATTTCCATCTATACACAGATGGCCGTGTAGATATTTCCATGTTTATACAGATGGCGGCATAGATATTTCCATATTTATACAGATGTCTGTGTAGATATTTCCATGGGTGTACAGATGGTATTGTAGGTATTTCCATGTTTATACAGATGGTGGTGTAGATATTTCCATGTTTATTCAGATGACTGTGTAGATATTTCCATGTTTTTACAGATGGCAGTGTAGATATTTCAATGTTTATAGAGATGGCGCTGTAGATGTTTCCATGTTTATACAGATAACGGTGGAGATATTTCCATGTTTATACAGACAGCAGTGGAGATATTTCCATGTTTATACACATAGCCGTGTACATATTTCCATGTTTATAGAGACAGCGGTGTCGGTATTTCCATGTTTATACAGACAGCGGTGCAGATATTTCCATGTTTATACAGATGCCTATGCAGATATCTCCATATTTATACAGAGGGCTGTGTAGATATTTCTATGTTTATACAGATGGCTGTGTAGATATTTCCATGTTCCTACACATGACTGTGTAGGTATTTCCAAGTTTATACAGATGGCTTTGTAGATATTTCCATGTCTATAGAGATAGCGGTGCAGATATTTCCATGTTTATACAGATAGCGGTGTATATACTTCCATCTTTATACAGATCGTGATGTAGATATTTCCATGTTTATACAGATACCGGTGTAGATATTTCCATGTTTATACAGACCACAGTGTAGATATTTCCATGTTTATAGAGATAGCAGTGTAGATATTTCCAAGTTGGTACAGATGGCGGTGTTGATGTTTCCATCTATACACAGATTGCCGTGTAGGTAGTTCCATGTGTATACAGATGGCATTGTAGATATTTCCATGTTTATACAGATGGTGGTGTAGATATTTCCATGTTTACACAGATGACTGTATAGGTATTTCCATGTTTATACAGATGGCGGTGTAGGTATTTCCATGTTTATAGATATAGCGGTGTAGATATTTCCATATTTATACAGATAACGGTGTAGAAATTTCCATGTTTATACAGATAGCGGTGTAAATATTTCCATGTTCATACAGATCACAGTGTAGATATTTCCTTGTTTATACAAATAGCGGTGTAGTTATTTCCATGTTTATACAGATAGCGTTGTAGATATTTCCATGTATATACAGATGGCTGTGTAGATATTTCCATGTTTATACAGATGGCTTTGTAGATATTTCCATGTTTATACAGATGACTTTGTAGGTATTTCCATGTTTATACAGATGGCAGTATAGATATTTCCATGTTTATAGAGATAGCTGTGTAGATATTTCCATGTTTATACAGATCGTGTTGTAGATATTTCCATGTTTATACAGATCGCGGTGTAGATATTTCCATGTTTATACAGATCGCGGTGTAGATACTTCCATGTTTATACAGATAGCGGTGTAGATATTTCCATGTTTTTACAGATATCGGTGTAGATATTTCCATGTTTACACAGATTGCGGTGTACGTATTTCCATCTTTCTACAGATGGCATTGTAGATATTTCCATGTTTATACAGATGGCGGTGTAGATATTTCCATGTTTATACAGATAGCGGTGTATATATTTCCATGTTTATAGAGATAGCGGTGAAGGTATTTCCATGTTTATAGACATAGCGGTGTAGATATTTCCATGTTTATATAGATGGCGTTGTAGATATTTCCATGTTTATACCGATAGCGGTGTTGGTATTTCCATGTTTATACAGATAGCGATGTAGATATTTCCATGTTTATACAGCTCGCGGTGCAGATATTTATATCTTTATACAGATGGCTTTGTAGATATTTCCTTATTCACACAGATGGCGGTGTAGTTGTTTCCGTGTTT
Organism: Pan paniscus; assembly: GCF_029289425.2. Classification (NCBI taxonomy): domain Eukaryota; kingdom Metazoa; phylum Chordata; class Mammalia; order Primates; family Hominidae; genus Pan; species Pan paniscus. The sequence goes on from NC_073271.2 coordinate 47,243,384, forward strand.
ATGCAGATGGCGGAGTAGTTAGTTCGATGTTTATGGGGATGGCAGTGTAGATATTTTCATGTTTATAGAGATGGCGGTGTAGATATTTCCATGTTTATAGAGATAGCAGTGTAGATATTTACATGTTTATACAGATGGCGGTGTAGATATTTCCATGTGTATACAGATGGCATTGTAGATATTTCCATGTTTATACAGATGACTGTATAGGTATTTCCATGTTTTTACAGATGGCAGTGCAGATATTTCCATGTTTATAGAGATAGCGGTGTAGATATTTCCATGTTTGTACAGATGGCGGTGTAGGTATTTCCATCTATACACAGATGGCCGTGTAGATATTTCCATGTTTATACAGATGGCGGCATAGATATTTCCATATTTATACAGATGTCTGTGTAGATATTTCCATGGGTGTACAGATGGTATTGTAGGTATTTCCATGTTTATACAGATGGTGGTGTAGATATTTCCATGTTTATTCAGATGACTGTGTAGATATTTCCATGTTTTTACAGATGGCAGTGTAGATATTTCAATGTTTATAGAGATGGCGCTGTAGATGTTTCCATGTTTATACAGATAACGGTGGAGATATTTCCATGTTTATACAGACAGCAGTGGAGATATTTCCATGTTTATACACATAGCCGTGTACATATTTCCATGTTTATAGAGACAGCGAAGTCGGTATTTCCATGTTTATACAGACAGCGGTGCAGATATTTCCATGTTTATACAGATGCCTATGCAGATATCTCCATATTTATACAGAGGGCTGTGTAGTTATTTCTATGTTTATACAGATGGCTGTGTAGATATTTCCATGTTCCTACACATGACTGTGTAGGTATTTCCAAGTTTATACAGATGGCTTTGTAGATATTTCCATGTCTATAGAGATAGCGGTGCAGATATTTCCATGTTTATACAGATAGCGGTGTATATATTTCCATCTTTATACAGATCGTGATGTAGATATTTCCATGTTTATACAGATACCGGTGTAGATATTTCCATGTTTATACAGACCACAGTGTAGATATTTCCATGTTTATAGAGATAGCAGTGTAGATATTTCCAAGTTGGTACAGATGGCAGTGTTGATGTTTCCATCTATACACAGATTGCCGTGTAGGTAGTTCCATGTGTATACAGATGGCATTGTAGATATTTCCATGTTTATACAGATGGTGGTGTAGATATTTCCATGTTTACACAGATGACTGTATAGGTATTTCCATGTTTATACAGATGGCGGTGTAGGTATTTCCATGTTTATAGATATAGCGGTGTAGATATTTCCATATTTATACAGATAACGGTGTAGAAATTTCCATGTTTATACAGATAGCGGTGTAAATATTTCCATGTTCATACAGATCACAGTGTAGATATTTCCTTGTTTATACAAATAGCGGTGTAGTTATTTCCATGTTTATACAGATAGCGTTGTAGATATTTCCATGTATATACAGATGGCTGTGTAGATATTTCCATGTTTATACAGATGGCTTTGTAGATATTTCCATGTTTATACAGATGACTTTGTAGGTATTTCCATGTTTATACAGATGGCAGTGTAGATATTTCCATGTTTATAGAGATAGCTGTGTAGATATTTCCATGTTTATACAGATCGCGGTGTAGATATTTCCATGTTTATACAGATCGCGGTGTAGATATTTCCATGTTTATACAGATCGCGGTGTAGATACTTCCATGTTTATACAGATAGCGGTGTAGATATTTCCATGTTTTTACAGATATCGGTGTAGATATTTCCATGTTTACACAGATTGCGGTGTACGTATTTCCATCTTTCTACAGATGGCATTGTAGATATTTCCATGTTTATACAGATGGCGGTGTAGATATTTCCATGTTTATACAGATAGCGGTGTATATATTTCCATGTTTATAGAGATAGCGGTGAAGGTATTTCCATGTTTATAGACATAGCGGTGTAGATATTTCCATGTTTATATAGATGGCGTTGTAGATATTTCCATGTTTATACCGATAGCGGTGTTGGTATTTCCATGTTTATACAGATAGCGATGTAGATATTTCCATGTTTATACAGCTCGCGGTGCAGATATTTATATCTTTATACAGATGGCTTTGTAGATATTTCCTTATTCACACAGATGGCGGTGTAGTTGTTTCCGTGTTTATGCAGATGGCGGAGTAGTTAGTTCCATGTTTATGGGGATGGCAGTGTAGATATTTTCATGTTTATAGAGATGGCGGTGTAGATATTTCCATGTTTATAGAGATAGCAGTGTAGATATTTACATGTTTATACAGATGGCGGTGTAGATATTTCCATGTGTATACAGATGGCATTGTAGATATTTCCATGTTTATACAGATGACTGTATAGGTATTTCCATGTTTTTACAGATGGCAGTGCAGATATTTCCATGTTTATAGAGATAGCGGTGTAGATATTTCCATGTTTGTACCGATGGCGGTGTAGATATTTCCATCTATACACAGATGGCCGTGTAGATATTTCCATGTTTATACAGATGGCGGCATAGATATTTCCATATTTATACAGATGTCTGTGTAGATATTTCCATGGGTGTACAGATGGTATTGTAGGTATTTCCATGTTTATACAGATGGTGGTGTAGATATTTCCATGTTTATTCAGATGACTGTGTAGATATTTCCATGTTTTTACAGATGGCAGTGTAGATATTTCAATGTTTATAGAGATGGCGCTGTAGATGTTTCCATGTTTATACAGATAACGGTGGAGATATTTCCATGTTTATACAGACAGCAGTGGAGATATTTCCATGTTTATACACATAGCCGTGTACATATTTCCATGTTTATAGAGACAGCGGTGTCGGTATTTCCATGTTTATACAGACAGCGGTGCAGATATTTCCATGTTTATACAGATGCCTATGCAGATATCTCCATATTTATACAGAGGGCTGTGTAGATATTTCTATGTTTATACAGATGGCTGTGTAGATATTTCCATGTTCCTACACATGACTGTGTAGGTATTTCCAAGTTTATACAGATGGCTTTGTAGATATTTCCATGTCTATAGAGATAGCGGTGCAGATATTTCCATGTTTATACAGATAGCGGTGTATATATTTCCATCTTTATACAGATCGTGATGTAGATATTTCCATGTTTATACAGATACCGGTGTAGATATGTCCATGTTTATACAGACCACAGTGTAGATATTTCCATGTTTATAGAGATAGCAGTGTAGATATTTCCAAGTTGGTACAGATGGCGGTGTTGATGTTTCCATCTATACACAGATTGCCGTGTAGGTAGTTCCATGTGTATACAGATGGCATTGTAGATATTTCCATGTTTATACAGATGGTGGTGTAGATATTTCCATGTTTACACAGATGACTGTATAGGTATTTCCATGTTTATACAGATGGCGGTGTAGGTATTTCCATGTTTATAGATATAGCGGTGTAGATATTTCCATATTTATACAGATAACGGTGTAGAAATTTCCATGTTTATACAGATAGCGGTGTAAATATTTCCATGTTCATACAGATCACAGTGTAGATATTTCCTTGTTTATACAAATAGCGGTGTAGTTATTTCCATGTTTATACAGATAGCGTTGTAGATATTTCCATGTATATACAGATGGCTGTGTAGATATTTCCATGTTTATACAGATGGCTTTGTAGATATTTCCATGTTTATACAGATGACTTTGTAGGTATTTCCATGTTTATACAGATGGCAGTGTAGATATTTCCATGTTTATAGAGATAGCTGTGTAGATATTTCCATGTTTATACAGATCGCGGTGTAGATATTTCCATGTTTATACAGATCGCGGTGTAGATATTTCCATGTTTATACAGATCGCGGTGTAGATACTTCCATGTTTATACAGATAGCGGTGTAGATATTTCCATGTTTTTACAGATATCGGTGTAGATATTTCCATGTTTACACAGATTGCGGTGTACGTATTTCCATCTTTCTACAGATGGCATTGTAGATATTTCCATGTTTATACAGATGGCGGTGTAGATATTTCCATGTTTATACAGATAGCGGTGTATATATTTCCATGTTTATAGAGATAGCGGTGAAGGTATTTCCATGTTTATAGACATAGCGGTGTAGATATTTCCATGTTTATATAGATGGCGTTGTAGATATTTCCATGTTTATACCGATAGCGGTGTTGGTATTTCCATGTTTATACAGATAGCGATGTAGATATTTCCATGTTTATACAGCTCGCGGTGCAGGTATTTATATCTTTATACAGATGGCTTTGTAGATATTTCCTTATTCACACAGATGGCGGTGTAGTTGTTTCCGTGTTTATGCAGATGGCGGAGTAGTTAGTTCCATGTTTATGGGGATGGCAGTGTAGATATTTTCATGTTTATAGAGATGGCGGTGTAGATATTTCCATGTTTATAGAGATAGCAGTGTAGATATTTACATGTTTATACAGATGGCGGTGTAGATATTTCCATGTGTATACAGATGGCATTGTAGATATTTCCATGTTTATAGAGATGACTGTATAGGTATTTCCATGTTTTTACAGATGGCAGTGCAGATATTTCCATGTTTATAGAGATAGCGGTGTAGATATTTCCATGTTTGTACAGATGGCGGTGTAGATATTTCCATCTATACACAGATGGCCGTGTAGATATTTCCATGTTTATACAGATGGCGGCATAGATATTTCCATATTTATACAGATGTCTGTGTAGATATTTCCATGGGTGTACAGATGGTATTGTAGGTATTTCCATGTTTATACAGATGGTGGTGTAGATATTTCCATGTTTATTCAGATGACTGTGTAGATATTTCCATGTTTTTACAGATGGCAGTGTAGATATTTCAATGTTTATAGAGATGGCGCTGTAGATGTTTCCATGTTTATACAGATAACGGTGGAGATATTTCCATGTTTATACAGACAGCAGTGGAGGTATTTCCATGTTTATACACATAGCCGTGTACATATTTCCATGTTTATAGAGACAGCGGTGTCGGTATTTCCATGTTTATACAGACAGCGGTGCAGATATTTCCATGTTTATACAGATGCCTATGCAGATATCTCCATATTTATACAGAGGGCTGTGTAGATATTTCTGTTTATACAGATGGCTGTGTAGATATTTCCATGTTCCTACACATGACTGTGTAGGTATTTCCAAGTTTATACAGATGGCTTTGTAGATATTTCCATGTCTATAGAGATAGCGGTGCAGATATTTCCATGTTTATACAGATAGCGGTGTAGATATTTCCATCTTTATACAGATCGTGATGTAGATATTTCCATGTTTATACAGATACCGGTGTAGATATTTCCATGTTTATACAGACCACAGTGTAGATATTTCCATGTTTATAGAGATAGCAGTGTAGATATTTCCAAGTTGGTACAGATGGCGGTGTTGATGTTTCCATCTATACACAGATTGCCGTGTAGGTAGTTCCATGTGTATACAGATGGCATTGTAGATATTTCCATGTTTATACAGATGGTGGTGTAGATGTTTCCATGTTTACACAGATGACTGTATAGGTATTTCCATGTTTATACAGATGGAGGTGTAGGTATTTCCATGTTTATAGATATAGCGGTGTAGATATTTCCATATTTATACAGATAACGGTGTAGAAATTTCCATGTTTATACAGATAGCGGTGTAAATATTTCCATGTTCATACAGATCACAGTGTAGATATTTCCTTGTTTATACAAATAGCGGTGTAGTTATTTCCATGTTTATACAGATAGCGTTGTAGATATTTCCATGTATATACAGATGGCTGTGTAGATATTTCCATGTTTATACAGATGGCTTTGTAGATATTTCCATGTTTATACAGATGACTTTGTAGGTATTTCCATGTTTATACAGATGGCAGTGTAGATATTTCCATGTTTATAGAGATAGCTGTGTAGATATTTCCATGTTTATACAGATCGCGGTGTAGATATTTCCATGTTTATACAGATCGCGGTGTAGATATTTCCATGTTTATACAGATCGCGGTGTAGATACTTCCATGTTTATACAGATAGCGGTGTAGATATTTCCATGTTTTTACAGATATCGGTGTAGATATTTCCATGTTTGCACAGATTGCGGTGTACGTATTTCCATCTTTCTACAGATGGCATTGTAGATATTTCCATGTTTATACAGATGGCGGTGTAGATATTTCCATGTTTATACAGATAGCGGTGTATATATTTCCATGTTTATAGAGATAGCGGTGAAGGTATTTCCATGTTTATAGACATAGCGGTGTAGATATTTCCATGTTTATATAGATGGCGTTGTAGATATTTCCATGTTTATACCGATAGCGGTGTTGGTATTTCCATGTTTATACAGATAGCGATGTAGATATTTCCATGTTTATACAGCTCGCGGTGCAGATATTTATATCTTTATACAGATGGCTTTGTAGATATTTCCTTATTCACACAGATGGCGGTGTAGTTGTTTCCGTGTTTATGCAGATGGCGGAGTAGTTAGTTCGATGTTTATGGGGATGGCAGTGTAGATATTTTCATGTTTATAGAGATGGCGGTGTAGATATTTCCATGTTTATAGAGATAGCAGTGTAGATATTTACATGTTTATACAGATGGCGGTGTAGATATTTCCATGTGTATACAGATGGCATTGTAGATATTTCCATGTTTATACAGATGACTGTATAGGTATTTCCATGTTTTTACAGATGGCAGTGCAGATATTTCCATGTTTATAGAGATAGCGGTGTAGATATTTCCATGTTTGTACAGATGGCGGTGTAGGTATTTCCATCTATACACAGATGGCCGTGTAGATATTTCGATGTTTATACAGATGGCGGCATAGATATTTCCATATTTATACAGATGTCTGTGTAGATATTTCCATGGGTGTACAGATGGTATTGTAGGTATTTCCATGTTTATACAGATGGTGGTGTAGATATTTCCATGTTTATTCAGATGACTGTGTAGATATTTCCATGTTTTTACAGATGGCAGTGTAGATATTTCAATGTTTATAGAGATGGCGCTGTAGATGTTTCCATGTTTATACAGATAACGGTGGAGATATTTCCATGTTTATACAGACAGCAGTGGAGATATTTCCATGTTTATACACATAGCCGTGTACATATTTCCATGTTTATAGAGACAGCGGTGTCGGTATTTCCATGTTTATACAGACAGCGGTGCAGATATTTCCATGTTTATACAGATGCCTATGCAGATATCTCCATATTTATACAGAGGGCTGTGTAGATATTTCTATGTTTATACAGATGGCTGTGTAGATATTTCCATGTTCCTACACATGACTGTGTAGGTATTTCCAAGTTTATACAGATGGCTTTGTAGATATTTCCATGTCTATAGAGATAGCGGTGCAGATATTTCCATGTTTATACAGATAGCGGTGTATATATTTCCATCTTTATACAGATCGTGATGTAGATATTTCCATGTTTATACAGATACCGGTGTAGATATTTCCATGTTTATACAGACCACAGTGTAGATATTTCCATGTTTATAGAGATAGCAGTGTAGATATTTCCAAGTTGGTACAGATGGCAGTGTTGATGTTTCCATCTATACACAGATTGCCGTGTAGGTAGTTCCATGTGTATACAGATGGCATTGTAGATATTTCCATGTTTATACAGATGGTGGTGTAGATATTTCCATGTTTACACAGATGACTGTATAGGTATTTCCATGTTTATACAGATGGCGGTGTAGGTATTTCCATGTTTATAGATATAGCGGTGTAGATATTTCCATATTTATACAGATAACGGTGTAGAAATTTCCATGTTTATACAGATAGCGGTGTAAATATTTCCATGTTCATACAGATCACAGTGTAGATATTTCCTTGTTTATACAAATAGCGGTGTAGTTATTTCCATGTTTATACAGATAGCGTTGTAGATATTTCCATGTATATACAGATGGCTGTGTAGATATTTCCATGTTTATACAGATGGCTTTGTAGATATTTCCATGTTTATACAGATGACTTTGTAGGTATTTCCATGTTTATACAGATGGCAGTGTAGATATTTCCATGTTTATAGAGATAGCTGTGTAGATATTTCCATGTTTATACAGATCGCGGTGTAGATATTTCCATGTTTATACAGATCGCGGTGTAGATATTTCCATGTTTATACAGATCGCGGTGTAGATACTTCCATGTTTATACAGATAGCGGTGTAGATATTTCCATGTTTTTACAGATATCGGTGTAGATATTTCCATGTTTACACAGATTGCGGTGTACGTATTTCCATCTTTCTACAGATGGCATTGTAGATATTTCCATGTTTATACAGATGGCGGTGTAGATATTTCCATGTTTATACAGATAGCGGTGTATATATTTCCATGTTTATAGAGATAGCGGTGAAGGTATTTCCATGTTTATAGACATAGCGGTGTAGATATTTCCATGTTTATATAGATGGCGTTGTAGATATTTCCATGTTTATACCGATAGCGGTGTTGGTATTTCCATGTTTATACAGATAGCGATGTAGATATTTCCATGTTTATACAGCTCGCGGTGCAGATATTTATATCTTTATACAGATGGCTTTGTAGATATTTCCTTATTCACACAGATGGCGGTGTAGTTGTTTCCGTGTTTATGCAGATGGCGGAGTAGTTAGTTCCATGTTTATGGGGATGGCAGTGTAGATATTTTCATGTTTATAGAGATGGCGGTGTAGATATTTCCATGTTTATAGAGATAGCAGTGTAGATATTTACATGTTTATACAGATGGCGGTGTAGATATTTCCATGTGTATACAGATGGCATTGTAGATATTTCCATGTTTATACAGATGACTGTATAGGTATTTCCATGTTTTTACAGATGGCAGTGCAGATATTTCCATGTTTATAGAGATAGCGGTGTAGATATTTCCATGTTTGTACAGATGGCGGTGTAGGTATTTCCATCTATACACAGATGGCCGTGTAGATATTTCGATGTTTATACAGATGGCGGCATAGATATTTCCATATTTATACAGATGTCTGTGTAGATATTTCCATGGGTGTACAGATGGTATTGTAGGTATTTCCATGTTTATACAGATGGTGGTGTAGATATTTCCATGTTTATTCAGATGACTGTGTAGATATTTCCATGTTTTTACAGATGGCAGTGTAGATATTTCAATGTTTATAGAGATGGCGCTGTAGATGTTTCCATGTTTATACAGATAACGGTGGAGATATTTCCATGTTTATACAGACAGCAGTGGAGATATTTCCATGTTTATACACATAGCCGTGTACATATTTCCATGTTTATAGAGACAGCGGTGTCGGTATTTCCATGTTTATACAGACAGCGGTGCAGATATTTCCATGTTTATACAGATGCCTATGCAGATATCTCCATATTTATACAGAGGGCTGTGTAGATATTTCTATGTTTATACAGATGGCTGTGTAGATATTTCCATGTTCCTACACATGACTGTGTAGGTATTTCCAAGTTTATACAGATGGCTTTGTAGATATTTCCATGTCTATAGAGATAGCGGTGCAGATATTTCCATGTTTATACAGATAGCGGTGTAGATATTTCCATCTTTATACAGATCGTGATGTAGATATTTCCATGTTTATACAGATACCGGTGTAGATATTTCCATGTTTATACAGACCACAGTGAGGATATTTCCATGTTTATAGAGATAGCAGTGTAGATATTTCCAAGTTGGTACAGATGGCGGTGTTGATGTTTCCATCTATACACAGATTGCCGTGTAGGTAGTTCCATGTGTATACAGATGGCATTGTAGATATTTCCATGTTTATACAGATGGTGGTGTAGATATTTCCATGTTTACACAGATGACTGTATAGGTATTTCCATGTTTATACAGATGGCGGTGTAGGTATTTCCATGTTTATAGATATAGCGGTGTAGATATTTCCATATTTATACAGATAACGGTGTAGAAATTTCCATGTTTATACAGATAGCGGTGTAAATATTTCCATGTTCATACAGATCACAGTGTAGATATTTCCTTGTTTATACGAATAGCGGTGTAGTTATTTCCATGTTTATACAGATAGCGTTGTAGATATTTCCATGTATATACAGATGGCTGTGTAGATATTTCCATGTTTATACAGATGGCTTTGTAGATATTTCCATGTTTATACAGATGACTTTGTAGGTATTTCCATGTTTATACAGATGGCAGTGTAGATATTTCCATGTTTATAGAGATAGCTGTGTAGATATTTCCATGTTTATACAGATCGCGGTGTAGATATTTCCATGTTTATACAGATCGCGGTGTAGATATTTCCATGTTTATACAGATCGCGGTGTAGATACTTCCATGTTTATACAGATAGCGGTGTAGATATTTCCATGTTTTTACAGATATCGGTGTAGATATTTCCATGTTTACAGATTGCGGTGTACGTATTTCCATCTTTCTACAGATGGCATTGTAGATATTTCCATGTTTATACAGATGGCGGTGTAGATATTTCCATGTTTATACAGATAGCGGTGTATATATTTCCATGTTTATAGAGATAGCGGTGAAGGTATTTCCATGTTTATAGACATAGCGGTGTAGATATTTCCATGTTTATATAGATGGCGTTGTAGATATTTCCATGTTTATACCGATAGCGGTGTTGGTATTTCCATGTTTATACAGATAGCGATGTAGATATTTCCATGTTTATACAGCTCGCGGTGCAGATATTTATATCTTTATACAGATGGATTTGTAGATATTTCCTTATTCACACAGATGGCGGTGTAGTTGTTTCCGTGTTTATGCAGATGGCGGAGTAGTTAGTTCCATGTTTATGGGGATGGCAGTGTAGATATTTTCATGTTTATAGAGATGGCGGTGTAGATATTTCCATGTTTATAGAGATAGCAGTGTAGATATTTACATGTTTATACAGATGGCGGTGTAGATATTTCCATGTGTATACAGATGGCATTGTAGATATTTCCATGTTTGTACAGATGACTGTATAGGTATTTCCATGTTTTTACAGATGGCAGTGCAGATATTTCCATGTTTATAGAGATAGCGGTGTAGATATTTCCATGTTTGTACAGATGGCGGTGTAGATATTTCCATCTATACACAGATGGCCGTGTAGATATTTCGATGTTTATACAGATGGCGGCATAGATATTTCCATATTTATACAGATGTCTGTGTAGATATTTCCATGGGTGTACAGATGGTATTGTAGGTATTTCCATGTTTATACAGATGGTGGTGTAGATATTTCCATGTTTATTCAGATGACTGTGTAGATATTTCCATGTTTTTACAGATGGCAGTGTAGATATTTCAATGTTTATAGAGATGGCGCTGTAGATGTTTCCATGTTTATACAGATAACGGTGGAGATATTTCCATGTTTATACAGACAGCAGTGGAGATATTTCCATGTTTATACACATAGCCGTGTACATATTTCCATGTTTATAGAGACAGCGGTGTCGGTATTTCCATGTTTATACAGACAGCGGTGCAGATATTTCCATGTTTATACAGATGCCTATGCAGATATCTCCATATTTATACAGAGGGCTGTGTAGATATTTCTATGTTTATACAGATGGCTGTGTAGATATTTCCATGTTCCTACACATGACTGTGTAGGTATTTCCAAGTTTATACAGATGGCTTTGTAGATATTTCCATGTCTATAGAGATAGCGGTGCAGATATTTCCATGTTTATACAGATAGCGGTGTATATATTTCCATCTTTATACAGATCGTGATGTAGATATTTCCATGTTTATACAGATACCGGTGTAGATATTTCCATGTTTATACAGACCACAGTGTAGATATTTCCATGTTTATAGAGATAGCAGTGTAGATATTTCCAAGTTGGTACAGATGGCGGTGTTGATGTTTCCATCTATACACAGATTGCCGTGTAGGTAGTTCCATGTGTATACAGATGGCATTGTAGATATTTCCATGTTTATACAGATGGTGGTGTAGATCTTTCCATGTTTACACAGATGACTATATAGGTATTTCCATGTTTATACAGATGGCGGTGTAGGTATTTCCATGTTTATAGATATAGCGGTGTAGATATTTCCATATTTATACAGATAACGGTGTAGAAATTTCCATGTTTATACAGATAGCGGTGTAAATATTTCCATGTTCATACAGATCACAGTGTAGATATTTCCTTGTTTATACGAATAGCGGTGTAGTTATTTCCATGTTTATACAGATAGCGTTGTAGATATTTCCATGTATATACAGATGGCTGTGTAGATATTTCCATGTTTATACAGAAGGCTTTGTAGATATTTCCATGTTTATACAGATGACTTTGTAGGTATTTCCATGTTTATACAGATGGCAGTGTAGATATTTCCATGTTTATAGAGATAGCTGTGTAGATATTTCCATGTTTATACAGATCGCGGTGTAGATATTTCCATGTTTATACAGATCGCGGTGTAGATATTTCCATGTTTATACAGATCGCGGTGTAGATACTTCCATGTTTATACAGATAGCGGTGTAGATATTTCCATGTTTTTACAGATATCGGTGTAGATATTTCCATGTTTACAGATTGCGGTGTACGTATTTCCATCTTTCTACAGATGGCATTGTAGATATTTCCATGTTTATACAGATGGCGGTGTAGATATTTCCATGTTTATACAGATAGCGGTGTATATATTTCCATGTTTATAGAGATAGCGGTGAAGGTATTTCCATGTTTATAGACATAGCGGTGTAGATATTTCCATGTTTATATAGATGGCGTTGTAGATATTTCCATGTTTATACCGATAGCGGTGTTGGTATTTCCATGTTTATACAGATAGCGATGTAGATATTTCCATGTTTATACAGCTCGCGTTGCAGATATTTATATCTTTATACAGATGGCTTTGTAGATATTTCCTTATTCACACAGATGGCGGTGTAGTTGTTTCCGTGTTTATGCAGATGGCGGAGTAGTTAGTTCCATGTTTATGGGGATGGCAGTGTAGATATTTTCATGTTTATAGAGATGGCGGTGTAGATATTTCCATGTTTATAGAGATAGCAGTGTAGATATTTACATGTTTATACAGATGGCGGTGTAGATATTTCCATGTGTATACAGATGGCATTGTAGATATTTCCATGTTTGTACAGATGACTGTATAGGTATTTCCATGTTTTTACAGATGGCAGTGCAGATATTTCCATGTTTATAGAGATAGCGGTGTAGATATTTCCATGTTTGTACAGATGGCGGTGTAGATATTTCCATCTATACACAGATGGCCGTGTAGATATTTCGATGTTTATACAGATGGCGGCATAGATATTTCCATATTTATACAGATGTCTGTGTAGATATTTCCATGGGTGTACAGATGGTATTGTAGGTATTTCCATGTTTATACAGATGGTGGTGTAGATATTTCCATGTTTATTCAGATGACTGTGTAGATATTTCCATGTTTTTACAGATGGCAGTGTAGATATTTCAATGTTTATAGAGATGGCGCTGTAGATGTTTCCATGTTTATACAGATAACGGTGGAGATATTTCCATGTTTATACAGACAGCAGTGGAGATATTTCCATGTTTATACACATAGCCGTGTACATATTTCCATGTTTATAGAGACAGCGGTGTCGGTATTTCCATGTTTATACAGACAGCGGTGCAGATATTTCCATGTTTATACAGATGCCTATGCAGATATCTCCATATTTATACAGAGGGTTGTGTAGATATTTCTATGTTTATACAGATGGCTGTGTAGATATTTCCATGTTCCTACACATGACTGTGTAGGTATTTCCAAGTTTATACAGATGGCTTTGTAGATATTTCCATGTCTATAGAGATAGCGGTGCAGATATTTCCATGTTTATACAGATAGCGGTGTATATATTTCCATCTTTATACAGATCGTGATGTAGATATTTCCATGTTTATACAGATACCGGTGTAGATATTTCCATGTTTATACAGACCACAGTGTAGATATTTCCATGTTTATAGAGATAGCAGTGTAGATATTTCCAAGTTGGTACAGATGGCGGTGTTGATGTTTCCATCTATACACAGATTGCCGTGTAGGTAGTTCCATGTGTATACAGATGGCATTGTAGATATTTCCATGTTTATACAGATGGTGGTGTAGATATTTCCATGTTTACACAGATGACTGTATAGGTATTTCCATGTTTATACAGATGGCGGTGTAGGTATTTCCATGTTTATAGATATAGCGGTGTAGATATTTCCATATTTATACAGATAACGGTGTAGAAATTTCCATGTTTATACAGATAGCGGTGTAAATATTTCCATGTTCATACAGATCACAGTGTAGATATTTCCTTGTTTATACAAATAGCGGTGTAGTTATTTCCATGTTTATACAGATAGCGTTGTAGATATTTCCATGTATATACAGATGGCTGTGTAGATATTTCCATGTTTATACAGATGGCTTTGTAGATATTTCCATGTTTATACAGATGACTTTGTAGGTATTTCCATGTTTATACAGATGGCAGTGTAGATATTTCCATGTTTATAGAGATAGCTGTGTAGATATTTCCATGTTTATACAGATCGCGGTGTAGATATTTCCATGTTTATACAGATCGCGGTGTAGATATTTCCATGTTTATACAGATCGCGGTGTAGATACTTCCATGTTTATACAGATAGCGGTGTAGATATTTCCATGTTTTTACAGATATCGGTGTAGATATTTCCATGTTTACACAGATTGCGGTGTACGTATTTCCATCTTTCTACAGATGGCATTGTAGATATTTCCATGTTTATACAGATGGCGGTGTAGATATTTCCATGTTTATACAGATAGCGGTGTATATATTTCCATGTTTATAGAGATAGCGGTGAAGGTATTTCCATGTTTATAGACATAGCGGTGTAGATATTTCCATGTTTATATAGATGGCGTTGTAGATATTTCCATGTTTATACCGATAGCGGTGTTGGTATTTCCATGTTTATACAGATAGCGATGTAGATATTTCCATGTTTATACAGCTCGCGGTGCAGGTATTTATATCTTTATACAGATGGCTTTGTAGATATTTCCTTATTCACACAGATGGCGGTGTAGTTGTTTCCGTGTTTATGCAGATGGCGGAGTAGTTAGTTCCATGTTTATGGGGATGGCAGTGTAGATATTTTCATGTTTATAGAGATGGCGGTGTAGATATTTCCATGTTTATAGAGATAGCAGTGTAGATATTTACATGTTTATACAGATGGCGGTGTAGATATTTCCATGTGTATACAGATGGCATTGTAGATATTTCCATGTTTATAGAGATGACTGTATAGGTATTTCCATGTTTTTACAGATGGCAGTGCAGATATTTCCATGTTTATAGAGATAGCGGTGTAGATATTTCCATGTTTGTACAGATGGCGGTGTAGATATTTCCATCTATACACAGATGGCCGTGTAGATATTTCCATGTTTATACAGATGGCGGCATAGATATTTCCATATTTATACAGATGTCTGTGTAGATATTTCCATGGGTGTACAGATGGTATTGTAGGTATTTCCATGTTTATACAGATGGTGGTGTAGATATTTCCATGTTTATTCAGAAGACTGTGTAGATATTTCCATGTTTTTACAGATGGCAGTGTAGATATTTCAATGTTTATACAGATGGCGCTGTAGATGTTTCCATGTTTATACAGATAACGGTGGAGATATTTCCATGTTTATACAGACAGCAGTGGAGATATTTCCATGTTTATACACATAGCCGTGTACATATTTCCATGTTTATAGAGACAGCGGTGTCGGTATTTCCATGTTTATACAGACAGCGGTGCAGATATTTCCATGTTTATACAGATGCCTATGCAGATATCTCCATATTTATACAGAGGGCTGTGTAGATATTTCTATGTTTATACAGATGGCTGTGTAGATATTTCCATGTTCCTACACATGTCTGTGTAGGTATTTCCAAGTTTATACAGATGGCTTTGTAGATATTTCCATGTCTATAGAGATAGCGGTGCAGATATTTCCATGTTTATACAGATAGCGGTGTAGATATTTCCATCTTTATACAGATCGTGATGTAGATATTTCCATGTTTATACAGATACCGGTGTAGATATTTCCATGTTTATACAGACCACAGTGTAGATATTTCCATGTTTATAGAGATAGCAGTGTAGATATTTCCAAGTTGGTACAGATGGCGGTGTTGATGTTTCCATCTATACACAGATTGCCGTGTAGGTAGTTCCATGTGTATACAGATGGCATTGTAGATATTTCCATGTTTATACAGATGATGGTGTAGATATTTCCATGTTTACACAGATGACTGTATAGGTATTTCCATGTTTATACAGATGGCGGTGTAGGTATTTCCATGTTTATAGATATAGCGGTGTAGATATTTCCATATTTATACAGATAACGGTGTAGAAATTTCCATGTTTATACAGATAGCGGTGTAAATATTTCCATGTTCATACAGATCACAGTGTAGATATTTCCTTGTTTATACAAATAGCGGTGTAGTTATTTCCATGTTTATACAGATAGCGTTGTAGATATTTCCATGTATATACAGATGGCTGTGTAGATATTTCCATGTTTATACAGATGGCTTTGTAGATATTTCCATGTTTATACAGATGACTTTGTAGGTATTTCCATGTTTATACAGATGGCAGTGTAGATATTTCCATGTTTATAGAGATAGCTGTGTAGATATTTCCATGTTTATACAGATCGCGGTGTAGATATTTCCATGTTTATACAGATCGCGGTGTAGATATTTCCATGTTTATACAGATCGCGGTGTAGATACTTCCATGTTTATACAGATAGCGGTGTAGATATTTCCATGTTTTTACAGATATCGGTGTAGATATTTCCATGTTTACACAGATTGCGGTGTACGTATTTCCATCTTTCTACAGATGGCATTGTAGATATTTCCATGTTTATACAGATGGCGGTGTAGATATTTCCATGTTTATACAGATAGCGGTGTATATATTTCCATGTTTATAGAGATAGCGGTGAAGGTATTTCCATGTTTATAGACATAGCGGTGTAGATATTTCCATGTTTATATAGATGGCGTTGTAGATATTTCCATGTTTATACCGATAGCGGTGTTGGTATTTCCATGTTTATACAGATAGCGATGTAGATATTTCCATGTCTATACAGCTCGCGGTGCAGGTATTTATATCTTTATACAGATGGCTTTGTAGATATTTCCTTATTCACACAGATGGCGGTGTAGTTGTTTCCGTGTTTATGCAGATGGCGGAGTAGTTAGTTCCATGTTTATGGGGATGGCAGTGTAGATATTTTCATGTTTATAGAGATGGCGGTGTAGATATTTCCATGTTTATAGAGATAGCAGTGTAGATATTTACATGTTTATACAGATGGCGGTGTAGATATTTCCATGTGTATACAGATGGCATTGTAGATATTTCCATGTTTATAGAGATGACTGTATAGGTATTTCCATGTTTTTACAGATGGCAGTGCAGATATTTCCATGTTTATAGAGATAGCGGTGTAGATATTTCCATGTTTGTACAGATGGCGGTGTAGATATTTCCATCTATACACAGATGGCCGTGTAGATATTTCCATGTTTATACAGATGGCGGCATAGATATTTCCATATTTATACAGATGTCTGTGTAGATATTTCCATGGGTGTACAGATGGTATTGTAGGTATTTCCATGTTTATACAGATGGTGGTGTAGATATTTCCATGTTTATTCAGATGACTGTGTAGATATTTCCATGTTTTTACAGATGGCAGTGTAGATATTTCAATGTTTATACAGATGGCGCTGTAGATGTTTCCATGTTTATACAGATAACGGTGGAGATATTTCCATGTTTATACAGACAGCAGTGGAGATATTTCCATGTTTATACACATAGCCGTGTACATATTTCCATGTTTATAGAGACAGCGGTGTCGGTATTTCCATGTTTATACAGACAGCGGTGCAGATATTTCCATGTTTATACAGATGCCTATGCAGATATCTCCATATTTATACAGAGGGCTGTGTAGATATTTCTATGTTTATACAGATGGCTGTGTAGATATTTCCATGTTCCTACACATGACTGTGTAGGTATTTCCAAGTTTATACAGATGGCTTTGTAGATATTTCCATGTCTATAGAGATAGCGGTGCAGATATTTCCATGTTTATACAGATAGCGGTGTAGATATTTCCATCTTTATACAGATCGTGATGTAGATATTTCCATGTTTATACAGATACCGGTGTAGATATTTCCATGTTTATACAGACCACAGTGTAGATATTTCCATGTTTATAGAGATAGCAGTGTAGATATTTCCAAGTTGGTACAGATGGCGGTGTTGATGTTTCCATCTATACACAGATTGCCGTGTAGGTAGTTCCATGTGTATACAGATGGCATTGTAGATATTTCCATGTTTATACAGATGGTGGTGTAGATGTTTCCATGTTTACACAGATGACTGTATAGGTATTTCCATGTTTATACAGATGGAGGTGTAGGTATTTCCATGTTTATAGATATAGCGGTGTAGATATTTCCATATTTATACAGATAACGGTGTAGAAATTTCCATGTTTATACAGATAGCGGTGTAAATATTTCCATGTTCATACAGATCACAGTGTAGATATTTCCTTGTTTATACAAATAGCGGTGTAGTTATTTCCATGTTTATACAGATAGCGTTGTAGATATTTCCATGTATATACAGATGGCTGTGTAGATATTTCCATGTTTATACAGATGGCTTTGTAGATATTTCCATGTTTATACAGATGACTTTGTAGGTATTTCCATGTTTATACAGATGGCAGTGTAGATATTTCCATGTTTATAGAGATAGCTGTGTAGATATTTCCATGTTTATACAGATCGCGGTGTAGATATTTCCATGTTTATACAGATCGCGGTGTAGATATTTCCATGTTTATACAGATCGCGGTGTAGATACTTCCATGTTTATACAGATAGCGGTGTAGATATTTCCATCTATACACAGATGGCCGTGTAGATATTTCCATGTTTATACAGATGGCGGCATAGATATTTCCATATTTATACAGATGTCTGTGTAGATATTTCCATGGGTGTACAGATGGTATTGTAGGTATTTCCATGTTTATACAGATGGTGGTGTAGATATTTCCATGTTTATTCAGAAGACTGTGTAGATATTTCCATGTTTTTACAGATGGCAGTGTAGATATTTCAATGTTTATACAGATGGCGCTGTAGATGTTTCCATGTTTATACAGATAACGGTGGAGATATTTCCATGTTTATACAGACAGCAGTGGAGATATTTCCATGTTTATACACATAGCCGTGTACATATTTCCATGTTTATAGAGACAGCGGTGTCGGTATTTCCATGTTTATACAGACAGCGGTGCAGATATTTCCATGTTTATACAGATGCCTATGCAGATATCTCCATATTTATACAGAGGGCTGTGTAGATATTTCTATGTTTATACAGATGGCTGTGTAGATATTTCCATGTTCCTACACATGTCTGTGTAGGTATTTCCAAGTTTATACAGATGGCTTTGTAGATATTTCCATGTCTATAGAGATAGCGGTGCAGATATTTCCATGTTTATACAGATAGCGGTGTAGATATTTCCATCTTTATACAGATCGTGATGTAGATATTTCCATGTTTATACAGATACCGGTGTAGATATTTCCATGTTTATACAGACCACAGTGTAGATATTTCCATGTTTATAGAGATAGCAGTGTAGATATTTCCAAGTTGGTACAGATGGCGGTGTTGATGTTTCCATCTATACACAGATTGCCGTGTAGGTAGTTCCATGTGTATACAGATGGCATTGTAGATATTTCCATGTTTATACAGATGGTGGTGTAGATATTTCCATGTTTACACAGATGACTGTATAGCTATTTCCATGTTTATACAGATGGCGGTGTAGGTATTTCCATGTTTATAGATATAGCGGTGTAGATATTTCCATATTTATACAGATAACGGTGTAGAAATTTCCATGTTTATACAGATAGCGGTGTAAATATTTCCATGTTCATACAGATCACAGTGTAGATATTTCCTTGTTTATACAAATAGCGGTGTAGTTATTTCCATGTTTATACAGATAGCGTTGTAGATATTTCCATGTATATACAGATGGCTGTGTAGATATTTCCATGTTTATACAGATGGCTTTGTAGATATTTCCATGTTTATACAGATGACTTTGTAGGTATTTCCATGTTTATACAGATGGCAGTGTAGATATTTCCATGTTTATAGAGATAGCTGTGTAGATATTTCCATGTTTATACAGATCGCGGTGTAGATATTTCCATGTTTATACAGATCGCGGTGTAGATATTTCCATGTTTATACAGATCGCGGTGTAGATACTTCCATGTTTATACAGATAGCGGTGTAGATATTTCCATGTTTTTACAGATATCGGTGTAGATATTTCCATGTTTACACAGATTGCGGTGTACGTATTTCCATCTTTCTACAGATGGCATTGTAGATATTTCCATGTTTATACAGATGGCGGTGTAGATATTTCCATGTTTATACAGATAGCGGTGTATATATTTCCATGTTTATAGAGATAGCGGTGAAGGTATTTCCATGTTTATAGACATAGCGGTGTAGATATTTCCATGTTTATATAGATGGCGTTGTAGATATTTCCATGTTTATACCGATAGCGGTGTTGGTATTTCCATGTTTATACAGATAGCGATGTAGATATTTCCATGTCTATACAGCTCGCGGTGCAGGTATTTATATCTTTATACAGATGGCTTTGTAGATATTTCCTTATTCACACAGATGGCGGTGTAGTTGTTTCCGTGTTTATGCAGATGGCGGAGTAGTTAGTTCCATGTTTATGGGGATGGCAGTGTAGATATTTTCATGTTTATAGAGATGGCGGTGTAGATATTTCCATGTTTATAGAGATAGCAGTGTAGATATTTACATGTTTATACAGATGGCGGTGTAGATATTTCCATGTGTATACAGATGGCATTGTAGATATTTCCATGTTTATAGAGATGACTGTATAGGTATTTCCATGTTTTTACAGATGGCAGTGCAGATATTTCCATGTTTATAGAGATAGCGGTGTAGATATTTCCATGTTTGTACAGATGGCGGTGTAGATATTTCCATCTATACACAGATGGCCGTGTAGATATTTCCATGTTTATACAGATGGCGGCATAGATATTTCCATATTTATACAGATGTCTGTGTAGATATTTCCATGGGTGTACAGATGGTATTGTAGGTATTTCCATGTTTATACAGATGGTGGTGTAGATATTTCCATGTTTATTCAGATGACTGTGTAGATATTTCCATGTTTTTACAGATGGCAGTGTAGATATTTCAATGTTTATACAGATGGCGCTGTAGATGTTTCCATGTTTATACAGATAACGGTGGAGATATTTCCATGTTTATACAGACAGCAGTGGAGATATTTCCATGTTTATACACATAGCCGTGTACATATTTCCATGTTTATAGAGACAGCGGTGTCGGTATTTCCATGTTTATACAGACAGCGGTGCAGATATTTCCATGTTTATACAGATGCCTATGCAGATATCTCCATATTTATACAGAGGGCTGTGTAGATATTTCTATGTTTATACAGATGGCTGTGTAGATATTTCCATGTTCCTACACATGACTGTGTAGGTATTTCCAAGTTTATACAGATGGCTTTGTAGATATTTCCATGTCTATAGAGATAGCGGTGCAGATATTTCCATGTTTATACAGATAGCGGTGTAGATATTTCCATCTTTATACAGATCGTGATGTAGATATTTCCATGTTTATACAGATACCGGTGTAGATATTTCCATGTTTATACAGACCACAGTGTAGATATTTCCATGTTTATAGAGATAGCAGTGTAGATATTTCCAAGTTGGTACAGATGGCGGTGTTGATGTTTCCATCTATACACAGATTGCCGTGTAGGTAGTTCCATGTGTATACAGATGGCATTGTAGATATTTCCATGTTTATACAGATGGTGGTGTAGATGTTTCCATGTTTACACAGATGACTGTATAGGTATTTCCATGTTTATACAGATGGAGGTGTAGGTATTTCCATGTTTATAGATATAGCGGTGTAGATATTTCCATATTTATACAGATAACGGTGTAGAAATTTCCATGTTTATACAGATAGCGGTGTAAATATTTCCATGTTCATACAGATCACAGTGTAGATATTTCCTTGTTTATACAAATAGCGGTGTAGTTATTTCCATGTTTATACAGATAGCGTTGTAGATATTTCCATGTATATACAGATGGCTGTGTAGATATTTCCATGTTTATACAGATGGCTTTGTAGATATTTCCATGTTTATACAGATGACTTTGTAGGTATTTCCATGTTTATACAGATGGCAGTGTAGATATTTCCATGTTTATAGAGATAGCTGTGTAGATATTTCCATGTTTATACAGATCGCGGTGTAGATATTTCCATGTTTATACAGATCGCGGTGTAGATATTTCCATGTTTATACAGATCGCGGTGTAGATACTTCCATGTTTATACAGATAGCGGTGTAGATATTTCCATCTATACACAGATGGCCGTGTAGATATTTCCATGTTTATACAGATGGCGGCATAGATATTTCCATATTTATACAGATGTCTGTGTAGATATTTCCATGGGTGTACAGATGGTATTGTAGGTATTTCCATGTTTATACAGATGGTGGTGTAGATATTTCCATGTTTATTCAGAAGACTGTGTAGATATTTCCATGTTTTTACAGATGGCAGTGTAGATATTTCAATGTTTATACAGATGGCGCTGTAGATGTTTCCATGTTTATACAGATAACGGTGGAGATATTTCCATGTTTATACAGACAGCAGTGGAGATATTTCCATGTTTATACACATAGCCGTGTACATATTTCCATGTTTATAGAGACAGCGGTGTCGGTATTTCCATGTTTATACAGACAGCGGTGCAGATATTTCCATGTTTATACAGATGCCTATGCAGATATCTCCATATTTATACAGAGGGCTGTGTAGATATTTCTATGTTTATACAGATGGCTGTGTAGATATTTCCATGTTCCTACACATGTCTGTGTAGGTATTTCCAAGTTTATACAGATGGCTTTGTAGATATTTCCATGTCTATAGAGATAGCGGTGCAGATATTTCCATGTTTATACAGATAGCGGTGTAGATATTTCCATCTTTATACAGATCGTGATGTAGATATTTCCATGTTTATACAGATACCGGTGTAGATATTTCCATGTTTATACAGACAACAGTGTAGATATTTCCATGTTTATAGAGATAGCAGTGTAGATATTTCCAAGTTGGTACAGATGGCGGTGTTGATGTTTCCATCTATACACAGATTGCCGTGTAGGTAGTTCCATGTGTATACAGATGGCATTGTAGATATTTCCATGTTTATACAGATGGTGGTGTAGATATTTCCATGTTTACACAGATGACTGTATAGCTATTTCCATGTTTATACAGATGGCGGTGTAGGTATTTCCATGTTTATAGATATAGCGGTGTAGATATTTCCATATTTATACAGATAACGGTGTAGAAATTTCCATGTTTATACAGATAGCGGTGTAAATATTTCCATGTTCATACAGATCACAGTGTAGATATTTCCTTGTTTATACAAATAGCGGTGTAGTTATTTCCATGTTTATACAGATAGCGTTGTAGATATTTCCATGTATATACAGATGGCTGTGTAGATATTTCCATGTTTATACAGATGGCTTTGTAGATATTTCCATGTTTATACAGATGACTTTGTAGGTATTTCCATGTTTATACAGATGGCAGTGTAGATATTTCCATGTTTATAGAGATAGCTGTGTAGATATTTCCATGTTTATACAGATCGCGGTGTAGATATTTCCATGTTTATACAGATCGCGGTGTAGATATTTCCATGTTTATACAGATCGCGGTGTAGATACTTCCATGTTTATACAGATAGCGGTGTAGATATTTCCATGTTTTTACAGATATCGGTGTAGATATTTCCATGTTTACACAGATTGCGGTGTACGTATTTCCATCTTTCTACAGATGGCATTGTAGATATTTCCATGTTTATACAGATGGCGGTGTAGATATTTCCATGTTTATACAGATAGCGGTGTATATATTTCCATGTTTATAGAGATAGCGGTGAAGGTATTTCCATGTTTATAGACATAGCGGTGTAGATATTTCCATGTTTATATAGATGGCGTTGTAGATATTTCCATGTTTATACCGATAGCGGTGTTGGTATTTCCATGTTTATACAGATAGCGATGTAGATATTTCCATGTCTATACAGCTCGCGGTGCAGGTATTTATATCTTTATACAGATGGCTTTGTAGATATTTCCTTATTCACACAGATGGCGGTGTAGTTGTTTCCGTGTTTATGCAGATGGCGGAGTAGTTAGTTCCATGTTTATGGGGATGGCAGTGTAGATATTTTCATGTTTATAGAGATGGCGGTGTAGATATTTCCATGTTTATAGAGATAGCAGTGTAGATATTTACATGTTTATACAGATGGCGGTGTAGATATTTCCATGTGTATACAGATGGCATTGTAGATATTTCCATGTTTATAGAGATGACTGTATAGGTATTTCCATGTTTTTACAGATGGCAGTGCAGATATTTCCATGTTTATAGAGATAGCGGTGTAGATATTTCCATGTTTGTACAGATGGCGGTGTAGATATTTCCATCTATACACAGATGGCCGTGTAGATATTTCCATGTTTATACAGATGGCGGCATAGATATTTCCATATTTATACAGATGTCTGTGTAGATATTTCCATGGGTGTACAGATGGTATTGTAGGTATTTCCATGTTTATACAGATGGTGGTGTAGATATTTCCATGTTTATTCAGATGACTGTGTAGATATTTCCATGTTTTTACAGATGGCAGTGTAGATATTTCAATGTTTATACAGATGGCGCTGTAGATGTTTCCATGTTTATACAGATAACGGTGGAGATATTTCCATGTTTATACAGACAGCAGTGGAGATATTTCCATGTTTA
Organism: Pan paniscus; assembly: GCF_029289425.2. NCBI lineage: Eukaryota > Metazoa > Chordata > Mammalia > Primates > Hominidae > Pan > Pan paniscus. The sequence continues at coordinate 47,268,659 of NC_073271.2, forward strand.
TACACATAGCCGTGTACATATTTCCATGTTTATAGAGACAGCGGTGTCGGTATTTCCATGTTTATACAGACAGCGGTGCAGATATTTCCATGTTTATACAGATGCCTATGCAGATATCTCCATATTTATACAGAGGGCTGTGTAGATATTTCTATGTTTATACAGATGGCTGTGTAGATATTTCCATGTTCCTACACATGACTGTGTAGGTATTTCCAAGTTTATACAGATGGCTTTGTAGATATTTCCATGTCTATAGAGATAGCGGTGCAGATATTTCCATGTTTATACAGATAGCGGTGTAGATATTTCCATCTTTATACAGATCGTGATGTAGATATTTCCATGTTTATACAGATACCGGTGTAGATATTTCCATGTTTATACAGACCACAGTGTAGATATTTCCATGTTTATAGAGATAGCAGTGTAGATATTTCCAAGTTGGTACAGATGGCGGTGTTGATGTTTCCATCTATACACAGATTGCCGTGTAGGTAGTTCCATGTGTATACAGATGGCATTGTAGATATTTCCATGTTTATACAGATGGTGGTGTAGATGTTTCCATGTTTACACAGATGACTGTATAGGTATTTCCATGTTTATACAGATGGAGGTGTAGGTATTTCCATGTTTATAGATATAGCGGTGTAGATATTTCCATATTTATACAGATAACGGTGTAGAAATTTCCATGTTTATACAGATAGCGGTGTAAATATTTCCATGTTCATACAGATCACAGTGTAGATATTTCCTTGTTTATACAAATAGCGGTGTAGTTATTTCCATGTTTATACAGATAGCGTTGTAGATATTTCCATGTATATACAGATGGCTGTGTAGATATTTCCATGTTTATACAGATGGCTTTGTAGATATTTCCATGTTTATACAGATGACTTTGTAGGTATTTCCATGTTTATACAGATGGCAGTGTAGATATTTCCATGTTTATAGAGATAGCTGTGTAGATATTTCCATGTTTATACAGATCGCGGTGTAGATATTTCCATGTTTATACAGATCGCGGTGTAGATATTTCCATGTTTATACAGATCGCGGTGTAGATACTTCCATGTTTATACAGATAGCGGTGTAGATATTTCCATCTATACACAGATGGCCGTGTAGATATTTCCATGTTTATACAGATGGCGGCATAGATATTTCCATATTTATACAGATGTCTGTGTAGATATTTCCATGGGTGTACAGATGGTATTGTAGGTATTTCCATGTTTATACAGATGGTGGTGTAGATATTTCCATGTTTATTCAGAAGACTGTGTAGATATTTCCATGTTTTTACAGATGGCAGTGTAGATATTTCAATGTTTATACAGATGGCGCTGTAGATGTTTCCATGTTTATACAGATAACGGTGGAGATATTTCCATGTTTATACAGACAGCAGTGGAGATATTTCCATGTTTATACACATAGCCGTGTACATATTTCCATGTTTATAGAGACAGCGGTGTCGGTATTTCCATGTTTATACAGACAGCGGTGCAGATATTTCCATGTTTATACAGATGCCTATGCAGATATCTCCATATTTATACAGAGGGCTGTGTAGATATTTCTATGTTTATACAGATGGCTGTGTAGATATTTCCATGTTCCTACACATGTCTGTGTAGGTATTTCCAAGTTTATACAGATGGCTTTGTAGATATTTCCATGTCTATAGAGATAGCGGTGCAGATATTTCCATGTTTATACAGATAGCGGTGTAGATATTTCCATCTTTATACAGATCGTGATGTAGATATTTCCATGTTTATACAGATACCGGTGTAGATATTTCCATGTTTATACAGACCACAGTGTAGATATTTCCATGTTTATAGAGATAGCAGTGTAGATATTTCCAAGTTGGTACAGATGGCGGTGTTGATGTTTCCATCTATACACAGATTGCCGTGTAGGTAGTTCCATGTGTATACAGATGGCATTGTAGATATTTCCATGTTTATACAGATGGTGGTGTAGATATTTCCATGTTTACACAGATGACTGTATAGGTATTTCCATGTTTATACAGATGGCGGTGTAGGTATTTCCATGTTTATAGATATAGCGGTGTAGATATTTCCATATTTATACAGATAACGGTGTAGAAATTTCCATGTTTATACAGATAGCGGTGTAAATATTTCCATGTTCATACAGATCACAGTGTAGATATTTCCTTGTTTATACAAATAGCGGTGTAGTTATTTCCATGTTTATACAGATAGCGTTGTAGATATTTCCATGTATATACAGATGGCTGTGTAGATATTTCCATGTTTATACAGATGGCTTTGTAGATATTTCCATGTTTATACAGATGACTTTGTAGGTATTTCCATGTTTATACAGATGGCAGTGTAGATATTTCCATGTTTATAGAGATAGCTGTGTAGATATTTCCATGTTTATACAGATCGCGGTGTAGATATTTCCATGTTTATACAGATCGCGTTGTAGATATTTCCATGTTTATACAGATCGCGGTGTAGATACTTCCATGTTTATACAGATAGCGGTGTAGATATTTCCATGTTTTTACAGATATCGGTGTAGATATTTCCATGTTTACACAGATTGCGGTGTACGTATTTCCATCTTTCTACAGATGGCATTGTAGATATTTCCATGTTTATACAGATGGCGGTGTAGATATTTCCATGTTTATACAGATAGCGGTGTATATATTTCCATGTTTATAGAGATAGCGGTGAAGGTATTTCCATGTTTATAGACATAGCGGTGTAGATATTTCCATGTTTATATAGATGGCGTTGTAGATATTTCCATGTTTATACCGATAGCGGTGTTGGTATTTCCATGTTTATACAGATAGCGATGTAGATATTTCCATGTCTATACAGCTCGCGGTGCAGGTATTTATATCTTTATACAGATGGCTTTGTAGATATTTCCTTATTCACACAGATGGCGGTGTAGTTGTTTCCGTGTTTATGCAGATGGCGGAGTAGTTAGTTCCATGTTTATGGGGATGGCAGTGTAGATATTTTCATGTTTATAGAGATGGCGGTGTAGATATTTCCATGTTTATAGAGATAGCAGTGTAGATATTTACATGTTTATACAGATGGCGGTGTAGATATTTCCATGTGTATACAGATGGCATTGTAGATATTTCCATGTTTATAGAGATGACTGTATAGGTATTTCCATGTTTTTACAGATGGCAGTGCAGATATTTCCATGTTTATAGAGATAGCGGTGTAGATATTTCCATGTTTGTACAGATGGCGGTGTAGATATTTCCATCTATACACAGATGGCCGTGTAGATATTTCCATGTTTATACAGATGGCGGCATAGATATTTCCATATTTATACAGATGTCTGTGTAGATATTTCCATGGGTGTACAGATGGTATTGTAGGTATTTCCATGTTTATACAGATGGTGGTGTAGATATTTCCATGTTTATTCAGATGACTGTGTAGATATTTCCATGTTTTTACAGATGGCAGTGTAGATATTTCAATGTTTATACAGATGGCGCTGTAGATGTTTCCATGTTTATACAGATAACGGTGGAGATATTTCCATGTTTATACAGACAGCAGTGGAGATATTTCCATGTTTATACACATAGCCGTGTACATATTTCCATGTTTATAGAGACAGCGGTGTCGGTATTTCCATGTTTATACAGACAGCGGTGCAGATATTTCCATGTTTATACAGATGCCTATGCAGATATCTCCATATTTATACAGAGGGCTGTGTAGATATTTCTATGTTTATACAGATGGCTGTGTAGATATTTCCATGTTCCTACACATGACTGTGTAGGTATTTCCAAGTTTATACAGATGGCTTTGTAGATATTTCCATGTCTATAGAGATAGCGGTGCAGATATTTCCATGTTTATACAGATAGCGGTGTAGATATTTCCATCTTTATACAGATCGTGATGTAGATATTTCCATGTTTATACAGATACCGGTGTAGATATTTCCATGTTTATACAGACCACAGTGTAGATATTTCCATGTTTATAGAGATAGCAGTGTAGATATTTCCAAGTTGGTACAGATGGCGGTGTTGATGTTTCCATCTATACACAGATTGCCGTGTAGGTAGTTCCATGTGTATACAGATGGCATTGTAGATATTTCCATGTTTATACAGATGGTGGTGTAGATGTTTCCATGTTTACACAGATGACTGTATAGGTATTTCCATGTTTATACAGATGGAGGTGTAGGTATTTCCATGTTTATAGATATAGCGGTGTAGATATTTCCATATTTATACAGATAACGGTGTAGAAATTTCCATGTTTATACAGATAGCGGTGTAAATATTTCCATGTTCATACAGATCACAGTGTAGATATTTCCTTGTTTATACAAATAGCGGTGTAGTTATTTCCATGTTTATACAGATAGCGTTGTAGATATTTCCATGTATATACAGATGGCTGTGTAGATATTTCCATGTTTATACAGATGGCTTTGTAGATATTTCCATGTTTATACAGATGACTTTGTAGGTATTTCCATGTTTATACAGATGGCAGTGTAGATATTTCCATGTTTATAGAGATAGCTGTGTAGATATTTCCATGTTTATACAGATCGCGGTGTAGATATTTCCATGTTTATACAGATCGCGGTGTAGATATTTCCATGTTTATACAGATCGCGGTGTAGATACTTCCATGTTTATACAGATAGCGGTGTAGATATTTCCATGTTTTTACAGATATCGGTGTAGATATTTCCATGTTTACACAGATTGCGGTGTACGTATTTCCATCTTTCTACAGATGGCATTGTAGATATTTCCATGTTTATACAGATGGCGGTGTAGATATTTCCATGTTTATACAGATAGCGGTGTATATATTTCCATGTTTATAGAGATAGCGGTGAAGGTATTTCCATGTTTATAGACATAGCGGTGTAGATATTTCCATGTTTATATAGATGGCGTTGTAGATATTTCCATGTTTATACCGATAGCGGTGTTGGTATTTCCATGTTTATACAGATAGCGATGTAGATATTTCCATGTTTATACAGCTCGCGGTGCAGATATTTATATCTTTATACAGATGGCTTTGTAGATATTTCCTTATTCACACAGATGGCGGTGTAGTTGTTTCCGTGTTTATGCAGAGGGCGGAGTAGTTAGTTCGATGTTTATGGGGATGGCAGTGTAGATATTTTCATGTTTATAGAGATGGCGGTGTAGATATTTCCATGTTTATAGAGATAGCAGTGTAGATATTTACATGTTTATACAGATGGCGGTGTAGATATTTCCATGTGTATACAGATGGCATTGTAGATATTTCCATGTTTATACAGATGACTGTATAGGTATTTCCATGTTTTTACAGATGGCAGTGCAGATATTTCCATGTTTATAGAGATAGCGGTGTAGATATTTCCATGTTTGTACAGATGGCGGTGTAGGTATTTCCATCTATACACAGATGGCCGTGTAGATATTTCCATGTTTATACAGATGGCGGCATAGATATTTCCATATTTATACAGATGTCTGTGTAGATATTTCCATGGGTGTACAGATGGTATTGTAGGTATTTCCATGTTTATACAGATGGTGGTGTAGATATTTCCATGTTTATTCAGATGACTGTGTAGATATTTCCATGTTTTTACAGATGGCAGTGTAGATATTTCAATGTTTATAGAGATGGCGCTGTAGATGTTTCCATGTTTATACAGATAACGGTGGAGATATTTCCATGTTTATACAGACAGCAGTGGAGATATTTCCATGTTTATACACATAGCCGTGTACATATTTCCATGTTTATAGAGACAGCGGTGTCGGTATTTCCATGTTTATACAGACAGCGGTGCAGATATTTCCATGTTTATACAGATGCCTATGTAGATATCTCCATATTTATACAGAGGGCTGTGTAGATATTTCTATGTTTATACAGATGGCTGTGTAGATATTTCCATGTTCCTACACATGACTGTGTAGGTATTTCCAAGTTTATACAGATGGCTTTGTAGATATTTCCATGTCTATAGAGATAGCGGTGCAGATATTTCCATGTTTATACAGATAGCGGTGTATATATTTCCATCTTTATACAGATCGTGATGTAGATATTTCCATGTTTATACAGATACCGGTGTAGATATTTCCATGTTTATACAGACCACAGTGTAGATATTTCCATGTTTATAGAGATAGCAGTGTAGATATTTCCAAGTTGGTACAGATGGCAGTGTTGATGTTTCCATCTATACACAGATTGCCGTGTAGGTAGTTCCATGTGTATACAGATGGCATTGTAGATATTTCCATGTTTATACAGATGGTGGTGTAGATATTTCCATGTTTACACAGATGACTGTATAGGTATTTCCATGTTTATACAGATGGCGGTGTAGGTATTTCCATGTTTATAGATATAGCGGTGTAGATATTTCCATATTTATACAGATAACGGTGTAGAAATTTCCATGTTTATACAGATAGCGGTGTAAATATTTCCATGTTCATACAGATCACAGTGTAGATATTTCCTTGTTTATACAAATAGCGGTGTAGTTATTTCCATGTTTATACAGATAGCGTTGTAGATATTTCCATGTATATACAGATGGCTGTGTAGATATTTCCATGTTTATACAGATGGCTTTGTAGATATTTCCATGTTTATACAGATGACTTTGTAGGTATTTCCATGTTTATACAGATGGCAGTGTAGATATTTCCATGTTTATAGAGATAGCTGTGTAGATATTTCCATGTTTATACAGATCGCGGTGTAGATATTTCCATGTTTATACAGATCGCGGTGTAGATATTTCCATGTTTATACAGATCGCGGTGTAGATACTTCCATGTTTATACAGATAGCGGTGTAGATATTTCCATGTTTTTACAGATATCGGTGTAGATATTTCCATGTTTACACAGATTGCGGTGTACGTATTTCCATCTTTCTACAGATGGCATTGTAGATATTTCCATGTTTATACAGATGGCGGTGTAGATATTTCCATGTTTATACAGATAGCGGTGTATATATTTCCATGTTTATAGAGATAGCGGTGAAGGTATTTCCATGTTTATAGACATAGCGGTGTAGATATTTCCATGTTTATATAGATGGCGTTGTAGATATTTCCATGTTTATACCGATAGCGGTGTTGGTATTTCCATGTTTATGCAGATAGCGATGTAGATATTTCCATGTTTATACAGCTCGCGGTGCAGATATTTATATCTTTATACAGATGGCTTTGTAGATATTTCCTTATTCACACAGATGGCGGTGTAGTTGTTTCCGTGTTTATGCAGATGGCGGAGTAGTTAGTTCCATGTTTATGGGGATGGCAGTGTAGATATTTTCATGTTTATAGAGATGGCGGTGTAGATATTTCCATGTTTATAGAGATAGCAGTGTAGATATTTACATGTTTATACATATGGCGGTGTAGATATTTCCATGTGTATACAGATGGCATTGTAGATATTTCCATGTTTATACAGATGACTGTATAGGTATTTCCATGTTTTTACAGATGGCAGTGCAGATATTTCCATGTTTATAGAGATAGCGGTGTAGATATTTCCATGTTTGTACAGATGGCGGTGTAGATATTTCCATCTATACACAGATGGCCGTGTAGATATTTCCATGTTTATACAGATGGCGGCATAGATATTTCCATATTTATACAGATGTCTGTGTAGATATTTCCATGGGTGTACAGATGGTATTGTAGGTATTTCCATGTTTATACAGATGGTGGTGTAGATATTTCCATGTTTATTCAGATGACTGTGTAGATATTTCCATGTTTTTACAGATGGCAGTGTAGATATTTCAATGTTTATACAGATGGCGCTGTAGATGTTTCCATGTTTATACAGATAACGGTGGAGATATTTCCATGTTTATACAGACAGCAGTGGAGATATTTCCATGTTTATACACATAGCCGTGTACATATTTCCATGTTTATAGAGACAGCGGTGTCGGTATTTCCATGTTTATACAGACAGCGGTGCAGATATTTCCATGTTTATACAGATGCCTATGCAGATATCTCCATATTTATACAGAGGGCTGTGTAGATATTTCTATGTTTATACAGATGGCTGTGTAGATATTTCCATGTTCCTACACATGACTGTGTAGGTATTTCCAAGTTTATACAGATGGCTTTGTAGATATTTCCATGTCTATAGAGATAGCGGTGCAGATATTTCCATGTTTATACAGATAGCGGTGTAGATATTTCCATCTTTATACAGATCGTGATGTAGATATTTCCATGTTTATACAGATACCGGTGTAGATATTTCCATGTTTATACAGACCACAGTGAGGATATTTCCATGTTTATAGAGATAGCAGTGTAGATATTTCCAAGTTGGTACAGATGGCGGTGTTGATGTTTCCATCTATACACAGATTGCCGTGTAGGTAGTTCCATGTGTATACAGATGGCATTGTAGATATTTCCATGTTTATACAGATGGTGGTGTAGATATTTCCATGTTTACACAGATGACTGTATAGGTATTTCCATGTTTATACAGATGGCGGTGTAGGTATTTCCATGTTTATAGATATAGCGGTGTAGATATTTCCATATTTATACAGATAACGGTGTAGAAATTTCCATGTTTATACAGATAGCGGTGTAAATATTTCCATGTTCATACAGATCACAGTGTAGATATTTCCTTGTTTATACGAATAGCGGTGTAGTTATTTCCATGTTTATACAGATAGCGTTGTAGATATTTCCATGTATATACAGATGGCTGTGTAGATATTTCCATGTTTATACAGATGGCTTTGTAGATATTTCCATGTTTATACAGATGACTTTGTAGGTATTTCCATGTTTATACAGATGGCAGTGTAGATATTTCCATGTTTATAGAGATAGCTGTGTAGATATTTCCATGTTTATACAGATCGCGGTGTAGATATTTCCATGTTTATACAGATCGCGGTGTAGATATTTCCATGTTTATACAGATCGCGGTGTAGATACTTCCATGTTTATACAGATAGCGGTGTAGATATTTCCATGTTTTTACAGATATCGGTGTAGATATTTCCATGTTTACTGATTGCGGTGTACGTATTTCCATCTTTCTACAGATGGCATTGTAGATATTTCCATGTTTATACAGATGGCGGTGTAGATATTTCCATGTTTATACAGATAGCGGTGTATATATTTCCATGTTTATAGAGATAGCGGTGAAGGTATTTCCATGTTTATAGACATAGCGGTGTAGATATTTCCATGTTTATATAGATGGCGTTGTAGATATTTCCATGTTTATACCGATAGCGGTGTTGGTATTTCCATGTTTATACAGATAGCGATGTAGATATTTCCATGTTTATACAGCTCGCGGTGCAGATATTTATATCTTTATACAGATGGATTTGTAGATATTTCCTTATTCACACAGATGGCGGTGTAGTTGTTTCCGTGTTTATGCAGATGGCGGAGTAGTTAGTTCCATGTTTATGGGGATGGCAGTGTAGATATTTTCATGTTTATAGAGATGGCGGTGTAGATATTTCCATGTTTATAGAGATAGCAGTGTAGATATTTACATGTTTATACAGATGGCGGTGTAGATATTTCCATGTGTATACAGATGGCATTGTAGATATTTCCATGTTTGTACAGATGACTGTATAGGTATTTCCATGTTTTTACAGATGGCAGTGCAGATATTTCCATGTTTATAGAGATAGCGGTGTAGATATTTCCATGTTTGTACAGATGGCGGTGTAGATATTTCCATCTATACACAGATGGCCGTGTAGATATTTCCATGTTTATACAGATGGCGGCATAGATATTTCCATATTTATACAGATGTCTGTGTAGATATTTCCATGGGTGTACAGATGGTATTGTAGGTATTTCCATGTTTATACAGATGGTGGTGTAGATATTTCCATGTTTATTCAGATGACTGTGTAGATATTTCCATGTTTTTACAGATGGCAGTGTAGATATTTCAATGTTTATAGAGATGGCGCTGTAGATGTTTCCATGTTTATACAGATAACGGTGGAGATATTTCCATGTTTATACAGACAGCAGTGGAGATATTTCCATGTTTATACACATAGCCGTGTACATATTTCCATGTTTATAGAGACAGCGGTGTCGGTATTTCCATGTTTATACAGACAGCGGTGCAGATATTTCCATGTTTATACAGATGCCTATGCAGATATCTCCATATTTATACAGAGGGCTGTGTAGATATTTCTATGTTTATACAGATGGCTGTGTAGATATTTCCATGTTCCTACACATGACTGTGTAGGTATTTCCAAGTTTATACAGATGGCTTTGTAGATATTTCCATGTCTATAGAGATAGCGGTGCAGATATTTCCATGTTTATACAGATAGCGGTGTATATATTTCCATCTTTATACAGATCGTGATGTAGATATTTCCATGTTTATACAGATACCGGTGTAGATATTTCCATGTTTATACAGACCACAGTGTAGATATTTCCATGTTTATAGAGATAGCAGTGTAGATATTTCCAAGTTGGTACAGATGGTGGTGTTGATGTTTCCATCTATACACAGATTGCCGTGTAGGTAGTTCCATGTGTATACAGATGGCATTGTAGATATTTCCATGTTTATACAGATGGTGGTGTAGATATTTCCATGTTTACACAGATGACTGTATAGGTATTTCCATGTTTATACAGATGGCGGTGTAGGTATTTCCATGTTTATAGATATAGCGGTGTAGATATTTCCATATTTATACAGATAACGGTGTAGAAATTTCCATGTTTATACAGATAGCGGTGTAAATATTTCCATGTTCATACAGATCACAGTGTAGATATTTCCTTGTTTATACAAATAGCGGTGTAGTTATTTCCATGTTTATACAGATAGCGTTGTAGATATTTCCATGTATATACAGATGGCTGTGTAGATATTTCCATGTTTATACAGATGGCTTTGTAGATATTTCCATGTTTATACAGATGACTTTGTAGGTATTTCCATGTTTATACAGATGGCAGTGTAGATATTTCCATGTTTATAGAGATAGCTGTGTAGATATTTCCATGTTTATACAGATCGCGGTGTAGATATTTCCATGTTTATACAGATCGCGGTGTAGATATTTCCATGTTTATACAGATCGCGGTGTAGATACTTCCATGTTTATACAGATAGCGGTGTAGATATTTCCATGTTTTTACAGATATCGGTGTAGATATTTCCATGTTTACACAGATTGCGGTGTACGTATTTCCATCTTTCTACAGATGGCATTGTAGATATTTCCATGTTTATACAGATGGCGGTGTAGATATTTCCATGTTTATACAGATAGCGGTGTATATATTTCCATGTTTATAGAGATAGCGGTGAAGGTATTTCCATGTTTATAGACATAGCGGTGTAGATATTTCCATGTTTATATAGATGGCGTTGTAGATATTTCCATGTTTATACCGATAGCGGTGTTGGTATTTCCATGTTTATACAGATAGCGATGTAGATATTTCCATGTTTATACAGCTCGCGGTGCAGGTATTTATATCTTTATACAGATGGCTTTGTAGATATTTCCTTATTCACACAGATGGCGGTGTAGTTGTTTCCGTGTTTATGCAGATGGCGGAGTAGTTAGTTCCATGTTTATGGGGATGGCAGTGTAGATATTTTCATGTTTATAGAGATGGCGGTGTAGATATTTCCATGTTTATAGAGATAGCAGTGTAGATATTTACATGTTTATACAGATGGCGGTGTAGATATTTCCATGTGTATACAGATGGCATTGTAGATATTTCCATGTTTATAGAGATGACTGTATAGGTATTTCCATGTTTTTACAGATGGCAGTGCAGATATTTCCATGTTTATAGAGATAGCGGTGTAGATATTTCCATGTTTGTACAGATGGTGGTGTAGATATTTCCATCTATACACAGATGGCCGTGTAGATATTTCCATGTTTATACAGATGGCGGCATAGATATTTCCATATTTATACAGATGTCTGTGTAGATATTTCCATGGGTGTACAGATGGTATTGTAGGTATTTCCATGTTTATACAGATGGTGGTGTAGATATTTCCATGTTTATTCAGAAGACTGTGTAGATATTTCCATGTTTTTACAGATGGCAGTGTAGATATTTCAATGTTTATACAGATGGCGCTGTAGATGTTTCCATGTTTATACAGATAACGGTGGAGATATTTCCATGTTTATACAGACAGCAGTGGAGATATTTCCATGTTTATACACATAGCCGTGTACATATTTCCATGTTTATAGAGACAGCGGTGTCGGTATTTCCATGTTTATACAGACAGCGGTGCAGATATTTCCATGTTTATACAGATGCCTATGCAGATATCTCCATATTTATACAGAGGGCTGTGTAGATATTTCTATGTTTATACAGATGGCTGTGTAGATATTTCCATGTTCCTACACATGTCTGTGTAGGTATTTCCAAGTTTATACAGATGGCTTTGTAGATATTTCCATGTCTATAGAGATAGCAGTGCAGATATTTCCATGTTTATGCAGATAGCGGTGTATATATTTCCATCTTTATACAGATCGTGATGTAGATATTTCCATGTTTATACAGATACCGGTGTAGATATTTCCATGTTTATACAGACCACAGTGTAGATATTTCCATGTTTATAGAGATAGCAGTGTAGATATTTCCAAGTTGGTACAGATGGCGGTGTTGATGTTTCCATCTATACACAGATTGCCGTGTAGGTAGTTCCATGTGTATACAGATGGCATTGTAGATATTTCCATGTTTATACAGATGGTGGTGTAGATATTTCCATGTTTACACAGATGACTGTATAGGTATTTCCATGTTTATACAGATGGCGGTGTAGGTATTTCCATGTTTATAGATATAGCGGTGTAGATATTTCCATATTTATACAGATAACGGTGTAGAAATTTCCATGTTTATACAGATAGCGGTGTAAATATTTCCATGTTCATACAGATCACAGTGTAGATATTTCCTTGTTTATACAAATAGCGGTGTAGTTATTTCCATGTTTATACAGATAGCGTTGTAGATATTTCCATGTATATACAGATGGCTGTGTAGATATTTCCATGTTTATACAGATGGCTTTGTAGATATTTCCATGTTTATACAGATGACTTTGTAGGTATTTCCATGTTTATACAGATGGCAGTGTAGATATTTCCATGTTTATAGAGATAGCTGTGTAGATATTTCCATGTTTATACAGATCGCGGTGTAGATATTTCCATGTTTATACAGATCGCGGTGTAGATATTTCCATGTTTATACAGATCGCGGTGTAGATACTTCCATGTTTATACAGATAGCGGTGTAGATATTTCCATGTTTTTACAGATATCGGTGTAGATATTTCCATGTTTACACAGATTGCGGTGTACGTATTTCCATCTTTCTACAGATGGCATTGTAGATATTTCCATGTTTATACAGATGGCGGTGTAGATATTTCCATGTTTATACAGATAGCGGTGTATATATTTCCATGTTTATAGAGATAGCGGTGAAGGTATTTCCATGTTTATAGACATAGCGGTGTAGATATTTCCATGTTTATATAGATGGCGTTGTAGATATTTCCGTGTTTATACCGATAGCGGTGTTGGTATTTCCATGTTTATACAGATAGCGATGTAGATATTTCCATGTTTATACAGCTCGCGGTGCAGGTATTTATATCTTTATACAGATGGCTTTGTAGATATTTCCTTATTCACACAGATGGCGGTGTAGTTGTTTCCGTGTTTATGCAGATGGCGGAGTAGTTAGTTCCATGTTTATGGGGATGGCAGTGTAGATATTTTCATGTTTATAGAGATGGCGGTGTAGATATTTCCATGTTTATAGAGATAGCAGTGTAGATATTTACATGTTTATACAGATGGCGGTGTAGATATTTCCATGTGTATACAGATGGCATTGTAGATATTTCCATGTTTATACAGATGACTGTATAGGTATTTCCATGTTTTTACAGATGGCAGTGCAGATATTTCCATGTTTATAGAGATAGCGGTGTAGATATTTCCATGTTTGTACAGATGGCGGTGTAGATATTTCCATCTATACACAGATGGCCGTGTAGATATTTCCATGTTTATACAGATGGCGGCATAGATATTTCCATATTTATACAGATGTCTGTGTAGATATTTCCATGGGTGTACAGATGGTATTGTAGGTATTTCCATGTTTATACAGATGGTGGTGTAGATATTTCCATGTTTATTCAGATGACTGTGTAGATATTTCCATGTTTTTACAGATGGCAGTGTAGATATTTCAATGTTTATAGAGATGGCGCTGTAGATGTTTCCATGTTTATACAGATAACGGTGGAGATATTTCCATGTTTATACAGACAGCAGTGGAGATATTTCCATGTTTATACACATAGCCGTGTACATATTTCCATGTTTATAGAGACAGCGGTGTCGGTATTTCCATGTTTATACAGACAGCGGTGCAGATATTTCCATGTTTATACAGATGCCTATGCAGATATCTCCATATTTATACAGAGGGCTGTGTAGATATTTCTATGTTTATACAGATGGCTGTGTAGATATTTCCATGTTCCTACACATGACTGTGTAGGTATTTCCAAGTTTATACAGATGGCTTTGTAGATATTTCCATGTCTATAGAGATAGCGGTGCAGATATTTCCATGTTTATACAGATAGCGGTGTAGATATTTCCATCTTTATACAGATCGTGATGTAGATATTTCCATGTTTATACAGATACCGGTGTAGATATTTCCATGTTTATACAGACCACAGTGTAGATATTTCCATGTTTATAGAGATAGCAGTGTAGATATTTCCAAGTTGGTACAGATGGCGGTGTTGATGTTTCCATCTATACACAGATTGCCGTGTAGGTAGTTCCATGTGTATACAGATGGCATTGTAGATATTTCCATGTTTATACAGATGGTGGTGTAGATATTTCCATGTTTACACAGATGACTGTATAGGTATTTCCATGTTTATACAGATGGCGGTGTAGGTATTTCCATGTTTATAGATATAGCGGTGTAGATATTTCCATATTTATACAGATAACGGTGTAGAAATTTCCATGTTTATACAGATAGCGGTGTAAATATTTCCATGTTCATACAGATCACAGTGTAGATATTTCCTTGTTTATACGAATAGCGGTGTAGTTATTTCCATGTTTATACAGATAGCGTTGTAGATATTTCCATGTATATACAGATGGCTGTGTAGATATTTCCATGTTTATACAGATGGCTTTGTAGATATTTCCATGTTTATACAGATGACTTTGTAGGTATTTCCATGTTTATACAGATGGCAGTGTAGATATTTCCATGTTTATAGAGATAGCTGTGTAGATATTTCCATGTTTATACAGATCGCGGTGTAGATATTTCCATGTTTATACAGATCGCGGTGTAGATATTTCCATGTTTATACAGATCGCGGTGTAGATACTTCCATGTTTATACAGATAGCGGTGTAGATATTTCCATGTTTTTACAGATATCGGTGTAGATATTTCCATGTTTACAGATTGCGGTGTACGTATTTCCATCTTTCTACAGATGGCATTGTAGATATTTCCATGTTTATACAGATGGCGGTGTAGATATTTCCATGTTTATACAGATAGCGGTGTATATATTTCCATGTTTATAGAGATAGCGGTGAAGGTATTTCCATGTTTATAGACATAGCGGTGTAGATATTTCCATGTTTATATAGATGGCGTTGTAGATATTTCCATGTTTATACCGATAGCGGTGTTGGTATTTCCATGTTTATACAGATAGCGATGTAGATATTTCCATGTTTATACAGCTCGCGGTGCAGATATTTATATCTTTATACAGATGGATTTGTAGATATTTCCTTATTCACACAGATGGCGGTGTAGTTGTTTCCGTGTTTATGCAGATGGCGGAGTAGTTAGTTCCATGTTTATGGGGATGGCAGTGTAGATATTTTCATGTTTATAGAGATGGCGGTGTAGATATTTCCATGTTTATAGAGATAGCAGTGTAGATATTTACATGTTTATACAGATGGCGGTGTAGATATTTCCATGTGTATACAGATGGCATTGTAGATATTTCCATGTTTGTACAGATGACTGTATAGGTATTTCCATGTTTTTACAGATGGCAGTGCAGATATTTCCATGTTTATAGAGATAGCGGTGTAGATATTTCCATGTTTGTACAGATGGCGGTGTAGATATTTCCATCTATACACAGATGGCCGTGTAGATATTTCCATGTTTATACAGATGGCGGCATAGATATTTCCATATTTATACAGATGTCTGTGTAGATATTTCCATGGGTGTACAGATGGTATTGTAGGTATTTCCATGTTTATACAGATGGTGGTGTAGATATTTCCATGTTTATTCAGATGACTGTGTAGATATTTCCATGTTTTTACAGATGGCAGTGTAGATATTTCAATGTTTATAGAGATGGCGCTGTAGATGTTTCCATGTTTATACAGATAACGGTGGAGATATTTCCATGTTTATACAGACAGCAGTGGAGATATTTCCATGTTTATACACATAGCCGTGTACATATTTCCATGTTTATAGAGACAGCGGTGTCGGTATTTCCATGTTTATACAGACAGCGGTGCAGATATTTCCATGTTTATACAGATGCCTATGCAGATATCTCCATATTTATACAGAGGGCTGTGTAGATATTTCTATGTTTATACAGATGGCTGTGTAGATATTTCCATGTTCCTACACATGACTGTGTAGGTATTTCCAAGTTTATACAGATGGCTTTGTAGATATTTCCATGTCTATAGAGATAGCGGTGCAGATATTTCCATGTTTATACAGATAGCGGTGTAGATATTTCCATCTTTATACAGATCGTGATGTAGATATTTCCATGTTTATACAGATACCGGTGTAGATATTTCCATGTTTATACAGACCACAGTGTAGATATTTCCATGTTTATAGAGATAGCAGTGTAGATATTTCCAAGTTGGTACAGATGGCGGTGTTGATGTTTCCATCTATACACAGATTGCCGTGTAGGTAGTTCCATGTGTATACAGATGGCATTGTAGATATTTCCATGTTTATACAGATGGTGGTGTAGATATTTCCATGTTTACACAGATGACTGTATAGGTATTTCCATGTTTATACAGATGGCGGTGTAGGTATTTCCATGTTTATAGATATAGCGGTGTAGATATTTCCATATTTATACAGATGGCGGTGTAGGTATTTCCATGTTTATAGATATAGCGGTGTAGATATTTCCATATTTATACAGATAACGGTGTAGAAATTTCCATGTTTATACAGATAGCGGTGTAAATATTTCCATGTTCATACAGATCACAGTGTAGATATTTCCTTGTTTATACGAATAGCGGTGTAGTTATTTCCATGTTTAAAAAGATAGCGTTGTAGATATTTCCATGTATATACAGATGGCTGTGTAGATATTTCCATGTTTATACAGATGGCTTTGTAGATATTTCCATGTTTATACAGATGACTTTGTAGGTATTTCCATGTTTATACAGATGGCAGTGTAGATATTTCCATGTTTATAGAGATAGCTGTGTTGATATTTCCATGTTTATACAGATCGCGGTGTAGATATTTCCATGTTTATACAGATGGCGGTGTAGATATTTCCATGTTTATACAGATCGCGGTGTAGATACTTCCATGTTTATACAGATAGCGGTGTAGATATTTCCATGTTTTTACAGATATCGGTGTAGATATTTCCATGTTTACACAGATTGCGGTGTACGTATTTCCATCTTTCTACAGATGGCATTGTAGATATTTGCATGTTTATACAGATGGCGGTGTTGATAATTCCATGTTTATACAGATAGCGGTGTATATATTTCCATGTTTATAGAGATAGCGGTGAAGGTATTTCCATGTTTATAGACATAGCGGTGTAGATATTTCCATGTTTATATAGATGGCGTTGTAGATATTTCCATGTTTATACCGATAGCGGTGTTGGTATTTCCATGTTTATACAGATAGCGATGTAGATATTTCCATGTTTATACAGCTCGCGGTGCAGATATTTATATCTTTATACAGATGGCTTTGTAGATATTTCCTTATTCACACAGATGGAGGTGTAGTTGTTTCCGTGTTTATGCAGATGGCGGAGTAGTTAGTTCGATGTTTATGGGGATGGCAGTGTAGATATTTTCATGTTTATAGAGATGGCGGTGTAGATATTTCCATGTTTATAGAGATAGCAGTGTAGATATTTACATGTTTATACAGATGGCGGTGTAGATATTTCCATGTGTATACAGATGGCATTGTAGATATTTCCATGTTTATACAGATGACTGTATAGGTATTTCCATGTTTTTACAGATGGCAGTGCAGATATTTCCATGTTTATAGAGATAGCGGTGTAGATATTTCCATGTTTGTACAGATGGCGGTGTAGATATTTCCATCTATACACAGATGGCCGTGTAGATATTTCCATGTTTATACAGATGGCGGCATAGATATTTCCATATTTATACAGATGTCTGTGTAGATATTTCCATGGGTGTACAGATGGTATTGTAGGTATTTCCATGTTTATACAGATGGTGGTGTAGATATTTCCATGTTTATTCAGATGACTGTGTAGATATTTCCATGTTTTTACAGATGGCAGTGTAGATATTTCAATGTTTATAGAGATGGCGCTGTAGATGTTTCCATGTTTATACAGATAACGGTGGAGATATTTCCATGTTTATACAGACAGCAGTGGAGATATTTCCATGTTTATACACATAGCCGTGTACATATTTCCATGTTTATAGAGACAGCGGTGTCGGTATTTCCATGTTTATACAGACAGCGGTGCAGATATTTCCATGTTTATACAGATGCCTATGCAGATATCTCCATATTTATACAGAGGGCTGTGTAGATATTTCTATGTTTATACAGATGGCTGTGTAGATATTTCCATGTTCCTACACATGACTGTGTAGGTATTTCCAAGTTTATACAGATGGCTTTGTAGATATTTCCATGTCTATAGAGATAGCGGTGCAGATATTTCCATGTTTATACAGATAGCGGTGTATATATTTCCATCTTTATACAGATCGTGATGTAGATATTTCCATGTTTATACAGATACCGGTGTAGATATTTCCATGTTTATACAGACCACAGTGTAGATATTTCCATGTTTATAGAGATAGCAGTGTAGATATTTCCAAGTTGGTACAGATGGCGGTGTTGATGTTTCCATCTATAAACAGATTGCCGTGTAGGTAGTTCCATGTGTATACAGATGGCATTGTAGATATTTCCATGTTTATACAGATGGTGGTGTAGATATTTCCATGTTTACACAGATGACTGTATAGGTATTTCCATGTTTATACAGATGGCGGTGTAGGTATTTCCATGTTTATAGATATAGCGGTGTAGATATTTCCATATTTATACAGATAACGGTGTAGAAATTTCCATGTTTATACAGATAGCGGTGTAAATATTTCCATGTTCATAGAGATCACGGTGTAGATATTTCCTTGTTTATACAAATAGCGGTGTAGTTATTTCCATGTTTATACAGATAGCGTTGTAGATATTTCCATGTATATACAGATGGCTGTGTAGATATTTCCATGTTTATACAGATGGCTTTGTAGATATTTCCATGTTTATACAGATGACTTTGTAGGTATTTCCATGTTTATACAGATGGCAGTGTAGATATTTCCATGTTTATAGAGATAGCTGTGTAGATATTTCCATGTTTATACAGATCGCGGTGTAGATATTTCCATGTTTATACAGATCGCGGTGTAGATATTTCCATGTTTATACACATCGCGGTGTAGATACTTCCATGTTTATACAGATAGCGGTGTAGATATTTCCATGTTTTTACAGATATCGGTGTAGATATTTCCATGTTTACACAGATTGCGGTGTACGTATTTCCATCTTTCTACAGATGGCATTGTAGATATTTCCATGTTTATACAGATGGCGGTGTAGATATTTCCATGTTTATACAGATAGCGGTGTATATATTTCCATGTTTATAGAGATAGCGGTGAAGGTATTTCCATGTTTATAGACATAGCGGTGTAGATATTTCCATGTTTATATAGATGGCGTTGTAGATATTTCCATGTTTATACCGATAGCGGTGTTGGTATTTCCATGTTTATACAGATAGCGATGTAGATATTTCCATGTTTATACAGCTCGCGGTGCAGATATTTATATCTTTATACAGATGGCTTTGTAGATATTTCCTTATTCACACAGATGGCGGTGTAGTTGTTTCCGTGTTTATGCAGATGGCGGAGTAGTTAGTTCCATGTTTATGGGGATGGCAGTGTAGATATTTTCATGTTTATAGAGATGGCGGTGTAGATATTTCCATGTTTATAGAGATAGCAGTGTAGATATTTACATGTTTATACAGATGGCGGTGTAGATATTTCCATGTGTATACAGATGGCATTGTAGATATTTCCATGTTTATACAGATGACTGTATAGGTATTTCCATGTTTTTACAGATGGCAGTGCAGATATTTCCATGTTTATAGAGATAGCGGTGTAGATATTTCCATGTTTGTACAGATGGCGGTGTAGATATTTCCATCTATACACAGATGGCCGTGTAGATATTTCCATGTTTATACAGATGGCGGCATAGATATTTCCATATTTATACAGATGTCTGTGTAGATATTTCCATGGGTATACAGATGGTATTGTAGGTATTTCCATGTTTATACAGATGGTGGTGTAGATATTTCCATGTTTATTCAGATGACTGTGTAGTTATTTCCATGTTTTTACAGATGGCAGTGTAGATAGTTCAATGTTTATAGAGATGGCGCTGTAGATGTTTCCATGTTTATACAGATAACGGTGGAGATATTTCCATGTTTATACAGACATCAGTGGAGATATTTCCATGTTTATACACATAGCCGTGTATATATTTCCATGTTTATAGAGACAGCGGTGTCGGTATTTCCATGTTTATACAGACAGCGGTGCAGATATTTCCATGTTTATACAGATGCCTATGCAGATATCTCCATATTTATACAGAGGGCTGTGTAGATATTTCTATGTTTATACAGATGGCTGTGTAGATATTTCCATGTTCCTACACATGACTGTGTAGGTATTTCCAAGTTTAAACAGATGGCTTTGTAGATATTTCCATGTCTATAGAGATAGCGGTGCAGATATTTCCATGTTTATACAGATAGCGGTGTAGATATTTCCATCTTTATACAGATCGTGATGTAGATATTTCCATGTTTATACAGATACCGGTGTAGATATTTCCATGTTTATACAGACCACAGTGTAGATATTTCCATGTTTATAGAGATAGCAGTGTAGATATTTCCAAGTTGGTACAGATGGCGGTGTTGATGTTTCCATCTATACACAGATTGCCGTGTAGGTAGTTCCATGTGTATACAGATGGCATTGTAGATATTTCCATGTTTATACAGATGGTGGTGTAGATGTTTCCATGTTTACACAGATGACTGTATAGGTATTTCCATGTTTATACAGATGGCGGTGTAGGTATTTCCATGTTTATAGATATAGCGGTGTAGATATTTCCATATTTATACAGATAACGGTGTAGAAATTTCCATGTTTATACAGATAGCGGTGTAAATATTTCCATGTTCATAGAGATCACGGTGTAGATATTTCCTTGTTTATACAAATAGCGGTGTAGTTATTTCCATGTTTATACAGATAGCGTTGAAGATATTTCCATGTATATACAGATGGCTGTGTAGATATTTCCATGTTTATACAGATGGCTTTGTAGATATTTCCATGTTTATACAGATGACTTTGTAGGTATTTCCATGTTTATACAGATGGCAGTGTAGATATTTCCATGTTTATAGAGATAGCTGTGTAGATATTTCCATGTTTATACAGATCGCGGTGTAGATATTTCCATGTTTATACAGATCGCGGTGTAGATATTTCCATGTTTATACAGATCGCGGTGTAGATACTTCCATGTTTATACAGATAGCGGTGTAGATATTTCCATGTTTTTACAGATATCGGTGTAGATATTTCCATGTTTACACAGATTGCGGTGTACGTATTTCCATCTTTCTACAGATGGCATTGTAGATATTTCCATGTTTATACAGATGGCGGTGTAGATATTTCCATGTTTATACAGATAGCGGTGTATATATTTCCATGTTTATAGAGATAGCGGTGAAGGTATTTCCATGTTTATAGACATAGCGGTGTAGATATTTCCATGTTTATATAGATGGCGTTGTAGATATTTCCATGTTTATACCGATAGCGGTGTTGGTATTTCCATGTTTATACAGATAGCGATGTAGATATTTCCATGTTTATACAGCTCGCGGTGCAGATATTTATATCTTTATACAGATGGCTTTGTAGATATTTCCTTATTCACACAGATGGCGGTGTAGTTGTTTCCGTGTTTATGCAGATGGCGGAGTAGTTAGTTCCATGTTTATGGGGATGGCAGTGTAGATATTTTCATGTTTATAGAGATGGCGGTGTAGATATTTCCATGTTTATAGAGATAGCAGTGTAGATATTTACATGTTTATACAGATGGCGGTGTAGATATTTCCATGTGTATACAGATGGCATTGTAGATATTTCCATGTTTATACAGATGACTGTATAGGTATTTCCATGTTTTTACAGATGGCAGTGCAGATATTTCCATGTTTATAGAGATAGCGGTGTAGATATTTCCATGTTTGTACAGATGGCGGTGTAGATATTTCCATCTATACACAGATGGCCGTGTAGATATTTCCATGTTTATACAGATGGCGGCATAGATATTTCCATATTTATACAGATGTCTGTGTAGATATTTCCATGGGTATACAGATGGTATTGTAGGTATTTCCATGTTTATACAGATGGTGGTGTAGATATTTCCATGTTTATTCAGATGACTGTGTAGTTATTTCCATGTTTTTACAGACGGCAGTGTAGATAGTTCAATGTTTATAGAGATGGCGCTGTAGATGTTTCCATGTTTATACAGATAACGGTGGAGATATTTCCATGTTTATACAGACATCAGTGGAGATATTTCCATGTTTATACACATAGCCGTGTACATATTTCCATGTTTATAGAGACAGCGGTGTCGGTATTTCCATGTTTATACAGACAGCGGTGCAGATATTTCCATGTTTATACAGATGCCTATGCAGATATCTCCATATTTATACAGAGGGCTGTGTAGATATTTCTATGTTTATACAGATGGCTGTGTAGATATTTCCATGTTCCTACACATGACTGTGTAGGTATTTCCAAGTTTATACAGATGGCTTTGTAGATATTTCCATGTCTATAGAGATAGCGGTGCAGATATTTCCATGTTTATACAGACAGCGGTGTAGATATTTCCATCTTTATACAGATCGTGATGTAGATATTTCCATGTTTATACAGATACCGGTGTAGATATTTCCATGTTTATACAGACCACAGTGTAGATATTTCCATGTTTATAGAGATAGCAGTGTAGATATTTCCAAGTTGGTACAGATGGCGGTGTTGATGTTTCCATCTATACACAGATTGCCGTGTAGGTAGTTCCATGTGTATACAGATGGCATTGTAGATATTTCCATGTTTATACAGATGGTGGTGTAGATGTTTCCATGTTTACACAGATGACTGTATAGGTATTTCCATGTTTATACAGATGGCGGTGTAGGTATTTCCATGTTTATAGATATAGCAGTGTAGATACTTCCATATTTATACAGATAACGGTGTAGAAATTTCCATGTTTATACAGATAGCGGTGTAAATATTTCCATGTTCATAGAGATCACGGTGTAGATATTTCCTTGTTTATACAAATAGCGGTGTAGTTATTTCCACGTTTATACAGATAGCGTTGTAGATATTTCCATGTATATACAGATGGCTGTGTAGATATTTCCATGTTTATACAGATGGCTTTGTAGATATTTCCATGTTTATACAGACGACTTTGTAGGTATTTCCATGTTTATACAGATGGCAGTGTAGATATTTCCATGTTTATAGAGATAGCTGTGTAGATATTTCCATGTTTATACAGATCGCGGTGTAGATATTTCCATGTTTATACAGATCGCGGTGTAGATATTTCCATGTTTATACACATCGCGGTGTAGATACTTCCATGTTTATACAGATAGCGGTGTAGATATTTCCATGTTTTTACAGATATCGGTGTAGATATTTCCATGTTTACACAGATTGCGGTGTACGTATTTCCATCTTTCTACAGATGGCATTGTAGATATTTCCATGTTTATACAGATGGCGGTGTAGATATTTCCATGTTTATACAGATAGCGGTGTATATATTTCCATGTTTATAGAGATAGCGGTGAAGGTATTTCCATGTTTATAGACATAGCGGTGTAGATATTTCCATGTTTATATAGATGGCGTTGTAGATATTTCCATGTTTATACCGATAGCGGTGTTGGTATTTCCATGTTTATACAGATAGCGATGTAGATATTTCCATGTTTATACAGCTCGCGGTGCAGATATTTATATCTTTATACAGATGGCTTTGTAGATATTTCCTTATTCACACAGATGGCGGTGTAGTTGTTTCCGTGTTTATGCAGATGGCGGAGTAGTTAGTTCCATGTTTATGGGGATGGCAGTGTAGATATTTTCATGTTTATAGAGATGGCGGTGTAGATATTTCCATGTTTATAGAGATAGCAGTGTAGATATTTACATGTTTATACAGATGGCGGTGTAGATATTTCCATGTGTATACAGATGGCATTGTAGATATTTCCATGTTTATACAGATGACTGTATAGGTATTTCCATGTTTTTACAGATGGCAGTGCAGATATTTCCATGTTTATAGAGATAGCGGTGTAGATATTTCCATGTTTGTACAGATGGCGGTGTAGATATTTCCATCTATACACAGATGGCCGTGTAGATATTTCCATGTTTATACAGATGGCGGCATAGATATTTCCATATTTATACAGATGTCTGTGTAGATATTTCCATGGGTATACAGATGGTATTGTAGGTATTTCCATGTTTATACAGATGGTGGTGTAGATATTTCCATGTTTATTCAGATGACTGTGTAGATATTTCCATGTTTTTACAGATGGCAGTGTAGATATTTCAATGTTTATAGAGATGGCGCTGTAGATGTTTCCATGTTTATACAGATAACGGTGGAGATATTTCCATGTTTATACAGACATCAGTGGAGATATTTCCATGTTTATACACATAGCCGTGTACATATTTCCATGTTTATAGAGACAGCGGTGTCGGTATTTCCATGTTTATACAGACAGCGGTGCAGATATTTCCATGTTTATACAGATGCCTATGCAGATATCTCCATATTTATACAGAGGGCTGTGTAGATATTTCTATGTTTATACAGATGGCTGTGTAGATATTTCCATGTTCCTACACATGACTGTGTAGGTATTTCCAAGTTTATACAGATGGCTTTGTAGATATTTCCATGTCTATAGAGATAGCGGTGCAGATATTTCCATGTTTATACAGACAGCGGTGTAGATATTTCCATCTTTATACAGATCGTGATGTAGATATTTCCATGTTTATACAGATACCGGTGTAGATATTTCCATGTTTATACAGACCACAGTGTAGATATTTCCATGTTTATAGAGATAGCAGTGTAGATATTTCCAAGTTGGTACAGATGGCGGTGTTGATGTTTCCATCTATACACAGATTGCCGTGTAGGTAGTTCCATGTGTATACAGATGGCATTGTAGATATTTCCATGTTTATACAGATGGTGGTGTAGATGTTTCCATGTTTACACAGATGACTGTATAGGTATTTCCATGTTTATACAGATGGCGGTGTAGGTATTTCCATGTTTATAGATATAGCAGTGTAGATACTTCCATATTTATACAGATAACGGTGTAGAAATTTCCATGTTTATACAGATAGCGGTGTAAATATTTCCATGTTCATAGAGATCACGGTGTAGATATTTCCTTGTTTATACAAATAGCGGTGTAGTTATTTCCACGTTTATACAGATAGCGTTGTAGATATTTCCATGTATATACAGATGGCTGTGTAGATATTTCCATGTTTATACAGATGGCTTTGTAGATATTTCCATGTTTATACAGACGACTTTGTAGGTATTTCCATGTTTATACAGATGGCAGTGTAGATATTTCCATGTTTATAGAGATAGCTGTGTAGATATTTCCATGTTTATACAGATCGCGGTGTAGATATTTCCATGTTTATACAGATCGCGGTGTAGATATTTCCATGTTTATACACATCGCGGTGTAGATACTTCCATGTTTATACAGATAGCGGTGTAGATATTTCCATGTTTTTACAGACCACAGTGTAGATATTTCCATGTTTATACAGATAGCTGTGTAGATATTTCCATGTTTATACAGATCGCGGTGTAGATATTTCCATGTTTATACAGATCGCGGTGTAGATATTTCCATGTTTATACAGATCGCGGTGTAGATACTTCCATGTTTATACAGATAGCGGTGTAGATATTTCCATGTTTTTACAGATATCGGTGTAGATATTTCCATGTTTACACAGATTGCGGTGTACGTATTTCCATCTTTCTACAGATGGCATTGTAGATATTTCCATGTTTATACAGATGGCGGTGTAGATATTTCCATGTTTATACAGATAGCGGTGTATATATTTCCATGTTTATAGAGATAGCGGTGAAGGTATTTCCATGTTTATAGACATAGCGGTGTAGATATTTCCATGTTTATATAGATGGCGTTGTAGATATTTCCATGTTTATACCGATAGCGGTGTTGGTATTTCCATGTTTATACAGATAGCGATGTAGATATTTCCATGTTTATGCAGCTCGCGGTGCAGATATTTATA
Organism: Pan paniscus; assembly: GCF_029289425.2. Classification (NCBI taxonomy): domain Eukaryota; kingdom Metazoa; phylum Chordata; class Mammalia; order Primates; family Hominidae; genus Pan; species Pan paniscus. The sequence goes on from NC_073271.2 coordinate 47,295,753, forward strand.
TCTTTATACAGATGGCTTTGTAGATATTTCCTTATTCACACAGATGGCGGTGTAGTTGTTTCCGTGTTTATGCAGATGGCGGAGTAGTTAGTTCCATGTTTATGGGGATGGCAGTGTAGATATTTTCATGTTTATAGAGATGGCGGTGTAGATATTTCCATGTTTATAGAGATAGCAGTGTAGATATTTACATGTTTATACAGATGGCGGGGTAGATATTTCCATGTGTATACAGATGGCATTGTAGATATTTCCATGTTTGTACAGATGACTGTATAGGTATTTCCATGTTTTTACAGATGGCAGTGCAGATATTTCCATGTTTATAGAGATAGCGGTGTAGATATTTCCATGTTTGTACAGATGGCGGTGTAGATATTTCCATCTATACACAGATGGCCGTGTAGATATTTCCATGTTTATACAGATGGCGGCATAGATATTTCCATATTTATACAGATGTCTGTGTAGATATTTCCATGGGTGTACAGATGGTATTGTAGGTATTTCCATGTTTATACAGATGGTGGTGTAGATATTTCCATGTTTATTCAGATGACTGTGTAGATATTTCCATGTTTTTACAGATGGCAGTGTAGATATTTCAATGTTTATAGAGATGGCGCTGTAGATGTTTCCATGTTTATACAGATAACGGTGGAGATATTTCCATGTTTATACAGACAACAGTGGAGATATTTCCATGTTTATACACATAGCCGTGTACATATTTCCATGTTTATAGAGACAGCGGTGTCGGTATTTCCATGTTTATACAGACAGCGGTGCAGATATTTCCATGTTTATACAGATGCCTATGCAGATATCTCCATATTTATACAGAGGGCTGTGTAGATATTTCTATGTTTATACAGATGGCTGTGTAGATATTTCCATGTTCCTACACATGACTGTGTAGGTATTTCCAAGTTTATACAGATGGCTTTGTAGATATTTCCATGTCTATAGAGATAGCGGTGCAGATATTTCCATGTTTATACAGATAGCGGTGTATATATTTCCATCTTTATACAGATCGTGATGTAGATATTTCCATGTTTATACAGATACCGGTGTAGATATTTCCATGTTTATACAGACCACAGTGTAGATATTTCCATGTTTATAGAGATAGCAGTGTAGATATTTCCAAGTTGGTACAGATGGCGGTGTTGATGTTTCCATCTATACACAGATTGCCGTGTAGGTAGTTCCATGTGTATACAGATGGCATTGTAGATATTTCCATGTTTATACAGATGGTGGTGTAGATCTTTCCATGTTTACACAGATGACTATATAGGTATTTCCATGTTTATACAGATGGCGGTGTAGGTATTTCCATGTTTATAGATATAGCGGTGTAGATATTTCCATATTTATACAGATAACGGTGTAGAAATTTCCATGTTTATACAGATAGCGGTGTAAATATTTCCATGTTCATACAGATCACAGTGTAGATATTTCCTTGTTTATACGAATAGCGGTGTAGTTATTTCCATGTTTATACAGATAGCGTTGTAGATATTTCCATGTATATACAGATGGCTGTGTAGATATTTCCATGTTTATACAGAAGGCTTTGTAGATATTTCCATGTTTATACAGATGACTTTGTAGGTATTTCCATGTTTATACAGATGGCAGTGTAGATATTTCCATGTTTATAGAGATAGCTGTGTAGATATTTCCATGTTTATACAGATCGCGGTGTAGATATTTCCATGTTTATACAGATCGCGGTGTAGATATTTCCATGTTTATACAGATCGCGGTGTAGATACTTCCATGTTTATACAGATAGCGGTGTAGATATTTCCATGTTTTTACAGATATCGGTGTAGATATTTCCATGTTTACAGATTGCGGTGTACGTATTTCCATCTTTCTACAGATGGCATTGTAGATATTTCCATGTTTATACAGATGGCGGTGTAGATATTTCCATGTTTATACAGATAGCGGTGTATATATTTCCATGTTTATAGAGATAGCGGTGAAGGTATTTCCATGTTTATAGACATAGCGGTGTAGATATTTCCATGTTTATATAGATGGCGTTGTAGATATTTCCATGTTTATACCGATAGCGGTGTTGGTATTTCCATGTTTATACAGATAGCGATGTAGATATTTCCATGTTTATACAGCTCGCGTTGCAGATATTTATATCTTTATACAGATGGCTTTGTAGATATTTCCTTATTCACACAGATGGCGGTGTAGTTGTTTCCGTGTTTATGCAGATGGCGGAGTAGTTAGTTCCATGTTTATGGGGATGGCAGTGTAGATATTTTCATGTTTATAGAGATGGCGGTGTAGATATTTCCATGTTTATAGAGATAGCAGTGTAGATATTTACATGTTTATACAGATGGCGGTGTAGATATTTCCATGTGTATACAGATGGCATTGTAGATATTTCCATGTTTGTACAGATGACTGTATAGGTATTTCCATGTTTTTACAGATGGCAGTGCAGATATTTCCATGTTTATAGAGATAGCGGTGTAGATATTTCCATGTTTGTACAGATGGCGGTGTAGATATTTCCATCTATACACAGATGGCCGTGTAGATATTTCGATGTTTATACAGATGGCGGCATAGATATTTCCATATTTATACAGATGTCTGTGTAGATATTTCCATGGGTGTACAGATGGTATTGTAGGTATTTCCATGTTTATACAGATGGTGGTGTAGATATTTCCATGTTTATTCAGATGACTGTGTAGATATTTCCATGTTTTTACAGATGGCAGTGTAGATATTTCAATGTTTATAGAGATGGCGCTGTAGATGTTTCCATGTTTATACAGATAACGGTGGAGATATTTCCATGTTTATACAGACAGCAGTGGAGATATTTCCATGTTTATACACATAGCCGTGTACATATTTCCATGTTTATAGAGACAGCGGTGTCGGTATTTCCATGTTTATACAGACAGCGGTGCAGATATTTCCATGTTTATACAGATGCCTATGCAGATATCTCCATATTTATACAGAGGGTTGTGTAGATATTTCTATGTTTATACAGATGGCTGTGTAGATATTTCCATGTTCCTACACATGACTGTGTAGGTATTTCCAAGTTTATACAGATGGCTTTGTAGATATTTCCATGTCTATAGAGATAGCGGTGCAGATATTTCCATGTTTATACAGATAGCGGTGTATATATTTCCATCTTTATACAGATCGTGATGTAGATATTTCCATGTTTATACAGATACCGGTGTAGATATTTCCATGTTTATACAGACCACAGTGTAGATATTTCCATGTTTATAGAGATAGCAGTGTAGATATTTCCAAGTTGGTACAGATGGCGGTGTTGATGTTTCCATCTATACACAGATTGCCGTGTAGGTAGTTCCATGTGTATACAGATGGCATTGTAGATATTTCCATGTTTATACAGATGGTGGTGTAGATATTTCCATGTTTACACAGATGACTGTATAGGTATTTCCATGTTTATACAGATGGCGGTGTAGGTATTTCCATGTTTATAGATATAGCGGTGTAGATATTTCCATATTTATACAGATAACGGTGTAGAAATTTCCATGTTTATACAGATAGCGGTGTAAATATTTCCATGTTCATACAGATCACAGTGTAGATATTTCCTTGTTTATACAAATAGCGGTGTAGTTATTTCCATGTTTATACAGATAGCGTTGTAGATATTTCCATGTATATACAGATGGCTGTGTAGATATTTCCATGTTTATACAGATGGCTTTGTAGATATTTCCATGTTTATACAGATGACTTTGTAGGTATTTCCATGTTTATACAGATGGCAGTGTAGATATTTCCATGTTTATAGAGATAGCTGTGTAGATATTTCCATGTTTATACAGATCGCGGTGTAGATATTTCCATGTTTATACAGATCGCGGTGTAGATATTTCCATGTTTATACAGATCGCGGTGTAGATACTTCCATGTTTATACAGATAGCGGTGTAGATATTTCCATGTTTTTACAGATATCGGTGTAGATATTTCCATGTTTACACAGATTGCGGTGTACGTATTTCCATCTTTCTACAGATGGCATTGTAGATATTTCCATGTTTATACAGATGGCGGTGTAGATATTTCCATGTTTATACAGATAGCGGTGTATATATTTCCATGTTTATAGAGATAGCGGTGAAGGTATTTCCATGTTTATAGACATAGCGGTGTAGATATTTCCATGTTTATATAGATGGCGTTGTAGATATTTCCATGTTTATACCGATAGCGGTGTTGGTATTTCCATGTTTATACAGATAGCGATGTAGATATTTCCATGTTTATACAGCTCGCGGTGCAGGTATTTATATCTTTATACAGATGGCTTTGTAGATATTTCCTTATTCACACAGATGGCGGTGTAGTTGTTTCCGTGTTTATGCAGATGGCGGAGTAGTTAGTTCCATGTTTATGGGGATGGCAGTGTAGATATTTTCATGTTTATAGAGATGGCGGTGTAGATATTTCCATGTTTATAGAGATAGCAGTGTAGATATTTACATGTTTATACAGATGGCGGTGTAGATATTTCCATGTGTATACAGATGGCATTGTAGATATTTCCATGTTTATAGAGATGACTGTATAGGTATTTCCATGTTTTTACAGATGGCAGTGCAGATATTTCCATGTTTATAGAGATAGCGGTGTAGATATTTCCATGTTTGTACAGATGGCGGTGTAGATATTTCCATCTATACACAGATGGCCGTGTAGATATTTCCATGTTTATACAGATGGCGGCATAGATATTTCCATATTTATACAGATGTCTGTGTAGATATTTCCATGGGTGTACAGATGGTATTGTAGGTATTTCCATGTTTATACAGATGGTGGTGTAGATATTTCCATGTTTATTCAGAAGACTGTGTAGATATTTCCATGTTTTTACAGATGGCAGTGTAGATATTTCAATGTTTATACAGATGGCGCTGTAGATGTTTCCATGTTTATACAGATAACGGTGGAGATATTTCCATGTTTATACAGACAGCAGTGGAGATATTTCCATGTTTATACACATAGCCGTGTACATATTTCCATGTTTATAGAGACAGCGGTGTCGGTATTTCCATGTTTATACAGACAGCGGTGCAGATATTTCCATGTTTATACAGATGCCTATGCAGATATCTCCATATTTATACAGAGGGCTGTGTAGATATTTCTATGTTTATACAGATGGCTGTGTAGATATTTCCATGTTCCTACACATGTCTGTGTAGGTATTTCCAAGTTTATACAGATGGCTTTGTAGATATTTCCATGTCTATAGAGATAGCGGTGCAGATATTTCCATGTTTATACAGATAGCGGTGTAGATATTTCCATCTTTATACAGATCGTGATGTAGATATTTCCATGTTTATACAGATACCGGTGTAGATATTTCCATGTTTATACAGACCACAGTGTAGATATTTCCATGTTTATAGAGATAGCAGTGTAGATATTTCCAAGTTGGTACAGATGGCGGTGTTGATGTTTCCATCTATACACAGATTGCCGTGTAGGTAGTTCCATGTGTATACAGATGGCATTGTAGATATTTCCATGTTTATACAGATGGTGGTGTAGATATTTCCATGTTTACACAGATGACTGTATAGGTATTTCCATGTTTATACAGATGGCGGTGTAGGTATTTCCATGTTTATAGATATAGCGGTGTAGATATTTCCATATTTATACAGATAACGGTGTAGAAATTTCCATGTTTATACAGATAGCGGTGTAAATATTTCCATGTTCATACAGATCACAGTGTAGATATTTCCTTGTTTATACAAATAGCGGTGTAGTTATTTCCATGTTTATACAGATAGCGTTGTAGATATTTCCATGTATATACAGATGGCTGTGTAGATATTTCAATGTTTATACAGATGGCTTTGTAGATATTTCCATGTTTATACAGATGACTTTGTAGGTATTTCCATGTTTATACAGATGGCAGTGTAGATATTTCCATGTTTATAGAGATAGCTGTGTAGATATTTCCATGTTTATACAGATCGCGGTGTAGATATTTCCATGTTTATACAGATCGCGGTGTATATATTTCCATGTTTATAGAGATAGCGGTGAAGGTATTTCCATGTTTATAGACATAGCGGTGTAGATATTTCCATGTTTATATAGATGGCGTTGTAGATATTTCCATGTTTATACCGATAGCGGTGTTGGTATTTCCATGTTTATACAGATAGCGATGTAGATATTTCCATGTCTATACAGCTCGCGGTGCAGGTATTTATATCTTTATACAGATGGCTTTGTAGATATTTCCTTATTCACACAGATGGCGGTGTAGTTGTTTCCGTGTTTATGCAGATGGCGGAGTAGTTAGTTCCATGTTTATGGGGATGGCAGTGTAGATATTTTCATGTTTATAGAGATGGCGGTGTAGATATTTCCATGTTTATAGAGATAGCAGTGTAGATATTTACATGTTTATACAGATGGCGGTGTAGATATTTCCATGTGTATACAGATGGCATTGTAGATATTTCCATGTTTATACAGATGACTGTATAGGTATTTCCATGTTTTTACAGATGGCAGTGCAGATATTTCCATGTTTATAGAGATAGCGGTGTAGATATTTCCATGTTTGTACAGATGGCGGTGTAGATATTTCCATCTATACACAGATGGCCGTGTAGATATTTCCATGTTTATACAGATGGCGGCATAGATATTTCCATATTTATACAGATGTCTGTGTAGATATTTCCATGGGTGTACAGATGGTATTGTAGGTATTTCCATGTTTATACAGATGGTGGTGTAGATATTTCCATGTTTATTCAGATGACTGTGTAGATATTTCCATGTTTTTACAGATGGCAGTGTAGATATTTCAATGTTTATAGAGATGGCGCTGTAGATGTTTCCATGTTTATACAGATAACGGTGGAGATATTTCCATGTTTATACAGACAGCAGTGGAGATATTTCCATGTTTATACACATAGCCGTGTACATATTTCCATGTTTATAGAGACAGCGGTGTCGGTATTTCCATGTTTATACAGACAGCGGTGCAGATATTTCCATGTTTATACAGATGCCTATGCAGATATCTCCATATTTATACAGAGGGCTGTGTAGATATTTCTATGTTTATACAGATGGCTGTGTAGATATTTCCATGTTCCTACACATGACTGTGTAGGTATTTCCAAGTTTATACAGATGGCTTTGTAGATATTTCCATGTCTATAGAGATAGCGGTGCAGATATTTCCATGTTTATACAGATAGCGGTGTAGATATTTCCATCTTTATACAGATCGTGATGTAGATATTTCCATGTTTATACAGATACCGGTGTAGATATTTCCATGTTTATACAGACCACAGTGTAGATATTTCCATGTTTATAGAGATAGCAGTGTAGATATTTCCAAGTTGGTACAGATGGCGGTGTTGATGTTTCCATCTATACACAGATTGCCGTGTAGGTAGTTCCATGTGTATACAGATGGCATTGTAGATATTTCCATGTTTATACAGATGGTGGTGTAGATGTTTCCATGTTTACACAGATGACTGTATAGGTATTTCCATGTTTATACAGATGGAGGTGTAGGTATTTCCATGTTTATAGATATAGCGGTGTAGATATTTCCATATTTATACAGATAACGGTGTAGAAATTTCCATGTTTATACAGATAGCGGTGTAAATATTTCCATGTTCATACAGATCACAGTGTAGATATTTCCTTGTTTATACAAATAGCGGTGTAGTTATTTCCATGTTTATACAGATAGCGTTGTAGATATTTCCATGTATATACAGATGGCTGTGTAGATATTTCCATGTTTATACAGATGGCTTTGTAGATATTTCCATGTTTATACAGATGACTTTGTAGGTATTTCCATGTTTATACAGATGGCAGTGTAGATATTTCCATGTTTATAGAGATAGCTGTGTAGATATTTCCATGTTTATACAGATCGCGGTGTAGATATTTCCATGTTTATACAGATCGCGGTGTAGATATTTCCATGTTTATACAGATCGCGGTGTAGATACTTCCATGTTTATACAGATAGCGGTGTAGATATTTCCATGTTTTTACAGATATCGGTGTAGATATTTCCATGTTTACACAGATTGCGGTGTACGTATTTCCATCTTTCTACAGATGGCATTGTAGATATTTCCATGTTTATACAGATGGCGGTGTAGATATTTCCATGTTTATACAGATAGCGGTGTATATATTTCCATGTTTATAGAGATAGCGGTGAAGGTATTTCCATGTTTATAGACATAGCGGTGTAGATATTTCCATGTTTATATAGATGGCGTTGTAGATATTTCCATGTTTATACCGATAGCGGTGTTGGTATTTCCATGTTTATACAGATAGCGATGTAGATATTTCCATGTTTATACAGCTCGCGGTGCAGATATTTATATCTTTATACAGATGGCTTTGTAGATATTTCCTTATTCACACAGATGGCGGTGTAGTTGTTTCCGTGTTTATGCAGATGGCGGAGTAGTTAGTTCGATGTTTATGGGGATGGCAGTGTAGATATTTTCATGTTTATAGAGATGGCGGTGTAGATATTTCCATGTTTATAGAGATAGCAGTGTAGATATTTACATGTTTATACAGATGGCGGTGTAGATATTTCCATGTGTATACAGATGGCATTGTAGATATTTCCATGTTTATACAGATGACTGTATAGGTATTTCCATGTTTTTACAGATGGCAGTGCAGATATTTCCATGTTTATAGAGATAGCGGTGTAGATATTTCCATGTTTGTACAGATGGCGGTGTAGGTATTTCCATCTATACACAGATGGCCGTGTAGATATTTCCATGTTTATACAGATGGCGGCATAGATATTTCCATATTTATACAGATGTCTGTGTAGATATTTCCATGGGTGTACAGATGGTATTGTAGGTATTTCCATGTTTATACAGATGGTGGTGTAGATATTTCCATGTTTATTCAGATGACTGTGTAGATATTTCCATGTTTTTACAGATGGCAGTGTAGATATTTCAATGTTTATAGAGATGGCGCTGTAGATGTTTCCATGTTTATACAGATAACGGTGGAGATATTTCCATGTTTATACAGACAGCAGTGGAGATATTTCCATGTTTATACACATAGCCGTGTACATATTTCCATGTTTATAGAGACAGCGGTGTCGGTATTTCCATGTTTATACAGACAGCGGTGCAGATATTTCCATGTTTATACAGATGCCTATGCAGATATCTCCATATTTATACAGAGGGCTGTGTAGATATTTCTATGTTTATACAGATGGCTGTGTAGATATTTCCATGTTCCTACACATGACTGTGTAGGTATTTCCAAGTTTATACAGATGGCTTTGTAGATATTTCCATGTCTATAGAGATAGCGGTGCAGATATTTCCATGTTTATACAGATAGCGGTGTATATATTTCCATCTTTATACAGATCGTGATGTAGATATTTCCATGTTTATACAGATACCGGTGTAGATATTTCCATGTTTATACAGACCACAGTGTAGATATTTCCATGTTTATAGAGATAGCAGTGTAGATATTTCCAAGTTGGTACAGATGGCAGTGTTGATGTTTCCATCTATACACAGATTGCCGTGTAGGTAGTTCCATGTGTATACAGATGGCATTGTAGATATTTCCATGTTTATACAGATGGTGGTGTAGATCTTTCCATGTTTACACAGATGACTGTATAGGTATTTCCATGTTTATACAGATGGCGGTGTAGGTATTTCCATGTTTATAGATATAGCGGTGTAGATATTTCCATATTTATACAGATAACGGTGTAGAAATTTCCATGTTTATACAGATAGCGGTGTAAATATTTCCATGTTCATACAGATCACAGTGTAGATATTTCCTTGTTTATACAAATAGCGGTGTAGTTATTTCCATGTTTATACAGATAGCGTTGTAGATATTTCCATGCATATACAGATGGCTGTGTAGATATTTCCATGTTTATACAGATGGCTTTGTAGATATTTCCATGTTTATACAGATGACTTTGTAGGTATTTCCATGTTTATACAGATGGCAGTGTAGATATTTCCATGTTTATAGAGATAGCTGTGTAGATATTTCCATGTTTATACAGATCGCGGTGTAGATATTTCCATGTTTATACAGATCGCGGTGTAGATATTTCCATGTTTATACAGATCGCGGTGTAGATACTTCCATGTTTATACAGATAGCGGTGTAGATATTTCCATGTTTTTACAGATATCGGTGTAGATATTTCCATGTTTACACAGATTGCGGTGTACGTATTTCCATCTTTCTACAGATGGCATTGTAGATATTTCCATGTTTATACAGATGGCGGTGTAGATATTTCCATGTTTATACAGATAGCGGTGTATATATTTCCATGTTTATAGAGATAGCGGTGAAGGTATTTCCATGTTTATAGACATAGCGGTGTAGATATTTCCATGTTTATATAGATGGCGTTGTAGATATTTCCATGTTTATACCGATAGCGGTGTTGGTATTTCCATGTTTATACAGATAGCGATGTAGATATTTCCATGTTTATACAGCTCGCGGTGCAGGTATTTATATCTTTATACAGATGGCTTTGTAGATATTTCCTTATTCACACAGATGGCGGTGTAGTTGTTTCCGTGTTTATGCAGATGGCGGAGTAGTTAGTTCCATGTTTATGGGGATGGCAGTGTAGATATTTTCATGTTTATAGAGATGGCGGTGTAGATATTTCCATGTTTATAGAGATAGCAGTGTAGATATTTACATGTTTATACAGATGGCGGTGTAGATATTTCCATGTGTATACAGATGGCATTGTAGATATTTCCATGTTTATACAGATGACTGTATAGGTATTTCCATGTTTTTACAGATGGCAGTGCAGATATTTCCATGTTTATAGAGATAGCGGTGTAGATATTTCCATGTTTGTACAGATGGCGGTGTAGATATTTCCATCTATACACAGATGGCCGTGTAGATATTTCCATGTTTATACAGATGGCGGCATAGATATTTCCATATTTATACAGATGTCTGTGTAGATATTTCCATGGGTGTACAGATGGTATTGTAGGTATTTCCATGTTTATACAGATGGTGGTGTAGATATTTCCATGTTTATTCAGATGACTGTGTAGATATTTCCATGTTTTTACAGATGGCAGTGTAGATATTTCAATGTTTATAGAGATGGCGCTGTAGATGTTTCCATGTTTATACAGATAACGGTGGAGATATTTCCATGTTTATACAGACAGCAGTGGAGATATTTCCATGTTTATACACATAGCCGTGTACATATTTCCATGTTTATAGAGACAGCGGTGTCGGTATTTCCATGTTTATACAGACAGCGGTGCAGATATTTCCATGTTTATACAGATGCCTATGCAGATATCTCCATATTTATACAGAGGGCTGTGTAGATATTTCTATGTTTATACAGATGGCTGTGTAGATATTTCCATGTTCCTACACATGACTGTGTAGGTATTTCCAAGTTTATACAGATGGCTTTGTAGATATTTCCATGTCTATAGAGATAGCGGTGCAGATATTTCCATGTTTATACAGATAGCGGTGTAGATATTTCCATCTTTATACAGATCGTGATGTAGATATTTCCATGTTTATACAGATACCGGTGTAGATATTTCCATGTTTATACAGACCACAGTGAGGATATTTCCATGTTTATAGAGATAGCAGTGTAGATATTTCCAAGTTGGTACAGATGGCGGTGTTGATGTTTCCATCTATACACAGATTGCCGTGTAGGTAGTTCCATGTGTATACAGATGGCATTGTAGATATTTCCATGTTTATACAGATGGTGGTGTAGATATTTCCATGTTTACACTGATGACTGTATAGGTATTTCCATGTTTATACAGATGGCGGTGTAGGTATTTCCATGTTTATAGATATAGCGGTGTAGATATTTCCATATTTATACAGATAACGGTGTAGAAATTTCCATGTTTATACAGATAGCGGTGTAAATATTTCCATGTTCATACAGATCACAGTGTAGATATTTCCTTGTTTATACAAATAGCGGTGTAGTTATTTCCATGTTTATACAGATAGCGTTGTAGATATTTCCATGTATATACAGATGGCTGTGTAGATATTTCCATGTTTATACAGATGGCTTTGTAGATATTTCCATGTTTATACAGATGACTTTGTAGGTATTTCCATGTTTATACAGATGGCAGTGTAGATATTTCCATGTTTATAGAGATAGCTGTGTAGATATTTCCATGTTTATACAGATCGCGGTGTAGATATTTCCATGTTTATACAGATCGCGGTGTAGATATTTCCATGTTTATACAGATCGCGGTGTAGATACTTCCATGTTTATACAGATAGCGGTGTAGATATTTCCATGTTTTTACAGATATCGGTGTAGATATTTACATGTTTACACAGATTGCGGTGTACGTATTTCCATCTTTCTACAGATGGCATTGTAGATATTTCCATGTTTATACAGATGGCGGTGTAGATATTTCCATGTTTATACAGATAGCGGTGTATATATTTCCATGTTTATAGAGATAGCGGTGAAGGTATTTCCATGTTTATAGACATAGCGGTGTAGATATTTCCATGTTTATATAGATGGCGTTGTAGATATTTCCATGTTTATACCGATAGCGGTGTTGGTATTTCCATGTTTATACAGATAGCGATGTAGATATTTCCATGTTTATACAGCTCGCGGTGCAGGTATTTATATCTTTATACAGATGGCTTTGTAGATATTTCCTTATTCACACAGATGGCGGTGTAGTTGTTTCCGTGTTTATGCAGATGGCGGAGTAGTTAGTTCCATGTTTATGGGGATGGCAGTGTAGATATTTTCATGTTTATAGAGATGGCGGTGTAGATATTTCCATGTTTATAGAGATAGCAGTGTAGATATTTACATGTTTATACAGATGGCGGTGTAGATATTTCCATGTGTATACAGATGGCATTGTAGATATTTCCATGTTTATAGAGATGACTGTATAGGTATTTCCATGTTTTTACAGATGGCAGTGCAGATATTTCCATGTTTATAGAGATAGCGGTGTAGATATTTCCATGTTTGTACAGATGGCGGTGTAGATATTTCCATCTATACACAGATGGCCGTGTAGATATTTCCATGTTTATACAGATGGCGGCATAGATATTTCCATATTTATACAGATGTCTGTGTAGATATTTCCATGGGTGTACAGATGGTATTGTAGGTATTTCCATGTTTATACAGATGGTGGTGTAGATATTTCCATGTTTATTCAGAAGACTGTGTAGATATTTCCATGTTTTTACAGATGGCAGTGTAGATATTTCAATGTTTATAGAGATGGCGCTGTAGATGTTTCCATGTTTATACAGATAACGGTGGAGATATTTCCATGTTTATACAGACAGCAGTGGAGATATTTCCATGTTTATACACATAGCCGTGTACATATTTCCATGTTTATAGAGACAGCGGTGTCGGTATTTCCATGTTTATACAGACAGCGGTGCAGATATTTCCATGTTTATACAGATGCCTATGCAGATATCTCCATATTTATACAGAGGGCTGTGTAGATATTTCTATGTTTATACAGATGGCTGTGTAGATATTTCCATGTTCCTACACATGACTGTGTAGGTATTTCCAAGTTTATACAGATGGCTTTGTAGATATTTCCATGTCTATAGAGATAGCGGTGCAGATATTTCCATGTTTATACAGATAGCGGTGTAGATATTTCCATCTTTATACAGATCGTGATGTAGATATTTCCATGTTTATACAGATACCGGTGTAGATATTTCCATGTTTATACAGACCACAGTGTAGATATTTCCATGTTTATAGAGATAGCAGTGTAGATATTTCCAAGTTGGTACAGACGGCGGTGTTGATGTTTCCATCTATACACAGATTGCCGTGTAGGTAGTTCCATGTGTATACAGATGGCATTGTAGATATTTCCATGTTTATACAGATGGTGGTGTAGATATTTCCATGTTTACACAGATGACTGTATAGGTATTTCCATGTTTATACAGATGGCGGTGTAGGTATTTCCATGTTTATAGATATAGCGGTGTAGATATTTCCATATTTATACAGATAACGGTGTAGAAATTTCCATGTTTATACAGATAGCGGTGTAAATATTTCCATGTTCATACAGATCACAGTGTAGATATTTCCTTGTTTATACGAATAGCGGTGTAGTTATTTCCATGTTTATACAGATAGCGTTGTAGTTATTTCCATGTATACACAGATGGCTGTGTAGATATTTCCATGTTTATACAGATGGCTTTGTAGATATTTCCATGTTTATACAGATGACTTTGTAGGTATTTCCATGTTTATACAGATGGCAGTGTAGATATTTCCATGTTTATAGAGATAGCTGTGTAGATATTTCCATGTTTATACAGATCGCGGTGTAGATATTTCCATGTTTATACAGATCGCGGTGTAGATATTTCCATGTTTATACAGATCGCGGTGTAGATACTTCCATGTTTATACAGATAGCGGTGTAGATATTTCCATGTTTTTACAGATATCGGTGTAGATATTTCCATGTTTACAGATTGCGGTGTACGTATTTCCATCTTTCTACAGATGGCATTGTAGATATTTCCATGTTTATACAGATGGCGGTGTAGATATTTCCATGTTTATACAGATAGCGGTGTATATATTTCCATGTTTATAGAGATAGCGGTGAAGGTATTTCCATGTTTATAGACATAGCGGTGTAGATATTTCCATGTTTATATAGATGGCGTTGTAGATATTTCCATGTTTATACCGATAGCGGTGTTGGTATTTCCATGTTTATACAGATAGCGATGTAGATATTTCCATGTTTATACAGCTCGCGGTGCAGATATTTATATCTTTATACAGATGGATTTGTAGATATTTCCTTATTCACACAGATGGCGGTGTAGTTGTTTCCGTGTTTATGCAGATGGCGGAGTAGTTAGTTCCATGTTTATGGGGATGGCAGTGTAGATATTTTCATGTTTATAGAGATGGCGGTGTAGATATTTCCATGTTTATAGAGATAGCAGTGTAGATATTTACATGTTTATACAGATGGCGGTGTAGATATTTCCATGTGTATACAGATGGCATTGTAGATATTTCCATGTTTGTACAGATGACTGTATAGGTATTTCCATGTTTTTACAGATGGCAGTGCAGATATTTCCATGTTTATAGAGATAGCGGTGTAGATATTTCCATGTTTGTACAGATGGCGGTGTAGATATTTCCATCTATACACAGATGGCCGTGTAGATATTTCCATGTTTATACAGATGGCGGCATAGATATTTCCATATTTATACAGATGTCTGTGTAGATATTTCCATGGGTGTACAGATGGTATTGTAGGTATTTCCATGTTTATACAGATGGTGGTGTAGATATTTCCATGTTTATTCAGATGACTGTGTAGATATTTCCATGTTTTTACAGATGGCAGTGTAGATATTTCAATGTTTATAGAGATGGCGCTGTAGATGTTTCCATGTTTATACAGATAACGGTGGAGATATTTCCATGTTTATACAGACAGCAGTGGAGATATTTCCATGTTTATACACATAGCCGTGTACATATTTCCATGTTTATAGAGACAGCGGTGTCGGTATTTCCATGTTTATACAGACAGCGGTGCAGATATTTCCATGTTTATACAGATGCCTATGCAGATATCTCCATATTTATACAGAGGGCTGTGTAGATATTTCTATGTTTATACAGATGGCTGTGTAGATATTTCCATGTTCCTACACATGACTGTGTAGGTATTTCCAAGTTTATACAGATGGCTTTGTAGATATTTCCATGTCTATAGAGATAGCGGTGCAGATATTTCCATGTTTATACAGATAGCGGTGTAGATATTTCCATCTTTATACAGATCGTGATGTAGATATTTCCATGTTTATACAGATACCGGTGTAGATATTTCCATGTTTATACAGACCACAGTGTAGATATTTCCATGTTTATAGAGATAGCAGTGTAGATATTTCCAAGTTGGTACAGATTGCGGTGTTGATGTTTCCATCTATACACAGATTGCCGTGTAGGTAGTTCCATGTGTATACAGATGGCATTGTAGATATTTCCATGTTTATACAGATGGTGGTGTAGATATTTCCATGTTTACACAGATGACTGTATAGGTATTTCCATGTTTATACAGATGGCGGTGTAGGTATTTCCATGTTTATAGATATAGCGGTGTAGATATTTCCATATTTATACAGATGGCGGTGTAGGTATTTCCATGTTTATAGATATAGCGGTGTAGATATTTCCATATTTATACAGATAACGGTGTAGAAATTTCCATGTTTATACAGATAGCGGTGTAAATATTTCCATGTTCATACAGATCACAGTGTAGATATTTCCTTGTTTATACGAATAGCGGTGTAGTTATTTCCATGTTTAAAAAGATAGCGTTGTAGATATTTCCATGTATATACAGATGGCTGTGTAGATATTTCCATGTTTATACAGATGGCTTTGTAGATATTTCCATGTTTATACAGATGACTTTGTAGGTATTTCCATGTTTATACAGATGGCAGTGTAGATATTTCCATGTTTATAGAGATAGCTGTGTTGATATTTCCATGTTTATACAGATCGCGGTGTAGATATTTCCATGTTTATACAGATCGCGGTGTAGATATTTCCATGTTTATACAGATCGCGGTGTAGATACTTCCATGTTTATACAGATAGCGGTGTAGATATTTCCATGTTTTTACAGATATCGGTGTAGATATTTCCATGTTTACACAGATTGCGGTGTACGTATTTCCATCTTTCTACAGATGGCATTGTAGATATTTGCATGTTTATACAGATGGCGGTGTTGATAATTCCATGTTTATACAGATAGCGGTGTATATATTTCCATGTTTATAGAGATAGCGGTGAAGGTATTTCCATGTTTATAGACATAGCGGTGTAGATATTTCCATGTTTATATAGATGGCGTTGTAGATATTTCCATGTTTATACCGATAGCGGTGTTGGTATTTCCATGTTTATACAGATAGCGATGTAGATATTTCCATGTTTATACAGCTTGCGGTGCAGATATTTATATCTTTATACAGATGGCTTTGTAGATATTTCCTTATTCACACAGATGGCGGTGTAGTTGTTTCCGTGTTTATGCAGATGGCGGAGTAGTTAGTTCGATGTTTATGGGGATGGCAGTGTAGATATTTTCATGTTTATAGAGATGGCGGTGTAGATATTTCCATGTTTATAGAGATAGCAGTGTAGATATTTACATGTTTATACAGATGGCGGTGTAGATATTTCCATGTGTATACAGATGGCATTGTAGATATTTCCATGTTTATACAGATGACTGTATAGGTATTTCCATGTTTTTACAGATGGCAGTGCAGATATTTCCATGTTTATAGAGATAGCGGTGTAGATATTTCCATGTTTGTACAGATGGCGGTGTAGATATTTCCATCTATACACAGATGGCCGTGTAGATATTTCCATGTTTATACAGATGGCGGCATAGATATTTCCATATTTATACAGATGTCTGTGTAGATATTTCCATGGGTGTACAGATGGTATTGTAGGTATTTCCATGTTTATACAGATGGTGGTGTAGATATTTCCATGTTTATTCAGATGACTGTGTAGATATTTCCATGTTTTTACAGATGGCAGTGTAGATATTTCAATGTTTATAGAGATGGCGCTGTAGATGTTTCCATGTTTATACAGATAACGGTGGAGGTATTTCCATGTTTATACAGACAGCAGTGGAGATATTTCCATGTTTATACACATAGCCGTGTACATATTTCCATGTTTATAGAGACAGCGGTGTCGGTATTTCCATGTTTATACAGACAGCGGTGCAGATATTTCCATGTTTATACAGATGCCTATGCAGATATCTCCATATTTATACAGAGGGCTGTGTAGATATTTCTATGTTTATACAGATGGCTGTGTAGATATTTCCATGTTCCTACACATGACTGTGTAGGTATTTCCAAGTTTATACAGATGGCTTTGTAGATATTTCCATGTCTATAGAGATAGCGGTGCAGATATTTCCATGTTTATACAGATAGCGGTGTATATATTTCCATCTTTATACAGATCGTGATGTAGATATTTCCATGTTTATACAGATACCGGTGTAGATATTTCCATGTTTATACAGACCACAGTGTAGATATTTCCATGTTTATAGAGATAGCAGTGTAGATATTTCCAAGTTGGTACAGATGGCGGTGTTGATGTTTCCATCTATACACAGATTGCCGTGTAGGTAGTTCCATGTGTATACAGATGGCATTGTAGATATTTCCATGTTTATACAGATGGTGGTGTAGATATTTCCATGTTTACACAGATGACTGTATAGGTATTTCCATGTTTATACAGATGGCGGTGTAGGTATTTCCATGTTTATAGATATAGCGGTGTAGATATTTCCATATTTATACAGATAACGGTGTAGAAATTTCCATGTTTATACAGATAGCGGTGTAAATATTTCCATGTTCATAGAGATCACGGTGTAGATATTTCCTTGTTTATACAAATAGCGGTGTAGTTATTTCCATGTTTATACAGATAGCGTTGTAGATATTTCCATGTATATACAGATGGCTGTGTAGATATTTCCATGTTTATACAGATGGCTTTGTAGATATTTCCATGTTTATACAGATGACTTTGTAGGTATTTCCATGTTTATACAGATGGCAGTGTAGATATTTCCATGTTTATAGAGATAGCTGTGTAGATATTTCCATGTTTATACAGATCGCGGTGTAGATATTTCCATGTTTATACAGATCGCGGTGTAGATATTTCCATGTTTATACACATCGCGGTGTAGATACTTCCATGTTTATACAGATAGCGGTGTAGATATTTCCATGTTTTTACAGATATCGGTGTAGATATTTCCATGTTTACACAGATTGCGGTGTACGTATTTCCATCTTTCTACAGATGGCATTGTAGATATTTCCATGTTTATACAGATGGCGGTGTAGATATTTCCATGTTTATACAGATAGCGGTGTATATATTTCCATGTTTATAGAGATAGCGGTGAAGGTATTTCCATGTTTATAGACATAGCGGTGTAGATATTTCCATGTTTATATAGATGGCGTTGTAGATATTTCCATGTTTATACCGATAGCGGTGTTGGTATTTCCATGTTTATACAGATAGCGATGTAGATATTTCCATGTTTATACAGCTCGCGGTGCAGATATTTATATCTTTATACAGATGGCTTTGTAGATATTTCCTTATTCACACAGATGGCGGTGTAGTTGTTTCCGTGTTTATGCAGATGGCGGAGTAGTTAGTTCCATGTTTATGGGGATGGCAGTGTAGATATTTTCATGTTTATAGAGATGGCGGTGTAGATATTTCCATGTTTATAGAGATAGCAGTGTAGATATTTACATGTTTATACAGATGGCGGTGTAGATATTTCCATGTGTATACAGATGGCATTGTAGATATTTCCATGTTTATACAGATGACTGTATAGGTATTTCCATGTTTTTACAGATGGCAGTGCAGATATTTCCATGTTTATAGAGATAGCGGTGTAGATATTTCCATGTTTGTACAGATGGCGGTGTAGATATTTCCATCTATACACAGATGGCCGTGTAGATATTTCCATGTTTATACAGATGGCGGCATAGATATTTCCATATTTATACAGATGTCTGTGTAGATATTTCCATGGGTATACAGATGGTATTGTAGGTATTTCCATGTTTATACAGATGGTGGTGTAGATATTTCCATGTTTATTCAGATGACTGTGTAGTTATTTCCATGTTTTTACAGATGGCAGTGTAGATAGTTCAATGTTTATAGAGATGGCGCTGTAGATGTTTCCATGTTTATACAGATAACGGTGGAGATATTTCCATGTTTATACAGACATCAGTGGAGATATTTCCATGTTTATACACATAGCCGTGTACATATTTCCATGTTTATAGAGACAGCGGTGTCGGTATTTCCATGTTTATACAGACAGCGGTGCAGATATTTCCATGTTTATACAGATGCCTATGCAGATATCTCCATATTTATACAGAGGGCTGTGTAGATATTTCTATGTTTATACAGATGGCTGTGTAGATATTTCCATGTTCCTACACATGACTGTGTAGGTATTTCCAAGTTTATACAGATGGCTTTGTAGATATTTCCATGTCTATAGAGATAGCGGTGCAGATATTTCCATGTTTATACAGACAGCGGTGTAGATATTTCCATCTTTATACAGATCGTGATGTAGATATTTCCATGTTTATACAGATACCGGTGTAGATATTTCCATGTTTATACAGACCACAGTGTAGATATTTCCATGTTTATAGAGATAGCAGTGTAGATATTTCCAAGTTGGTACAGATGGCGGTGTTGATGTTTCCATCTATACACAGATTGCCGTGTAGGTAGTTCCATGTGTATACAGATGGCATTGTAGATATTTCCATGTTTATACAGATGGTGGTGTAGATGTTTCCATGTTTACACAGATGACTGTATAGGTATTTCCATGTTTATACAGATGGCGGTGTAGGTATTTCCATGTTTATAGATATAGCAGTGTAGATACTTCCATATTTATACAGATAACGGTGTAGAAATTTCCATGTTTATACAGATAGCGGTGTAAATATTTCCATGTTCATAGAGATCACGGTGTAGATATTTCCTTGTTTATACAAATAGCGGTGTAGTTATTTCCACGTTTATACAGATAGCGTTGTAGATATTTCCATGTATATACAGATGGCTGTGTAGATATTTCCATGTTTATACAGATGGCTTTGTAGATATTTCCATGTTTATACAGACGACTTTGTAGGTATTTCCATGTTTATACAGATGGCAGTGTAGATATTTCCATGTTTATAGAGATAGCTGTGTAGATATTTCCATGTTTATACAGATCGCGGTGTAGATATTTCCATGTTTATACAGATCGCGGTGTAGATATTTCCATGTTTATACACATCGCGGTGTAGATACTTCCATGTTTATACAGATAGCGGTGTAGATATTTCCATGTTTTTACAGATATCGGTGTAGATATTTCCATGTTTACACAGATTGCGGTGTACGTATTTCCATCTTTCTACAGATGGCATTGTAGATATTTCCATGTTTATACAGATGGCGGTGTAGATATTTCCATGTTTATACAGATAGCGGTGTATATATTTCCATGTTTATAGAGATAGCGGTGAAGGTATTTCCATGTTTATAGACATAGCGGTGTAGATATTTCCATGTTTATATAGATGGCGTTGTAGATATTTCCATGTTTATACCGATAGCGGTGTTGGTATTTCCATGTTTATACAGATAGCGATGTAGATATTTCCATGTTTATACAGCTCGCGGTGCAGATATTTATATCTTTATACAGATGGCTTTGTAGATATTTCCTTATTCACACAGATGGCGGTGTAGTTGTTTCCGTGTTTATGCAGATGGCGGAGTAGTTAGTTCCATGTTTATGGGGATGGCAGTGTAGATATTTTCATGTTTATAGAGATGGCGGTGTAGATATTTCCATGTTTATAGAGATAGCAGTGTAGATATTTACATGTTTATACAGATGGCGGTGTAGATATTTCCATGTGTATACAGATGGCATTGTAGATATTTCCATGTTTATACAGATGACTGTATAGGTATTTCCATGTTTTTACAGATGGCAGTGCAGATATTTCCATGTTTATAGAGATAGCGGTGTAGATATTTCCATGTTTGTACAGATGGCGGTGTAGATATTTCCATCTATACACAGATGGCCGTGTAGATATTTCCATGTTTATACAGATGGCGGCATAGATATTTCCATATTTATACAGATGTCTGTGTAGATATTTCCATGGGTATACAGATGGTATTGTAGGTATTTCCATGTTTATACAGATGGTGGTGTAGATATTTCCATGTTTATTCAGATGACTGTGTAGATATTTCCATGTTTTTACAGATGGCAGTGTAGATATTTCAATGTTTATAGAGATGGCGCTGTAGATGTTTCCATGTTTATACAGATAACGGTGGAGATATTTCCATGTTTATACAGACATCAGTGGAGATATTTCCATGTTTATACACATAGCCGTATACATATTTCCATGTTTATAGAGACAGCGGTGTCGGTATTTCCATGTTTATACAGACAGCGGTGCAGATATTTCCATGTTTATACAGATTCCTATGCAGATATCTCCATATTTATACAGAGGGCTGTGTAGATATTTCTATGTTTATACAGATGGCTGTGTAGATATTTCCATGTTCCTACACATGACTGTGTAGGTATTTCCAAGTTTATACAGATGGCTTTGTAGATATTTCCATGTCTATAGAGATAGCGGTGCAGATATTTCCATGTTTATACAGATAGCGGTGTATATATTTCCATCTTTATACAGATCGTGATGTAGATATTTCCATGTTTATACAGATACCGGTGTAGATATTTCCATGTTTATACAGACCACAGTGTAGATATTTCCATGTTTATAGAGATAGCAGTGTAGATATTTCCAAGTTGGTACAGATGGCGGTGTTGATGTTTCCATCTATACACAGATTGCCGTGTAGGTAGTTCCATGTGTATACAGATGGCATTGTAGATATTTCCATGTTTATACAGATGGTGGTGTAGATCTTTCCATGTTTACACAGATGACTGTATAGGTATTTCCATGTTTATACAGATGGCGGTGTAGGTATTTCCATGTTTATAGATATAGCGGTGTAGATATTTCCATATTTATACAGATAACGGTGTAGAAATTTCCATGTTTATACAGATAGCGGTGTAAATATTTCCATGTTCATACAGATCACAGTTTAGATATTTCCTTGTTTATACAAATAGCGATGTAGTTATTTCCACGTTTATACAGATAGCGTTGTAGATATTTCCATGTATATACAGATGGCTGTGTAGATATTTCCATGTTTATACAGATGGCTTTGTAGATATTTCCATGTTTATACAGATGACTTTGTAGGTATTTCCATGTTTATACAGATGGCAGTGTAGATATTTCCATGTTTATAGAGATAGCTGTGTAGATATTTCCATGTTTATACAGATCGCGGTGTAGATATTTCCATGTTTATACAGATCGCGGTGTAGATATTTCCATGTTTATACACATCGCGGTGTAGATACTTCCATGTTTATACAGATAGCGGTGTAGATATTTCCATGTTTTTACAGATATCGGTGTAGATATTTCCATGTTTACACAGATTGCGGTGTACGTATTTCCATCTTTCTACAGATGGCATTGTAGATATTTCCATGTTTATACAGATGGCGGTGTAGATATTTCCATGTTTATACAGATAGCGGTGTATATATTTCCATGTTTATAGAGATAGCGGTGAAGGTATTTCCATGTTTATAGACATAGCGGTGTAGATATTTCCATGTTTATATAGATGGCGTTGTAGATATTTCCATGTTTATACCGATAGCGGTGTTGGTATTTCCATGTTTATACAGATAGCGATGTAGATATTTCCATGTTTATGCAGCTCGCGGTGCAGATATTTATATCTTTATACAGATGGCTTTGTAGATATTTCCTTATTCACACAGATGGCGGTGTAGTTGTTTCCGTGTTTATGCAGATGGCGGAGTAGTTAGTTCCATGTTTATGGGGATGGCAGTGTAGATATTTTCATGTTTATAGAGATGGCGGTGTAGATATTTCCATGTTTATAGAGATAGCAGTGTAGATATTTACATGTTTATACAGATGGCGGGGTAGATATTTCCATGTGTATACAGATGGCATTGTAGATATTTCCATGTTTATACAGATGACTGTATAGGTATTTCCATGTTTTTACAGATGGCAGTGCAGATATTTCCATGTTTATAGAGATAGCGGTATAGATATTTCCATGTTTGTACAGATGGCGGTGTAGATATTTCCATCTATACACAGATGGCCGTGTAGATATTTCGATGTTTATACAGATGGCGGCATAGATATTTCCATATTTATACAGATGTCTGTGTAGATATTTCCATGGGTGTACAGATGGTATTGTAGGTATTTCCATGTTTATGCAGATGGTGGTGTAGATATTTCCATGTTTATTCAGATGACTGTGTAGATATTTCCATGTTTTTACAGATGGCAGTGTAGATATTTCAATGTTTATAGAGATGGCGCTGTAGATGTTTCCATGTTTATACAGATAACGGTGGAGATATTTCCATGTTTATACAGACAGCAGTGGAGATATTTCCATGTTTATACACATAGCCGTGTACATATTTCCATGTTTATAGAGACAGCGGTGTCGGTATTTCCATGTTTATACAGACAGCGGTGCAGATATTTCCATGTTTATACAGATGCCTATGCAGATATCTCCATATTTATACAGAGGGCTGTGTAGATATTTCTATGTTTATACAGATGGCTGTGTAGATATTTCCATGTTCCTACACATGACTGTGTAGGTATTTCCAAGTTTATACAGATGGCTTTGTAGATATTTCCATGTCTATAGAGATAGCGGTGCAGATATTTCCATGTTTATACAGATAGCGGTGTATATACTTCCATCTTTATACAGATCGTGATGTAGATATTTCCATGTTTATACAGATACCGGTGTAGATATTTCCATGTTTATACAGACCACAGTGTAGATATTTCCATGTTTATAGAGATAGCAGTGTAGATATTTCCAAGTTGGTACAGATGGCGGTGTTGATGTTTCCATCTATACACAGATTGCCGTGTAGGTAGTTCCATGTGTATACAGATGGCATTGTAGATATTTCCATGTTTATACAGATGGTGGTGTAGATATTTCCATGTTTACACAGATGACTGTATAGGTATTTCCATGTTTATACAGATGGCGGTGTAGGTATTTCCATGTTTATAGATATAGCGGTGTAGATATTTCCATATTTATACAGATAACTGTGTAGAAATTTCCATGTTTATACAGATAGCGGTGTAAATATTTCCATGTTCATACAGATCACAGTGTAGATATTTCCTTGTTTATACAAATAGCGGTGTAGTTATTTCCATGTTTATACAGATAGCGTTGTAGATATTTCCATGTATATACAGATGGCTGTGTAGATATTTCCATGTTTATACAGATGGCTTTGTAGATATTTCCATGTTTATACAGATGACTTTGTAGGTATTTCCATGTTTATACAGATGGCAGTGTAGATATTTCCATGTTTATAGAGATAGCTGTGTAGATATTTCCATGTTTATACAGATCGTGTTGTAGATATTTCCATGTTTATACAGATCGCGGTGTAGATATTTCCATGTTTATACAGATCGCGGTGTAGATACTTCCATGTTTATACAGATAGCGGTGTAGATATTTCCATGTTTTTACAGATATCGGTGTAGATATTTCCATGTTTACACAGATTGCGGTGTACGTATTTCCATCTTTCTACAGATGGCATTGTAGATATTTCCATGTTTATACAGATGGCGGTGTAGATATTTCCATGTTTATACAGATAGCGGTGTATATATTTCCATGTTTATAGAGATAGCGGTGAAGGTATTTCCATGTTTATAGACATAGCGGTGTAGATATTTCCATGTTTATATAGATGGCGTTGTAGATATTTCCATGTTTATACCGATAGCGGTGTTGGTATTTCCATGTTTATACAGATAGCGATGTAGATATTTCCATGTTTATACAGCTCGTGGTGCAGATATTTATATCTTTATACAGATGGCTTTGTAGATATTTCCTTATTCACACAGATGGCGGTGTAGTTGTTTCCGTGTTTATGCAGATGGCGGAGTAGTTAGTTCCATGTTTATGGGGATGGCAGTGTAGATATTTTCATGTTTATAGAGATGGCGGTGTAGATATTTCCATGTTTATAGAGATAGCAGTGTAGATATTTACATGTTTATACAGATGGCGGTGTAGATATTTCCATGTGTATACAGATGGCATTGTAGATATTTCCATGTTTATACAGATGACTGTATAGGTATTTCCATGTTTTTACAGATGGCAGTGCAGATATTTCCATGTTTATAGAGATAGCGGTGTAGATATTTCCATGTTTGTACAGATGGCGGTGTAGATATTTCCATCTATACACAGATGGCCGTGTAGATATTTCGATGTTTATACAGATGGCGGCATAGATATTTCCATATTTATACAGATGTCTGTGTAGATATTTCCATGGGTGTACAGATGGTATTGTAGGTATTTCCATGTTTATACAGATGGTGGTGTAGATATTTCCATGTTTATTCAGATGACTGTGTAGATATTTCCATGTTTTTACAGATGGCAGTGTAGATATTTCAATGTTTATAGAGATGGCGCTGTAGATGTTTCCATGTTTATACAGATAACGGTGGAGATATTTCCATGTTTATACAGACAGCAGTGGAGATATTTCCATGTTTATACACATAGCCGTGTACATATTTCCATGTTTATAGAGACAGCGGTGTCGGTATTTCCATGTTTATACAGACAGCGGTGCAGATATTTCCATGTTTATACAGATGCCTATGCAGATATCTCCATATTTATACAGAGGGTTGTGTAGATATTTCTATGTTTATACAGATGGCTGTGTAGATATTTCCATGTTCCTACACATGACTGTGTAGGTATTTCCAAGTTTATACAGATGGCTTTGTAGATATTTCCATGTCTATAGAGATAGCGGTGCAGATATTTCCATGTTTATACAGATACCGGTGTAGATATTTCCATGTTTATACAGACCACAGTGTAGATATTTCCATGTTTATAGAGATAGCAGTGTAGATATTTCCAAGTTGGTACAGATGGCGGTGTTGATGTTTCCATCTATACACAGATTGCCGTGTAGGTAGTTCCATGTGTATACAGATGGCATTGTAGATATTTCCATGTTTATACAGATGGTGGTGTAGATATTTCCATGTTTACACAGATGACTGTATAGGTATTTCCATGTTTATACAGATGGCGGTGTAGGTATTTCCATGTTTATAGATATAGCGGTGTAGATATTTCCATATTTATACAGATAACGGTGTAGAAATTTCCATGTTTATACAGATAGCGGTGTAAATATTTCCATGTTCATACAGATCACAGTGTAGATATTTCCTTGTTTATACAAATAGCGGTGTAGTTATTTCCATGTTTATACAGATAGCGTTGTAGATATTTCCATGTATATACAGATGGCTGTGTAGATATTTCCATGTTTATACAGATGGCTTTGTAGATATTTCCATGTTTATACAGATGACTTTGTAGGTATTTCCATGTTTATACAGATGGCAGTGTAGATATTTCCATGTTTATAGAGATAGCTGTGTAGATATTTCCATGTTTATACAGATCGCGTTGTAGATATTTCCATGTTTATACAGATCGCGGTGTAGATATTTCCATGTTTATACAGATCGCGGTGTAGATACTTCCATGTTTATACAGATAGCGGTGTAGATATTTCCATGTTTTTACAGATATCGGTGTAGATATTTCCATGTTTACACAGATTGCGGTGTACGTATTTCCATCTTTCTACAGATGGCATTGTAGATATTTCCATGTTTATACAGATGGCGGTGTAGATATTTCCATGTTTATACAGATAGCGGTGTATATATTTCCATGTTTATAGAGATAGCGGTGAAGGTATTTCCATGTTTATAGACATAGCGGTGTAGATATTTCCATGTTTATATAGATGGCGTTGTAGATATTTCCATGTTTTTACCGATAGCGGTGTTGGTATTTCCATGTTTATACAGATAGCGATGTAGATATTTCCATGTTTATACAGCTCGCGGTGCAGATATTTATATCTTTATACAGATGGCTTTGTAGATATTTCCTTATTCACACAGATGGCGGTGTAGTTGTTTCCGTGTTTATGCAGATGGCGGAGTAGTTAGTTCGATGTTTATGGGGATGGCAGTGTAGATATTTTCATGTTTATAGAGATGGTGGTGTAGATATTTCCATGTTTATAGAGATAGCAGTGTAGATATTTACATGTTTATACAGATGGCGGTGTAGATATTTCCATGTGTATACAGATGGCATTGTAGATATTTCCATGTTTATACAGATGACTGTATAGGTATTTCCATGTTTTTACAGATGGCAGTGCAGATATTTCCATGTTTATAGAGATAGCGGTGTAGATATTTCCATGTTTGTACAGATGGCGGTGTAGGTATTTCCATCTATACACAGATGGCCGTGTAGATATTTCCATGTTTATACAGATGGCGGCATAGATATTTCCATATTTATACAGATGTCTGTGTAGATATTTCCATGGGTGTACAGATGGTATTGTAGGTATTTCCATGTTTATACAGATGGTGGTGTAGATATTTCCATGTTTATTCAGATGACTGTGTAGATATTTCCATGTTTTTACCGATGGCAGTGTAGATATTTCAATGTTTATAGAGATGGCGCTGTAGATGTTTCCATGTTTATACAGATAACGGTGGAGATATTTCCATGTTTATACAGACAGCAGTGGAGATATTTCCATGTTTATACACATAGCCGTGTACATATTTCCATGTTTATAGAGACAGCGGTGTCGGTATTTCCATGTTTATACAGACAGCGGTGCAGATATTTCCATGTTTATACAGATGCCTATGCAGATATCTCCATATTTATACAGAGGGCTGTGTAGATATTTCTATGTTTATACAGATGGCTGTGTAGATATTTCCATGTTCCTACACATGACTGTGTAGGTATTTCCAAGTTTATACAGATGGCTTTGTAGATATTTCCATGTCTATAGAGATAGCGGTGCAGATATTTCCATGTTTATACAGATAGCGGTGTATATATTTCCATCTTATACAGATCGTGATGTAGATATTTCCATGTTTATACAGATACCGGTGTAGATATTTCCATGTTTATACAGACCACAGTGTAGATATTTCCATGTTTATAGAGATAGCAGTGTAGATATTTCCAAGTTGGTACAGATGGCAGTGTTGATGTTTCCATCTATACACAGATTGCCGTGTAGGTAGTTCCATGTGTATACAGATGGCATTGTAGATATTTCCATGTTTATACAGATGGTGGTGTAGATATTTCCATGTTTACACAGATGACTGTATAGGTATTTCCATGTTTATACAGATGGCGGTGTAGGTATTTCCATGTTTATAGATATAGCGGTGTAGATATTTCCATATTTATACAGATAACGGTGTAGAAATTTCCATGTTTATACAGATAGCGGTGTAAATATTTCCATGTTCATACAGATCACAGTGTAGATATTTCCTTGTTTATACAAATAGCGGTGTAGTTATTTCCATGTTTATACAGATAGCGTTGTAGATATTTCCATGTATATACAGATGGCTGTGTAGATATTTCCATGTTTATACAGATGGCTTTGTAGATATTTCCATGTTTATACAGATGACTTTGTAGGTATTTCCATGTTTATACAGATGGCAGTGTAGATATTTCCATGTTTATAGAGATAGCTGTGTAGATATTTCCATGTTTATACAGATCGCGGTGTAGATATTTCCATGTTTATACAGATCGCGGTGTAGATATTTCCATGTTTATACAGATCGCGGTGTAGATACTTCCATGTTTATACAGATAGCGGTGTAGATATTTCCATGTTTTTACAGATATCGGTGTAGATATTTCCATGTTTACACAGATTGCGGTGTACGTATTTCCATCTTTCTACAGATGGCATTGTAGATATTTCCATGTTTATACAGATGGCGGTGTAGATATTTCCATGTTTATACAGATAGCGGTGTATATATTTCCATGTTTATAGAGATAGCGGTGAAGGTATTTCCATGTTTATAGACATAGCGGTGTAGATATTTCCATGTTTATATAGATGGCGTTGTAGATATTTCCATGTTTATACCGATAGCGGTGTTGGTATTTCCATGTTTATACAGATAGCGATGTAGATATTTCCATGTTTATACAGCTCGCGGTGCAGATATTTATATCTTTATACAGATGGCTTTGTAGATATTTCCTTATTCACACAGATGGCGGTGTGGTTGTTTCCGTGTTTATGCAGATGGCGGAGTAGTTAGTTCCATGTTTATGGGGATGGCAGTGTAGATATTTTCATGTTTATAGAGATGGCGGTGTAGATATTTCCATGTTTATAGAGATAGCAGTGTAGATATTTACATGTTTATACAGATGGCGGTGTAGATATTTCCATGTGTATACAGATGGCATTGTAGATATTTCCATGTTTATACAGATGACTGTATAGGTATTTCCATGTTTTTACAGATGGCAGTGCAGATATTTCCATGTTTATAGAGATAGCGGTGTAGATATTTCCATGTTTGTACAGATGGCGGTGTAGGTATTTCCATCTATACACAGATGGCCGTGTAGATATTTCCATGTTTATACAGATGGCGGCATAGATATTTCCATATTTATACAGATGTCTGTGTAGATATTTCCATGGGTGTACAGATGGTATTGTAGGTATTTCCATGTTTATACAGATGGTGGTGTAGATATTTCCATGTTTATTCAGATGACTGTGTAGATATTTCCATGTTTTTACCGATGGCAGTGTAGATATTTCAATGTTTATAGAGATGGCGCTGTAGATGTTTCCATGTTTATACAGATAACGGTGGAGATATTTCCATGTTTATACAGACAGCAGTGGAGATATTTCCATGTTTATACACATAGCCGTGTACATATTTCCATGTTTATAGAGACAGCGGTGTCGGTATTTCCATGTTTATACAGACAGCGGTGCAGATATTTCCATGTTTATACAGATGCCTATGCAGATATCTCCATATTTATACAGAGGGCTGTGTAGATATTTCTATGTTTATACAGATGGCTGTGTAGATATTTCCATGTTCCTACACATGACTGTGTAGGTATTTCCAAGTTTATACAGATGGCTTTGTAGATATTTCCATGTCTATAGAGATAGCGGTGCAGATATTTCCATGTTTATACAGATAGCGGTGTATATATTTCCATCTTATACAGATCGTGATGTAGATATTTCCATGTTTATACAGATACCGGTGTAGATATTTCCATGTTTATACAGACCACAGTGTAGATATTTCCATGTTTATAGAGATAGCAGTGTATATATTTCCAAGTTGGTACAGATGGCAGTGTTGATGTTTCCATCTATACACAGATTGCCGTGTAGGTAGTTCCATGTGTATACAGATGGCATTGTAGATATTTCCATGTTTATACAGATGGTGGTGTAGATATTTCCATGTTTACACAGATGACTGTATAGGTATTTCCATGTTTATACAGATGGCGGTGTAGGTATTTCCATGTTTATAGATATAGCGGTGTAGATATTTCCATATTTATACAGATAACGGTGTAGAAATTTCCATGTTTATACAGATAGCGGTGTAAATATTTCCATGTTCATACAGATCACAGTGTAGATATTTCCTTGTTTATACAAATAGCGGTGTAGTTATTTCCATGTTTATACAGATAGCGTTGTAGATATTTCCATGTATATACAGATGGCTGTGTAGATATTTCCATGTTTATACAGATGGCTTTGTAGATATTTCCATGTTTATACAGATGACTTTGTAGGTATTTCCATGTTTATACAGATGGCAGTGTAGATATTTCCATGTTTATAGAGATAGCTGTGTAGATATTTCCATGTTTATACAGATCGCGGTGTAGATATTTCCATGTTTATACAGATCGCGGTGTAGATATTTCCATGTTTATACAGATCGCGGTGTAGATACTTCCATGTTTATACAGATAGCGGTGTAGATATTTCCATGTTTTTACAGATATCGGTGTAGATATTTCCATGTTTACACAGATTGCGGTGTACGTATTTCCATCTTTCTACAGATGGCATTGTAGATATTTCCATGTTTATACAGATGGCGGTGTAGATATTTCCATGTTTATACAGATAGCGGTGTATATATTTCCATGTTTATAGAGATAGCGGTGAAGGTATTTCCATGTTTATAGACATAGCGGTGTAGATATTTCCATGTTTATATAGATGGCGTTGTAGATATTTCCATGTTTATACCGATAGCGGTGTTGGTATTTCCATGTTTATACAGATAGCGATGTAGATATTTCCATGTTTATACAGCTCGCGGTGCAGATATTTATATCTTTATACAGATGGCTTTGTAGATATTTCCTTATTCACACAGATGGCGGTGTGGTTGTTTCCGTGTTTATGCAGATGGCGGAGTAGTTAGTTCCATGTTTATGGGGATGGCAGTGTAGATATTTTCATGTTTATAGAGATGGCGGTGTAGATATTTCCATGTTTATAGAGATAGCAGTGTAGATATTTACATGTTTATACAGATGGCGGTGTAGATATTTCCATGTGTATACAGATGGCATTGTAGATATTTCCATGTTTATACAGATGACTGTATAGGTATTTCCATGTTTTTACAGATGGCAGTGCAGATATTTCCATGTTTATAGAGATAGCGGTGTAGATATTTCCATGTTTGTACAGATGGCGGTGTAGATATTTCCATCTATACACAGATGGTCGTGTAGATATTTCCATGTTTATACAGATGGCGGCATAGATATTTCCATATTTATACAGATGTCTGTGTAGATATTTCCATGGGTGTACAGATGGTATTGTAGGTATTTCCATGTTTACAGATGGTGGTGTAGATATTTCCATGTTTATTCAGATGACTGTGTAGATATTTCCATGTTTTTACAGATGGCAGTGTAGATATTTCAATGTTTATAGAGATGGCGCTGTAGATGTTTCCATGTTTATACAGATAACGGTGGAGATATTTCCATGTTTATACAGACATCAGTGGAGATATTTCCATGTTTATACACATAGCCGTGTATATATTTCCATGTTTATAGAGACAGCGGTGTCGGTATTTCCATGTTTATACAGACAGCGGTGCAGATATTTCCATGTTTATACAGATGCCTATGCAGATAACTCCATATTTATACAGAGGGCTGTGTAGATATTTCTATGTTTATACAGATGGCTGTGTAGATATTTCCATGTTCCTACACATGACTGTGTAGGTATTTCCAAGTTTAAACAGATGGCTTTGTAGATATTTCCATGTCTATAGAGATAGCGGTGCAGATATTTCCATGTTTATACAGATAGCGGTGTAGATATTTCCATCTTTATACAGATCGTGATGTAGATATTTCCATGTTTATACAGATACCGGTGTAGATATTTCCATGTTTATACAGACCACAGTGTAGATATTTCCATGTTTATAGAGATAGCAGTGTAGATATTTCCAAGTTGGTACAGATGGCGGTGTTGATGTTTCCATCTATACACAGATTGCCGTGTAGGTAGTTCCATGTGTATACAGATGGCATTGTAGATATTTCCATGTTTATACAGATGGTGGTGTAGATGTTTCCATGTTTACACAGATGACTGTATAGGTATTTCCATGTTTATACAGATGGCGGTGTAGGTATTTCCATGTTTATAGATATAGCGGTGTAGATATTTCCATATTTATACAGATAACGGTGTAGAAATTTCCATGTTTATACAGATAGCGGTGTAAATATTTCCATGTTCATAGAGATCACGGTGTAGATATTTCCTTGTTTATACAAATAGCGGTGTAGTTATTTCCATGTTTATACAGATAGCGTTGAAGATATTTCCATGTATATACAGATGGCTGTGTAGATATTTCCATGTTTATACAGATGGCTTTGTAGATATTTCCATGTTTATACAGATGACTTTGTAGGTATTTCCATGTTTATACAGATGGCAGTGTAGATATTTCCATGTTTATAGAGATAGCTGTGTAGATATTTCCATGTTTATACAGATCGCGGTGTAGATATTTCCATGTTTATACAGATCGCGGTGTAGATATTTCCATGTTTATACAGATCGCGGTGTAGATACTTCCATGTTTATACAGATAGCGGTGTAGATATTTCCATGTTTTTACAGATATCGGTGTAGATATTTCCATGTTTACACAGATTGCGGTGTACGTATTTCCATCTTTCTACAGATGGCATTGTAGATATTTCCATGTTTATACAGATGGCGGTGTAGATATTTCCATGTTTATACAGATAGCGGTGTATATATTTCCATGTTTATAGAGATAGCGGTGAAGGTATTTCCATGTTTATAGACATAGCGGTGTAGATATTTCCATGTTTATATAGATGGCGTTGTAGATATTTCCATGTTTATACCGATAGCGGTGTTGGTATTTCCATGTTTATACAGATAGCGATGTAGATATTTCCATGTTTATACAGCTCGCGGTGCAGATATTTATATCTTTATACAGATGGCTTTGTAGATATTTCCTTATTCACACAGATGGCGGTGTAGTTGTTTCCGTGTTTATGCAGATGGCGGAGTAGTTAGTTCCATGTTTATGGGGATGGCAGTGTAGATATTTTCATGTTTATAGAGATGGCGGTGTAGATATTTCCATGTTTATAGAGATAGCAGTGTAGATAATTACATGTTTATACAGATGGCGGTGTAGATATTTCCATGTGTATACAGATGGCATTGTAGATATTTCCATGTTTATACAGATGACTGTATAGGTATTTCCATGTTTTTACAGATGGCAGTGCAGATATTTCCATGTTTATAGAGATAGCGGTGTAGATATTTCCATGTTTGTACAGATGGCGGTGTAGATATTTCCATCTATACACAGATGGTCGTGTAGATATTTCCATGTTTATACAGATGGCGGCATAGATATTTCCATATTTATACAGATGTCTGTGTAGATATTTCCATGGGTGTACAGATGGTATTGTAGGTATTTCCATGTTTACAGATGGTGGTGTAGATATTTCCATGTTTATTCAGATGACTGTGTAGATATTTCCATGTTTTTACAGATGGCAGTGTAGATATTTCAATGTTTATAGAGATGGCGCTGTAGATGTTTCCATGTTTATACAGATAACGGTGGAGATATTTCCATGTTTATACAGACATCAGTGGAGATATTTCCATGTTTATACACATAGCCGTGTATATATTTCCATGTTTATAGAGACAGCGGTGTCGGTATTTCCATGTTTATACAGACAGCGGTGCAGATATTTCCATGTTTATACAGATGCCTATGCAGATAACTCCATATTTATACAGAGGGCTGTGTAGATATTTCTATGTTTATACAGATGGCTGTGTAGATATTTCCATGTTCCTACACATGACTGTGTAGGTATTTCCAAGTTTAAACAGATGGCTTTGTAGATATTTCCATGTCTATAGAGATAGCGGTGCAGATATTTCCATGTTTATACAGATAGCGGTGTAGATATTTCCATCTTTATACAGATCGTGATGTAGATATTTCCATGTTTATACAGATACCGGTGTAGATATTTCCATGTTTATACAGACCACAGTGTAGATATTTCCATGTTTATAGAGATAGCAGTGTAGATATTTCCAAGTTGGTACAGATGGCGGTGTTGATGTTTCCATCTATACACAGATTGCCGTGTAGGTAGTTCCATGTGTATACAGATGGCATTGTAGATATTTCCATGTTTATACAGATGGTGGTGTAGATGTTTCCATGTTTACACAGATGACTGTATAGGTATTTCCATGTTTATACAGATGGCGGTGTAGGTATTTCCATGTTTATAGATATAGCGGTGTAGATATTTCCATATTTATACAGATAACGGTGTAGAAATTTCCATGTTTATACAGATAGCGGTGTAAATATTTCCATGTTCATAGAGATCACGGTGTAGATATTTCCTTGTTTATACAAATAGCGGTGTAGTTATTTCCATGTTTATACAGATAGCGTTGAAGATATTTCCATGTATATACAGATGGCTGTGTAGATATTTCCATGTTTATACAGATGGCTTTGTAGATATTTCCATGTTTATACAGATGACTTTGTAGGTATTTCCATGTTTATACAGATGGCAGTGTAGATATTTCCATGTTTATAGAGATAGCTGTGTAGATATTTCCATGTTTATACAGATCGCGGTGTAGATATTTCCATGTTTATACAGATCGCGGTGTAGATATTTCCATGTTTATACAGATCGCGGTGTAGATACTTCCATGTTTATACAGATAGCGGTGTAGATATTTCCATGTTTTTACAGATATCGGTGTAGATATTTCCATGTTTACACAGATTGCGGTGTACGTATTTCCATCTTTCTACAGATGGCATTGTAGATATTTCCATGTTTATACAGATGGCGGTGTAGATATTTCCATGTTTATACAGATAGCGGTGTATATATTTCCATGTTTATAGAGATAGCGGTGAAGGTATTTCCATGTTTATAGACATAGCGGTGTAGATATTTCCATGTTTATATAGATGGCGTTGTAGATATTTCCATGTTTATACCGATAGCGGTGTTGGTATTTCCATGTTTATACAGATAGCGATGTAGATATTTCCATGTTTATACAGCTCGCGGTGCAGATATTTATATCTTTATACAGATGGCTTTGTAGATATTTCCTTATTCACACAGATGGCGGTGTAGTTGTTTCCGTGTTTATGCAGATGGCGGAGTAGTTAGTTCCATGTTTATGGGGATGGCAGTGTAGATATTTTCATGTTTATAGAGATGGCGGTGTAGATATTTCCATGTTTATAGAGATAGCAGTGTAGATAATTACATGTTTATACAGATGGCGGTGTAGATATTTCCATGTGTATACAGATGGCATTGTAGATATTTCCATGTTTATACAGATGACTGTATAGGTATTTCCATGTTTTTACAGATGGCAGTGCAGATATTTCCATGTTTATAGAGATAGCGGTGTAGATATTTCCATGTTTGTACAGATGGCGGTGTAGATATTTCCATCTATACACAGATGGCCGTGTAGATATTTCCATGTTTATACAGATGGCGGCATAGATATTTCCATATTTATACAGATGTCTGTGTAGATATTTCCATGGGTATACAGATGGTATTGTAGGTATTTCCATGTTTATACAGATGGTGGTGTAGATATTTCCATGTTTATTCAGATGACTGTGTAGTTATTTCCATGTTTTTACAGATGGCAGTGTAGATATTTCAATGTTTATAGAGATGGCGCTGTAGATGTTTCCATGTTTATACAGATAACGGTGGAGATATTTCCATGTTTATACAGACATCAGTGGAGATATTTCCATGTTTATACACATAGCCGTGTATATATTTCCATGTTTATAGAGACAGCGGTGTCGGTATTTCCATGTTTATACAGACAGCGGTGCAGATATTTCCATGTTTATACAGATGCCTATGCAGATATCTCCATATTTATACAGAGGGCTGTGTAGATATTTCTATGTTTATACAGATGGCTGTGTAGATATTTCCATGTTCCTACACATGACTGTGTAGGTATTTCCAAGTTTAAACAGATGGCTTTGTAGATATATCCATGTCTATAGAGATAGCGGTGCAGATATTTCCATGTTTATACAGATAGCGGTGTAGATATTTCCATCTTTATACAGATCGTGATGTAGATATTTCCATGTTTATACAGATACCGGTGTAGATATTTCCATGTTTATACAGACCACAGTGTAGATATTTCCATGTTTATAGAGATAGCAGTGTAGATATTTCCAAGTTGGTACAGATGGCGGTGTTGATGTTTCCATCTATACACAGATTGCCGTGTAGGTAGTTCCATGTGTATACAGATGGCATTGTAGATATTTCCATGTTTATACAGATGGTGGTGTAGATGTTTCCATGTTTACACAGATGACTGTATAGGTATTTCCATGTTTATACAGATGGCGGTGTAGGTATTTCCATGTTTATAGATATAGCGGTGTAGATATTTCCATATTTATACAGATAACGGTGTAGAAATTTCCATGTTTATACAGATAGCGGTGTAAATATTTCCATGTTCATAGAGATCACGGTGTAGATATTTCCTTGTTTATACAAATGGCGGTGTAGTTATTTCCATGTTTATACAGATAGCGTTGAAGATATTTCCATGTATATACAGATGGCTGTGTAGATATTTCCATGTTTATACA
This sequence comes from Pan paniscus, assembly GCF_029289425.2. NCBI lineage: Eukaryota > Metazoa > Chordata > Mammalia > Primates > Hominidae > Pan > Pan paniscus. Next base: position 47,334,089 of record NC_073271.2, read on the forward strand.
GATGGCTTTGTAGATATTTCCATGTTTATACAGATGACTTTGTAGGTATTTCCATGTTTATACAGATGGCAGTGTAGATATTTCCATGTTTATAGAGATAGCTGTGTAGATATTTCCATGTTTATACAGATCGCGGTGTAGATATTTCCATGTTTATACAGATCGCGGTGTAGATATTTCCATGTTTATACAGATCGCGGTGTAGATACTTCCATGTTTATACAGATAGCGGTGTAGATATTTCCATGTTTTTACAGATATCGGTGTAGATATTTCCATGTTTACACAGATTGCGGTGTACGTATTTCCATCTTTCTACAGATGGCATTGTAGATATTTCCATGTTTATACAGATGGCGGTGTAGATATTTCCATGTTTATACAGATAGCGGTGTATATATTTCCATGTTTATAGAGATAGCGGTGAAGGTATTTCCATGTTTATAGACATAGCGGTGTAGATATTTCCATGTTTATATAGATGGCGTTGTAGATATTTCCATGTTTATACCGATAGCGGTGTTGGTATTTCCATGTTTATACAGATAGCGATGTAGATATTTCCATGTTTATACAGCTCGCAGTGCAGATATTTATATCTTTATACAGATGGCTTTGTAGATATATCCTTATTCACACAGATGGCGGTGTAGTTGTTTCCGTGTTTATGCAGATGGCGGAGTAGTTAGTTCCATGTTTATGGGGATGGCAGTGTAGATATTTTCATGTTTATAGAGATGGCGGTGTAGATATTTCCATGTTTATAGAGATAGCAGTGTAGATATTTACATGTTTATACAGATGGCGGTGTAGATATTTCCATGTGTATACAGATGGCATTGTAGATATTTCCATGTTTATACAGATGACTGTATAGGTATTTCCATGTTTTTACAGATGGCAGTGCAGATATTTCCATGTTTATAGAGATAGCGGTGTAGATATTTCCATGTTTGTACAGATGGCGGTGTAGATATTTCCATCTATACACAGATGGCCGTGTAGATATTTCCATGTTTATACAGATGGCGGCATAGATATTTCCATATTTATACAGATGTCTGTGTAGATATTTCCATGGGTATACAGATGGTATTGTAGGTATTTCCATGTTTATACAGATGGTGGTGTAGATATTTCCATGTTTATTCAGATGACTGTGTAGATATTTCCATGTTTTTACAGATGGCAGTGTAGATATTTCAATGTTTATAGAGATGGCGCTGTAGATGTTTCCATGTTTATACAGATAACGGTGGAGATATTTCCATGTTTATACAGACAGCAGTGGAGATATTTCCATGTTTATACACATAGCCGTGTACATATTTCCATGTTTATAGAGACAGCGGTGTCGGTATTTCCATGTTTATACAGACAGCGGTGCAGATATTTCCATGTTTATACAGATGCCTATGCAGATATCTCCATATTTATACAGAGGGCTGTGTAGATATTTCTATGTTTATACAGATGGCTGTGTAGATATTTCCATGTTCCTACACATGACTGTGTAGGTATTTCCAAGTTTATACAGATGGCTTTGTAGATATTTCCATGTCTATAGAGATAGCGGTGCAGATATTTCCATATTTATACAGATAGCGGTGTAGATATTTCCATCTTTATACAGATCGTGATGTAGATATTTCCATGTTTATACAGATACCGGTGTAGATATTTCCATGTTTATACAGACCACAGTGTAGATATTTCCATGTTTATAGAGATAGCAGTGTAGATATTTCCAAGTTGGTACAGATGGCGGTGTTGATGTTTCCATCTATACACAGATTGCCGTGTAGGTAGTTCCATGTGTATACAGATGGCATTGTAGATATTTCCATGTTTATACAGATGGTGGTGTAGATGTTTCCATGTTTACACAGATGACTGTATAGGTATTTCCATGTTTATACAGATGGCGGTGTAGGTATTTCCATGTTTATAGATATAGCAGTGTAGATACTTCCATATTTATACAGATAACGGTGTAGAAATTTCCATGTTTATACAGATAGCGGTGTAAATATTTCCATGTTCATAGAGATCACGGTGTAGATATTTCCTTGTTTATACAAATAGCGGTGTAGTTATTTCCACGTTTATACAGATAGCGTTGTAGATATTTCCATGTATATACAGATGGCTGTGTAGATATTTCCATGTTTATAGAGATGGCTTTGTAGATATTTCCATGTTTATACAGATGACTTTGTAGGTATTTCCATGTTTATACAGATGGCAGTGTAGATATTTCCATGTTTATAGAGATAGCTGTGTAGATATTTCCATGTTTATACAGATCGCGGTGTAGATATTTCCATGTTTATACAGATCGCGGTGTAGATATTTCCATGTTTATACACATCGCGGTGTAGATACTTCCATGTTTATACAGATAGCGGTGTAGATATTTCCATGTTTTTACAGATATCGGTGTAGATATTTCCATGTTTACACAGATTGCGGTGTACGTATTTCCATCTTTCTACAGATGGCATTGTAGATATTTCCATGTTTATACAGATGGCGGTGTAGATATTTCCATGTTTATACAGATAGCGGTGTATATATTTCCATGTTTATAGAGATAGCGGTGAAGGTATTTCCATGTTTATAGACATAGCGGTGTAGATATTTCCATGTTTATATAGATGGTGTTGTAGATATTTCCATGTTTATACCGATAGCGGTGTTGGTATTTCCATGTTTATACAGATAGCGATGTAGATATTTCCATGTTTATACAGCTCGCGGTGCAGATATTTATATCTTTATACAGATGGCTTTGTAGATATTTCCTTATTCACACAGATGGCGGTGTAGTTGTTTCCGTGTTTATGCAGATGGCGGAGTAGTTAGTTCCATGTTTATGGGGATGGCAGTGTAGATATTTTCATGTTTATAGAGATGGCGGTGTAGATATTTCCATGTTTATAGAGATAGCAGTGTAGATATTTACATGTTTATACAGATGGCGGTGTAGATATTTCCATGTGTATACAGATGGCATTGTAGATATTTCCATGTTTATACAGATGACTGTATAGGTATTTCCATGTTTTTACAGATGGCAGTGCAGATATTTCCATGTTTATAGAGATAGCGGTGTAGATATTTCCATGTTTGTACAGATGGCGGTGTAGATATTTCCATCTATACACAGATGGCCGTGTAGATATTTCCATGTTTATACAGATGGCGGCATAGATATTTCCATATTTATACAGATGTCTGTGTAGATATTTCCATGGGTATACAGATGGTATTGTAGGTATTTCCATGTTTATACAGATGGTGGTGTAGATATTTCCATGTTTATTCAGATGACTGTGTAGATATTTCCATGTTTTTACAGATGGCAGTGTAGATATTTCAATGTTTATAGAGATGGCGCTGTAGATGTTTCCATGTTTATACAGATAACGGTGGAGATATTTCCATGTTTATACAGACATCAGTGGAGATATTTCCATGTTTATACACATAGCCGTATACATATTTCCATGTTTATAGAGACAGCGGTGTCGGTATTTCCATGTTTATACAGACAGCGGTGCAGATATTTCCATGTTTATACAGATTCCTATGCAGATATCTCCATATTTATACAGAGGGCTGTGTAGATATTTCTATGTTTATACAGATGGCTGTGTAGATATTTCCATGTTCCTACACATGACTGTGTAGGTATTTCCAAGTTTATACAGATGGCTTTGTAGATATTTCCATGTCTATAGAGATAGCGGTGCAGATATTTCCATGTTTATACAGATAGCGGTGTATATATTTCCATCTTTATACAGATCGTGATGTAGATATTTCCATGTTTATACAGATACCGGTGTAGATATTTCCATGTTTATACAGACCACAGTGTAGATATTTCCATGTTTATAGAGATAGCAGTGTAGATATTTCCAAGTTGGTACAGATGGCGGTGTTGATGTTTCCATCTATACACAGATTGCCGTGTAGGTAGTTCCATGTGTATACAGATGGCATTGTAGATATTTCCATGTTTATACAGATGGTGGTGTAGATCTTTCCATGTTTACACAGACGACTGTATAGGTATTTCCATGTTTATACAGATGGCGGTGTAGGTATTTCCATGTTTATAGATATAGCGGTGTAGATATTTCCATATTTATACAGATAACGGTGTAGAAATTTCCATGTTTATACAGATAGCGGTGTAAATATTTCCATGTTCATACAGATCACAGTTTAGATATTTCCTTGTTTATACAAATAGCGGTGTAGTTATTTCCACGTTTATACAGATAGCGTTGTAGATATTTCCATGTATATACAGATGGCTGTGTAGATATTTCCATGTTTATACAGATGGCTTTGTAGATATTTCCATGTTTATACAGATGACTTTGTAGGTATTTCCATGTTTATACAGATGGCAGTGTAGATATTTCCATGTTTATAGAGATAGCTGTGTAGATATTTCCATGTTTATACAGATCGCGGTGTAGATATTTCCATGTTTATACAGATCGCGGTGTAGATATTTCCATGTTTATACACATCGCGGTGTAGATACTTCCATGTTTATACAGATAGCGGTGTAGATATTTCCATGTTTTTACAGATATCGGTGTAGATATTTCCATGTTTACACAGATTGCGGTGTACGTATTTCCATCTTTCTACAGATGGCATTGTAGATATTTCCATGTTTATACAGATGGCGGTGTAGATATTTCCATGTTTATACAGATAGCGGTGTATATATTTCCATGTTTATAGAGATAGCGGTGAAGGTATTTCCATGTTTATAGACATAGCGGTGTAGATATTTCCATGTTTATATAGATGGCGTTGTAGATATTTCCATGTTTATACCGATAGCGGTGTTGGTATTTCCATGTTTATACAGATAGCGATGTAGATATTTCCATGTTTATACAGCTCGCGGTGCAGATATTTATATCTTTATACAGATGGCTTTGTAGATATTTCCTTATTCACACAGATGGCGGTGTAGTTGTTTCCGTGTTTATGCAGATGGCGGAGTAGTTAGTTCCATGTTTATGGGGATGGCAGTGTAGATATTTTCATGTTTATAGAGATGGCGGTGTAGATATTTCCATGTTTATAGAGATAGCAGTGTAGATATTTACATGTTTATAAAGATGGCGGTGTAGATATTTCCATGTGTATACAGATATCATTGTAGATATTTCCATGTTTATACAGATGACTGTATAGGTATTTCCATGTTTTTACAGATGGCAGTGCAGATATTTCCATGTTTATAGAGATAGCGGTGTAGATATTTCCATGTTTGTACAGATGGCGGTGTAGATATTTCCATCTATACACAGATGGCCGTGTAGATATTTCCATGTTTATACAGATGGCGGCATAGATATTTCCATATTTATACAGATGTCTGTGTAGATATTTCCATGGGTATACAGATGGTATTGTAGGTATTTCCATGTTTATACAGATGGTGGTGTAGATATTTCCATGTTTATTCAGATGACTGTGTAGATATTTCCATGTTTTTACAGATGGCAGTGTAGATATTTCAATGTTTATAGAGATGGCGCTGTAGATGTTTCCATGTTTATACAGATAACGGTGGAGATATTTCCATGTTTATACAGACATCAGTGGAGATATTTCCATGTTTATACACATAGCCGTATACATATTTCCATGTTTATAGAGACAGCGGTGTCGGTATTTCCATGTTTATACAGACAGCGGTGCAGATATTTCCATGTTTATACAGATTCCTATGCAGATATCTCCATATTTATACAGAGGGCTGTGTAGATATTTCTATGTTTATACAGATGGCTGTGTAGATATTTCCATGTTCCTACACATGACTGTGTAGGTATTTCCAAGTTTATACAGATGGCTTTGTAGATATTTCCATGTCTATAGAGATAGCGGTGCAGATATTTCCATGTTTATACAGATAGCGGTGTATATATTTCCATCTTTATACAGATCGTGATGTAGATATTTCCATGTTTATACAGATACCGGTGTAGATATTTCCATGTTTATACAGACCACAGTGTAGATATTTCCATGTTTATAGAGATAGCAGTGTAGATATTTCCAAGTTGGTACAGATGGCGGTGTTGATGTTTCCATCTATACACAGATTGCCGTGTAGGTAGTTCCATGTGTATACAGATGGCATTGTAGATATTTCCATGTTTATACAGATGGTGGTGTAGATCTTTCCATGTTTACACAGATGACTGTATAGGTATTTCCATGTTTATACAGATGGCGGTGTAGGTATTTCCATGTTTATAGATATAGCGGTGTAGATATTTCCATATTTATACAGATAACGGTGTAGAAATTTCCATGTTTATACAGATAGCGGTGTAAATATTTCCATGTTCATACAGATCACAGTTTAGATATTTCCTTGTTTATACAAATAGCGATGTAGTTATTTCCACGTTTATACAGATAGCGTTGTAGATATTTCCATGTATATACAGATGGCTGTGTAGATATTTCCATGTTTATACAGATGGCTTTGTAGATATTTCCATGTTTATACAGATGACTTTGTAGGTATTTCCATGTTTATACAGATGGCAGTGTAGATATTTCCATGTTTATAGAGATAGCTGTGTAGATATTTCCATGTTTATACAGATCGCGGTGTAGATATTTCCATGTTTATACAGATCGCGGTGTAGATATTTCCATGTTTATACAGATCGCGGTGTAGATACTTCCATGTTTATACAGATAGCGGTGTAGATATTTCCATGTTTTTACAGATATCGGTGTAGATATTTCCATGTTTACACAGATTGCGGTGTACGTATTTCCATCTTTCTACAGATGGCATTGTAGATATTTCCATGTTTATACAGATGGCGGTGTAGATATTTCCATGTTTATACAGATAGCGGTGTATATATTTCCATGTTTATAGAGATAGCGGTGAAGGTATTTCCATGTTTATAGACATAGCGGTGTAGATATTTCCATGTTTATATAGATGGCGTTGTAGATATTTCCATGTTTATACCGATAGCGGTGTTGGTATTTCCATGTTTATACAGATAGCGATGTAGATATTTCCATGTTTATGCAGCTCGCGGTGCAGATATTTATATCTTTATACAGATGGCTTTGTAGATATTTCCTTATTCACACAGATGGCGGTGTAGTTGTTTCCGTGTTTATGCAGATGGCGGAGTAGTTAGTTCCATGTTTATGGGGATGGCAGTGTAGATATTTTCATGTTTATAGAGATGGCGGTGTAGATATTTCCATGTTTATAGAGATAGCAGTGTAGATATTTACATGTTTATACAGATGGCGGTGTAGATATTTCCATGTGTATACAGATGGCATTGTAGATATTTCCATGTTTATACAGATGACTGTATAGGTATTTCCATGTTTTTACAGATGGCAGTGCAGGTATTTCCATGTTTATAGAGATAGCGGTGTAGATATTTCCATGTTTGTACAGATGGCGGTGTAGATATTTCCATCTATACACAGATGGCCGTGTAGATATTTCGATGTTTATACAGATGGCGGCATAGATATTTCCATATTTATACAGATGTCTGTGTAGATATTTCCATGGGTGTACAGATGGTATTGTAGGTATTTCCATGTTTATGCAGATGGTGGTGTAGATATTTCCATGTTTATTCAGATGACTGTGTAGATATTTCCATGTTTTTACAGATGGCAGTGTAGATATTTCAATGTTTATAGAGATGGCACTGTAGATGTTTCCATGTTTATACAGATAACGGTGGAGATATTTCCATGTTTATACAGACAGCAGTGGAGATATTTCCATGTTTATACACATAGCCGTGTACATATTTCCATGTTTATAGAGACAGCGGTGTCGGTATTTCCATGTTTATACAGACAGCGGTGCAGATATTTCCATGTTTATACAGATGCCTATGCAGATATCTCCATATTTATACAGAGGGCTGTGTAGATATTTCTATGTTTATACAGATGGCTGTGTAGATATTTCCATGTTCCTACACATGACTGTGTAGGTATTTCCAAGTTTATACAGATGGCTTTGTAGATATTTCCATGTCTATAGAGATAGCGGTGCAGATATTTCCATGTTTATACAGATAGCGGTGTATATACTTCCATCTTTATACAGATCGTGATGTAGATATTTCCATGTTTATACAGATACCGGTGTAGATATTTCCATGTTTATACAGACCACAGTGTAGATATTTCCATGTTTATAGAGATAGCAGTGTAGATATTTCCAAGTTGGTACAGATGGCGGTGTTGATGTTTCCATCTATACACAGATTGCCGTGTAGGTAGTTCCATGTGTATACAGATGGCATTGTAGATATTTCCATGTTTATACAGATGGTGGTGTAGATGTTTCCATGTTTACACAGATGACTGTATAGGTATTTCCATGTTTATACAGATGGCGGTGTAGGTATTTCCATGTTTATAGATATAGCAGTGTAGATACTTCCATATTTATACAGATAACGGTGTAGAAATTTCCATGTTTATACAGATAGCGGTGTAAATATTTCCATGTTCATAGAGATCACGGTGTAGATATTTCCTTGTTTATACAAATAGCGGTGTAGTTATTTCCACGTTTATACAGATAGCGTTGTAGATATTTCCATGTATATACAGATGGCTGTGTAGATATTTCCATGTTTATAGAGATGGCTTTGTAGATATTTCCATGTTTATACAGATGACTTTGTAGGTATTTCCATGTTTATACAGATGGCAGTGTAGATATTTCCATGTTTATAGAGATAGCTGTGTAGATATTTCCATGTTTATACAGATCGCGGTGTAGATATTTCCATGTTTATACAGATCGCGGTGTAGATATTTCCATGTTTATACAGATCGCGGTGTAGATACTTCCATGTTTATACAGATAGCGGTGTAGATATTTCCATGTTTTTACAGATATCGGTGTAGATATTTCCATGTTTACACAGATTGCGGTGTACGTATTTCCATCTTTCTACAGATGGCATTGTAGATATTTCCATGTTTATACAGATGGCGGTGTAGATATTTCCATGTTTATACAGATAGCGGTGTATATATTTCCATGTTTATAGAGATAGCGGTGAAGGTATTTCCATGTTTATAGACATAGCGGTGTAGATATTTCCATGTTTATATAGATGGCGTTGTAGATATTTCCATGTTTATACCGATAGCGGTGTTGGTATTTCCATGTTTATACAGATAGCGATGTAGATATTTCCATGTTTATGCAGCTCGCGGTGCAGATATTTATATCTTTATACAGATGGCTTTGTAGATATTTCCTTATTCACACAGATGGCGGTGTAGTTGTTTCCGTGTTTATGCAGATGGCGGAGTAGTTAGTTCCATGTTTATGGGGATGGCAGTGTAGATATTTTCATGTTTATAGAGATGGCGGTGTAGATATTTCCATGTTTATAGAGATAGCAGTGTAGATATTTACATGTTTATACAGATGGCGGTGTAGATATTTCCATGTGTATACAGATGGCATTGTAGATATTTCCATGTTTATACAGATGACTGTATAGGTATTTCCATGTTTTTACAGATGGCAGTGCAGGTATTTCCATGTTTATAGAGATAGCGGTGTAGATATTTCCATGTTTGTACAGATGGCGGTGTAGATATTTCCATCTATACACAGATGGCCGTGTAGATATTTCGATGTTTATACAGATGGCGGCATAGATATTTCCATATTTATACAGATGTCTGTGTAGATATTTCCATGGGTGTACAGATGGTATTGTAGGTATTTCCATGTTTATGCAGATGGTGGTGTAGATATTTCCATGTTTATTCAGATGACTGTGTAGATATTTCCATGTTTTTACAGATGGCAGTGTAGATATTTCAATGTTTATAGAGATGGCACTGTAGATGTTTCCATGTTTATACAGATAACGGTGGAGATATTTCCATGTTTATACAGACAGCAGTGGAGATATTTCCATGTTTATACACATAGCCGTGTACATATTTCCATGTTTATAGAGACAGCGGTGTCGGTATTTCCATGTTTATACAGACAGCGGTGCAGATATTTCCATGTTTATACAGATGCCTATGCAGATATCTCCATATTTATACAGAGGGCTGTGTAGATATTTCTATGTTTATACAGATGGCTGTGTAGATATTTCCATGTTCCTACACATGACTGTGTAGGTATTTCCAAGTTTATACAGATGGCTTTGTAGATATTTCCATGTCTATAGAGATAGCGGTGCAGATATTTCCATGTTTATACAGATAGCGGTGTATATACTTCCATCTTTATACAGATCGTGATGTAGATATTTCCATGTTTATACAGATACCGGTGTAGATATTTCCATGTTTATACAGACCACAGTGTAGATATTTCCATGTTTATAGAGATAGCAGTGTAGATATTTCCAAGTTGGTACAGATGGCGGTGTTGATGTTTCCATCTATACACAGATTGCCGTGTAGGTAGTTCCATGTGTATACAGATGGCATTGTAGATATTTCCATGTTTATACAGATGGTGGTGTAGATGTTTCCATGTTTACACAGATGACTGTATAGGTATTTCCATGTTTATACAGATGGCGGTGTAGGTATTTCCATGTTTATAGATATAGCAGTGTAGATACTTCCATATTTATACAGATAACGGTGTAGAAATTTCCATGTTTATACAGATAGCGGTGTAAATATTTCCATGTTCATAGAGATCACGGTGTAGATATTTCCTTGTTTATACAAATAGCGGTGTAGTTATTTCCACGTTTATACAGATAGCGTTGTAGATATTTCCATGTATATACAGATGGCTGTGTAGATATTTCCATGTTTATAGAGATGGCTTTGTAGATATTTCCATGTTTATACAGATGACTTTGTAGGTATTTCCATGTTTATACAGATGGCAGTGTAGATATTTCCATGTTTATAGAGATAGCTGTGTAGATATTTCCATGTTTATACAGATCGCGGTGTAGATATTTCCATGTTTATACAGATCGCGGTGTAGATATTTCCATGTTTATACACATCGCGGTGTAGATACTTCCATGTTTATACAGATAGCGGTGTAGATATTTCCATGTTTTTACAGATATCGGTGTAGATATTTCCATGTTTACACAGATTGCGGTGTACGTATTTCCATCTTTCTACAGATGGCATTGTAGATATTTCCATGTTTATACAGATGGCGGTGTAGATATTTCCATGTTTATACAGATAGCGGTGTATATATTTCCATGTTTATAGAGATAGCGGTGAAGGTATTTCCATGTTTATAGACATAGCGGTGTAGATATTTCCATGTTTATATAGATGGCGTTGTAGATATTTCCATGTTTATACCGATAGCGGTGTTGGTATTTCCATGTTTATACAGATAGCGATGTAGATATTTCCATGTTTATACAGCTCGCGGTGCAGATATTTATATCTTTATACAGATGGATTTGTAGATATTTCCTTATTCACACAGATGGCGGTGTAGTTGTTTCCGTGTTTATGCAGATGGCGGAGTAGTTAGTTCCATGTTTATGGGGATGGCAGTGTAGATATTTTCATGTTTATAGAGATGGCGGTGTAGATATTTCCATGTTTATAGAGATAGCAGTGTAGATATTTACATGTTTATACAGATGGCGGTGTAGATATTTCCATGTGTATACAGATGGCATTGTAGATATTTCCATGTTTATACAGATGACTGTATAGGTATTTCCATGTTTTTACAGATGGCAGTGCAGATATTTCCATGTTTATAGAGATAGCGGTGTAGATATTTCCATGTTTGTACAGATGGCGGTGTAGATATTTCCATCTATACACAGATGGCCGTGTAGATATTTCCATGTTTATACAGATGGCGGCATAGATATTTCCATATTTATACAGATGTCTGTGTAGATATTTCCATGGGTATACAGATGGTATTGTAGGTATTTCCATGTTTATACAGATGGTGGTGTAGATATTTCCATGTTTATTCAGATGACTGTGTAGATATTTCCATGTTTTTACAGATGGCAGTGTAGATATTTCAATGTTTATAGAGATGGCGCTGTAGATGTTTCCATGTTTATACAGATAACGGTGGAGATATTTCCATGTTTATACAGACATCAGTGGAGATATTTCCATGTTTATACACATAGCCGTATACATATTTCCATGTTTATAGAGACAGCGGTGTCGGTATTTCCATGTTTATACAGACAGCGGTGCAGATATTTCCATGTTTATACAGATTCCTATGCAGATATCTCCATATTTATACAGAGGGCTGTGTAGATATTTCTATGTTTATACAGATGGCTGTGTAGATATTTCCATGTTCCTACACATGACTGTGTAGGTATTTCCAAGTTTATACAGATGGCTTTGTAGATATTTCCATGTCTATAGAGATAGCGGTGCAGATATTTCCATGTTTATACAGATAGCGGTGTATATATTTCCATCTTTATACAGATCGTGATGTAGATATTTCCATGTTTATACAGATACCGGTGTAGATATTTCCATGTTTATACAGACCACAGTGTAGATATTTCCATGTTTATAGAGATAGCAGTGTAGATATTTCCAAGTTGGTACAGATGGCGGTGTTGATGTTTCCATCTATACACAGATTGCCGTGTAGGTAGTTCCATGTGTATACAGATGGCATTGTAGATATTTCCATGTTTATACAGATGGTGGTGTAGATCTTTCCATGTTTACACAGACGACTGTATAGGTATTTCCATGTTTATACAGATGGCGGTGTAGGTATTTCCATGTTTATAGATATAGCGGTGTAGATATTTCCATATTTATACAGATAACGGTGTAGAAATTTCCATGTTTATACAGATAGCGGTGTAAATATTTCCATGTTCATACAGATCACAGTTTAGATATTTCCTTGTTTATACAAATAGCGGTGTAGTTATTTCCACGTTTATACAGATAGCGTTGTAGATATTTCCATGTATATACAGATGGCTGTGTAGATATTTCCATGTTTATACAGATGGCTTTGTAGATATTTCCATGTTTATACAGATGACTTTGTAGGTATTTCCATGTTTATACAGATGGCAGTGTAGATATTTCCATGTTTATAGAGATAGCTGTGTAGATATTTCCATGTTTATACAGATCGCGGTGTAGATATTTCCATGTTTATACAGATCGCGGTGTAGATATTTCCATGTTTATACACATCGCGGTGTAGATACTTCCATGTTTATACAGATAGCGGTGTAGATATTTCCATGTTTTTACAGATATCGGTGTAGATATTTCCATGTTTACACAGATTGCGGTGTACGTATTTCCATCTTTCTACAGATGGCATTGTAGATATTTCCATGTTTATACAGATGGCGGTGTAGATATTTCCATGTTTATACAGATAGCGGTGTATATATTTCCATGTTTATAGAGATAGCGGTGAAGGTATTTCCATGTTTATAGACATAGCGGTGTAGATATTTCCATGTTTATATAGATGGCGTTGTAGATATTTCCATGTTTATACCGATAGCGGTGTTGGTATTTCCATGTTTATACAGATAGCGATGTAGATATTTCCATGTTTATACAGCTCGCGGTGCAGATATTTATATCTTTATACAGATGGCTTTGTAGATATTTCCTTATTCACACAGATGGCGGTGTAGTTGTTTCCGTGTTTATGCAGATGGCGGAGTAGTTAGTTCCATGTTTATGGGGATGGCAGTGTAGATATTTTCATGTTTATAGAGATGGCGGTGTAGATATTTCCATGTTTATAGAGATAGCAGTGTAGATATTTACATGTTTATAAAGATGGCGGTGTAGATATTTCCATGTGTATACAGATATCATTGTAGATATTTCCATGTTTATACAGATGACTGTATAGGTATTTCCATGTTTTTACAGATGGCAGTGCAGATATTTCCATGTTTATAGAGATAGCGGTGTAGATATTTCCATGTTTGTACAGATGGCGGTGTAGATATTTCCATCTATACACAGATGGCCGTGTAGATATTTCCATGTTTATACAGATGGCGGCATAGATATTTCCATATTTATACAGATGTCTGTGTAGATATTTCCATGGGTATACAGATGGTATTGTAGGTATTTCCATGTTTATACAGATGGTGGTGTAGATATTTCCATGTTTATTCAGATGACTGTGTAGATATTTCCATGTTTTTACAGATGGCAGTGTAGATATTTCAATGTTTATAGAGATGGCGCTGTAGATGTTTCCATGTTTATACAGATAACGGTGGAGATATTTCCATGTTTATACAGACATCAGTGGAGATATTTCCATGTTTATACACATAGCCGTATACATATTTCCATGTTTATAGAGACAGTGGTGTCGGTATTTCCATGTTTATACAGACAGCGGTGCAGATATTTCCATGTTTATACAGATTCCTATGCAGATATCTCCATATTTATACAGAGGGCTGTGTAGATATTTCTATGTTTATACAGATGGCTGTGTAGATATTTCCATGTTCCTACACATGACTGTGTAGGTATTTCCAAGTTTATACAGATGGCTTTGTAGATATTTCCATGTCTATAGAGATAGCGGTGCAGATATTTCCATGTTTATACAGATAGCGGTGTATATATTTCCATCTTTATACAGATCGTGATGTAGATATTTCCATGTTTATACAGATACCGGTGTAGATATTTCCATGTTTATACAGACCACAGTGTAGATATTTCCATGTTTATAGAGATAGCAGTGTAGATATTTCCAAGTTGGTACAGATGGCGGTGTTGATGTTTCCATCTATACACAGATTGCCGTGTAGGTAGTTCCATGTGTATACAGATGGCATTGTAGATATTTCCATGTTTATACAGATGGTGGTGTAGATCTTTCCATGTTTACACAGATGACTGTATAGGTATTTCCATGTTTATACAGATGGCGGTGTAGGTATTTCCATGTTTATAGATATAGCGGTGTAGATATTTCCATATTTAT
Organism: Pan paniscus; assembly: GCF_029289425.2. Taxonomy (NCBI): domain Eukaryota; kingdom Metazoa; phylum Chordata; class Mammalia; order Primates; family Hominidae; genus Pan; species Pan paniscus. The sequence continues at coordinate 47,349,126 of NC_073271.2, forward strand.
ACAGATAACGGTGTAGAAATTTCCATGTTTATACAGATAGCGGTGTAAATATTTCCATGTTCATACAGATCACAGTTTAGATATTTCCTTGTTTATACAAATAGCGATGTAGTTATTTCCACGTTTATACAGATAGCGTCGTAGATATTTCCATGTATATACAGATGGCTGTGTAGATATTTCCATGTTTATACAGATGGCTTTGTAGATATTTCCATGTTTATACAGATGACTTTGTAGGTATTTCCATGTTTATACAGATGGCAGTGTAGATATTTCCATGTTTATAGAGATAGCTGTGTAGATATTTCCATGTTTATACAGATCGCGGTGTAGATATTTCCATGTTTATACAGATCGCGGTGTAGATATTTCCATGTTTATACAGATCGCGGTGTAGATACTTCCATGTTTATACAGATAGCGGTGTAGATATTTCCATGTTTTTACAGATATCGGTGTAGATATTTCCATGTTTACACAGATTGCGGTGTACGTATTTCCATCTTTCTACAGATGGCATTGTAGATATTTCCATGTTTATACAGATGGCGGTGTAGATATTTCCATGTTTATACAGATAGCGGTGTATATATTTCCATGTTTATAGAGATAGCGGTGAAGGTATTTCCATGTTTATAGACATAGCGGTGTAGATATTTCCATGTTTATATAGATGGCGTTGTAGATATTTCCATGTTTATACCGATAGCGGTGTTGGTATTTCCATGTTTATACAGATAGCGATGTAGATATTTCCATGTTTATGCAGCTCGCGGTGCAGATATTTATATCTTTATACAGATGGCTTTGTAGATATTTCCTTATTCACACAGATGGCGGTGTAGTTGTTTCCGTGTTTATGCAGATGGCGGAGTAGTTAGTTCCATGTTTATGGGGATGGCAGTGTAGATATTTTCATGTTTATAGAGATGGCGGTGTAGATATTTCCATGTTTATAGAGATAGCAGTGTAGATATTTACATGTTTATACAGATGGCGGTGTAGATATTTCCATGTGTATACAGATGGCATTGTAGATATTTCCATGTTTATACAGATGACTGTATAGGTATTTCCATGTTTTTACAGATGGCAGTGCAGATATTTCCATGTTTATAGAGATAGCGGTGTAGATATTTCCATGTTTGTACAGATGGCGGTGTAGATATTTCCATCTATACACAGATGGCCGTGTAGATATTTCGATGTTTATACAGATGGCGGCATAGATATTTCCATATTTATACAGATGTCTGTGTAGATATTTCCATGGGTGTACAGATGGTATTGTAGGTATTTCCATGTTTATGCAGATGGTGGTGTAGATATTTCCATGTTTATTCAGATGACTGTGTAGATATTTCCATGTTTTTACAGATGGCAGTGTAGATATTTCAATGTTTATAGAGATGGCACTGTAGATGTTTCCATGTTTATACAGATAACGGTGGAGATATTTCCATGTTTATACAGACAGCAGTGGAGATATTTCCATGTTTATACACATAGCCGTGTACATATTTCCATGTTTATAGAGACAGCGGTGTCGGTATTTCCATGTTTATACAGACAGCGGTGCAGATATTTCCATGTTTATACAGATGCCTATGCAGATATCTCCATATTTATACAGAGGGCTGTGTAGATATTTCTATGTTTATACAGATGGCTGTGTAGATATTTCCATGTTCCTACACATGACTGTGTAGGTATTTCCAAGTTTATACAGATGGCTTTGTAGATATTTCCATGTCTATAGAGATAGCGGTGCAGATATTTCCATGTTTATACAGATAGCGGTGTATATACTTCCATCTTTATACAGATCGTGATGTAGATATTTCCATGTTTATACAGATACCGGTGTAGATATTTCCATGTTTATACAGACCACAGTGTAGATATTTCCATGTTTATAGAGATAGCAGTGTAGATATTTCCAAGTTGGTACAGATGGCGGTGTTGATGTTTCCATCTATACACAGATTGCCGTGTAGGTAGTTCCATGTGTATACAGATGGCATTGTAGATATTTCCATGTTTATACAGATGGTGGTGTAGATATTTCCATGTTTACACAGATGACTGTATAGGTATTTCCATGTTTATACAGATGGCGGTGTAGGTATTTCCATGTTTATAGATATAGCGGTGTAGATATTTCCATATTTATACAGATAACGGTGTAGAAATTTCCATGTTTATACAGATAGCGGTGTAAATATTTCCATGTTCATACAGATCACAGTGTAGATATTTCCTTGTTTATACAAATAGCGGTGTAGTTATTTCCATGTTTATACAGATAGCGTTGTAGATATTTCCATGTATATACAGATGGCTGTGTAGATATTTCCATGTTTATACAGATGGCTTTGTAGATATTTCCATGTTTATACAGATGACTTTGTAGGTATTTCCATGTTTATACAGATGGCAGTGTAGATATTTCCATGTTTATAGAGATAGCTGTGTAGATATTTCCATGTTTATACAGATCGTGTTGTAGATATTTCCATGTTTATACAGATCGCGGTGTAGATATTTCCATGTTTATACAGATCGCGATGTAGATACTTCCATGTTTATACAGATAGCGGTGTAGATATTTCCATGTTTTTACAGATATCGGTGTAGATATTTCCATGTTTACACAGATTGCGGTGTACGTATTTCCATCTTTCTACAGATGGCATTGTAGATATTTCCATGTTTATACAGATGGCGGTGTAGATATTTCCATGTTTATACAGATAGCGGTGTATATATTTCCATGTTTATAGAGATAGCGGTGAAGGTATTTCCATGTTTATAGACATAGCGGTGTAGATATTTCCATGTTTATATAGATGGCGTTGTAGATATTTCCATGTTTATACCGATAGCGGTGTTGGTATTTCCATGTTTATACAGATAGCGATGTAGATATTTCCATGTTTATACAGCTCGTGGTGCAGATATTTATATCTTTATACAGATGGCTTTGTAGATATTTCCTTATTCACACAGATGGCGGTGTAGTTGTTTCCGTGTTTATGCAGATGGCGGAGTAGTTAGTTCCATGTTTATGGGGATGGCAGTGTAGATATTTTCATGTTTATAGAGATGGCGGTGTAGATATTTTCATGTTTATAGAGATAGCAGTGTAGATATTTACATGTTTATACAGATGGCGGTGTAGATATTTCCATGTGTATACAGATGGCATTGTAGATATTTCCATGTTTATACAGATGACTCTATAGGTATTTCCATGTTTTTACAGATGGCAGTGCAGATATTTCCATGTTTATAGAGATAGCGGTGTAGATATTTCCATGTTTGTACAGATGGCGGTGTAGATATTTCCATCTATACACAGATGGCCGTGTAGATATTTCCATGTTTATACAGATGGCGGCATAGATATTTCCATATTTATACAGATGTCTGTGTAGATATTTCCATGGGTGTACAGATGGTATTGTAGGTATTTCCATGTTTATACAGATGGTGGTGTAGATATTTCCATGTTTATTCAGATGACTGTGTAGATATTTCCATGTTTTTACAGATGGCAGTGTAGATATTTCAATGTTTATAGAGATGGCGCTGTAGATGTTTCCATGTTTATACAGATAACGGTGGAGATATTTCCATGTTTATACAGACAGCAGTGGAGATATTTCCATGTTTATACACATAGCCGTGTACATATTTCCATGTTTATAGAGACAGCGGTGTCGGTATTTCCATGTTTATACAGACAGCGGTGCAGATATTTCCATGTTTATACAGATGCCTATGCAGATATCTCCATATTTATACAGAGGGTTGTGTAGATATTTCTATGTTTATACAGATGGCTGTGTAGATATTTCCATGTTCCTACACATGACTGTGTAGGTATTTCCAAGTTTATACAGATGGCTTTGTAGATATTTCCATGTCTATAGAGATAGCGGTGCAGATATTTCCATGTTTATACAGATAGCGGTGTATATACTTCCATCTTTATACAGATCGTGATGTAGATATTTCCATGTTTATACAGATACCGGTGTAGATATTTCCATGTTTATACAGACCACAGTGTAGATATTTCCATGTTTATAGAGATAGCAGTGTAGATATTTCCAAGTTGGTACAGATGGCGGTGTTGATGTTTCCATCTATACACAGATTGCCGTGTAGGTAGTTCCATGTGTATACAGATGGCATTGTAGATATTTCCATGTTTATACAGATGGTGGTGTAGATATTTCCATGTTTACACAGATGACTGTATAGGTATTTCCATGTTTATACAGATGGCGGTGTAGGTATTTCCATGTTTATAGATATAGCGGTGTAGATATTTCCATATTTATACAGATAACGGTGTAGAAATTTCCATGTTTATACAGATAGCGGTGTAAATATTTCCATGTTCATACAGATCACAGTGTAGATATTTCCTTGTTTATACGAATAGCGGTGTAGTTATTTCCATGTTTATACAGATAGCGTTGTAGATATTTCCATGTATATACAGATGGCTGTGTAGATATTTCCATGTTTATACAGATGGCTTTGTAGATATTTCCATGTTTATACAGATGACTTTGTAGGTATTTCCATGTTTATACAGATGGCAGTGTAGATATTTCCATGTTTATAGAGATAGCTGTGTAGATATTTCCATGTTTATACAGATCGCGGTGTAGATATTTCCATGTTTATACAGATCGCGGTGTAGATATTTCCATGTTTATACAGATCGCGGTGTAGATACTTCCATGTTTATACAGATAGCGGTGTAGATATTTCCATGTTTTTACAGATATCGGTGTAGATATTTCCATGTTTACACAGATTGCGGTGTACGTATTTCCATCTTTCTACAGATGGCATTGTAGATATTTCCATGTTTATACAGATGGCGGTGTAGATATTTCCATGTTTATACAGATAGCGGTGTATATATTTCCATGTTTATAGAGATAGCGGTGAAGGTATTTCCATGTTTATAGACATAGCGGTGTAGATATTTCCATGTTTATACCGATAGCGGTGTTGGTATTTCCATGTTTATACAGATAGCGATGTAGATATTTCCATGTTTATACAGCTCGTGGTGCAGATATTTATATCTTTATACAGATGGCTTTGTAGATATTTCCTTATTCACACAGATGGTGGTGTAGTTGTTTCCGTGTTTATGCAGATGGCGGAGTAGTTAGTTCCATGTTTATGGGGATGGCAGTGTAGATATTTTCATGTTTATAGAGATGGCGGTGTAGATATTTCCATGTTTATAGAGATAGCAGTGTAGATATTTACATGTTTATACAGATGGCGGTGTAGATATTTCCATGTGTATACAGATGGCATTGTAGATATTTCCATGTTTATACAGATGACTGTATAGGTATTTCCATGTTTTTACAGATGGCAGTGCAGATATTTCCATGTTTATAGAGATAGCGGTGTAGATATTTCCATGTTTGTACAGATGGCGGTGTAGATATTTCCATCTATACACAGATGGCCGTGTAGATATTTCGATGTTTATACAGATGGCGGCATAGATATTTCCATATTTATACAGATGTCTGTGTAGATATTTCCATGGGTGTACAGATGGTATTGTAGGTATTTCCATGTTTATACAGATGGTGGTGTAGATATTTCCATGTTTATTCAGATGACTGTGTAGATATTTCCATGTTTTTACAGATGGCAGTGTAGATATTTCAATGTTTATACAGATGGCGCTGTAGATGTTTCCATGTTTATACAGATAACGGTGGAGATATTTCCATGTTTATACAGACAGCAGTGGAGATATTTCCATGTTTATACACATAGCCGTGTACATATTTCCATGTTTATAGAGACAGCGGTGTCGGTATTTCCATGTTTATACAGACAGCGGTGCAGATATTTCCATGTTTATACGGATGCCAATGCAGATATCTCCATATTTATACAGAGGGCTGTGTAGATATTTCTATGTTTATACAGATGGCTGTGTAGATATTTCCATGTTCCTACACATGACTGTGTAGGTATTTCCAAGTTTATACAGATGGCTTTGTAGATATTTCCATGTCTATAGAGATAGCGGTGCAGATATTTCCATGTTTATACAGATAGCGGTGTATATATTTCCATCTTTATACAGATCGTGATGTAGATATTTCCATGTTTATACAGATACCGGTGTAGATATTTCCATGTTTATACAGACCACAGTGTAGATATTTCCATGTTTATAGAGATAGCAGTGTAGATATTTCCAAGTTGGTACAGATGGCGGTGTTGATGTTTCCATCTATACACAGATTGCCGTGTAGGTAGTTCCATGTGTATACAGATGGCATTGTAGATATTTCCATGTTTATACAGATGGTGGTGTAGATATTTCCATGTTTACACAGATGACTGTATAGGTATTTCCATGTTTATACAGATGGAGGTGTAGGTATTTCCATGTTTATAGATATAGCGGTGTAGATATTTCCATATTTATACAGATAACGGTGTAGAAATTTCCATGTTTATACAGATAGCGGTGTAAATATTTCCATGTTCATACAGATCACAGTGTAGATATTTCCTTGTTTATACGAATAGCGGTGTAGTTATTTCCATGTTTATACAGATAGCGTTGTAGATATTTCCATGTATATACAGATGGCTGTGTAGATATTTCCATGTTTATACAGATGGCTTTGTAGATATTTCCATGTTTATACAGATGACTTTGTAGGTATTTCCATGTTTATACAGATGGCAGTGTAGATATTTCCATGTTTATAGAGATAGCTGTGTAGATATTTCCATGTTTATACAGATCGCGGTGTAGATATTTCCATGTTTATACAGATCGCGGTGTAGATATTTCCATGTTTATACAGATCGCGGTGTAGATACTTCCATGTTTATACAGATAGCGGTGTAGATATTTCCATGTTTTTACAGATATCGGTGTAGATATTTCCATGTTTACACAGATTGCGGTGTACGTATTTCCATCTTTCTACAGATGGCATTGTAGATATTTCCATGTTTATACAGATGGCGGTGTAGATATTTCCATGTTTATACAGATAGCGGTGTATATATTTCCATGTTTATAGAGATAGCGGTGAAGGTATTTCCATGTTTATAGACATAGCGGTGTAGATATTTCCATGTTTATATAGATGGCGTTGTAGATATTTCCATGTTTATACCGATAGCGGTGTTGGTATTTCCATGTTTATACAGATAGCGATGTAGATATTTCCATGTTTATACAGCTCGCGGTGCAGATATTTATATCTTTATACAGATGGCTTTGTAGATATTTCCTTATTCACACAGATGGCGGTGTAGTTGTTTCCGTGTTTATGCAGATGGCGGAGTAGTTAGTTCGATGTTTATGGGGATGGCAGTGTAGATATTTTCATGTTTATAGAGATGGTGGTGTAGATATTTCCATGTTTATAGAGATAGCAGTGTAGATATTTACATGTTTATACAGATGGCGGTGTAGATATTTCCATGTGTATACAGATGGCATTGTAGATATTTCCATGTTTATACAGATGACTGTATAGGTATTTCCATGTTTTTACAGATGGCAGTGCAGATATTTCCATGTTTATAGAGATAGCGGTGTAGATATTTCCATGTTTGTACAGATGGCGGTGTAGGTATTTCCATCTATACACAGATGGCCGTGTAGATATTTCCATGTTTATACAGATGGCGGCATAGATATTTCCATATTTATACAGATGTCTGTGTAGATATTTCCATGGGTGTACAGATGGTATTGTAGGTATTTCCATGTTTATACAGATGGTGGTGTAGATATTTCCATGTTTATTCAGATGACTGTGTAGATATTTCCATGTTTTTACAGATGGCAGTGTAGATATTTCAATGTTTATAGAGATGGCGCTGTAGATGTTTCCATGTTTATACAGATAACGGTGGAGATATTTCCATGTTTATACAGACAGCAGTGGAGATATTTCCATGTTTATACACATAGCCGTGTACATATTTCCATGTTTATAGAGACAGCGGTGTCGGTATTTCCATGTTTATACAGACAGCGGTGCAGATATTTCCATGTTTATACAGATGCCTATGCAGATATCTCCATATTTATACAGAGGGCTGTGTAGATATTTCTATGTTTATACAGATGGCTGTGTAGATATTTCCATGTTCCTACACATGACTGTGTAGGTATTTCCAAGTTTATACAGATGGCTTTGTAGATATTTCCATGTCTATAGAGATAGCGGTGCAGATATTTCCATGTTTATACAGATAGCGGTGTATATATTTCCATCTTATACAGATCGTGATGTAGATATTTCCATGTTTATACAGATACCGGTGTAGATATTTCCATGTTTATACAGACCACAGTGTAGATATTTCCATGTTTATAGAGATAGCAGTGTAGATATTTCCAAGTTGGTACAGATGGCAGTGTTGATGTTTCCATCTATACACAGATTGCCGTGTAGGTAGTTCCATGTGTATACAGATGGCATTGTAGATATTTCCATGTTTATACAGATGGTGGTGTAGATATTTCCATGTTTACACAGATGACTGTATAGGTATTTCCATGTTTATACAGATGGCGGTGTAGGTATTTCCATGTTTATAGATATAGCGGTGTAGATATTTCCATATTTATACAGATAACGGTGTAGAAATTTCCATGTTTATACAGATAGCGGTGTAAATATTTCCATGTTCATACAGATCACAGTGTAGATATTTCCTTGTTTATACGAATAGCGGTGTAGTTATTTCCATGTTTATACAGATAGCGTTGTAGATATTTCCATGTATATACAGATGGCTGTGTAGATATTTCCATGTTTATACAGATGGCTTTGTAGATATTTCCATGTTTATACAGATGACTTTGTAGGTATTTCCATGTTTATACAGATGGCAGTGTAGATATTTCCATGTTTATAGAGATAGCTGTGTAGATATTTCCATGTTTATACAGATCGCGGTGTAGATATTTCCATGTTTATACAGATCGCGGTGTAGATATTTCCATGTTTATACAGATCGCGGTGTAGATACTTCCATGTTTATACAGATAGCGGTGTAGATATTTCCATGTTTTTACAGATATCGGTGTAGATATTTCCATGTTTACACAGATTGCGGTGTACGTATTTCCATCTTTCTACAGATGGCATTGTAGATATTTCCATGTTTATACAGATGGCGGTGTAGATATTTCCATGTTTATACAGATAGCGGTGTATATATTTCCATGTTTATAGAGATAGCGGTGAAGGTATTTCCATGTTTATAGACATAGCGGTGTAGATATTTCCATGTTTATATAGATGGCGTTGTAGATATTTCCATGTTTATACCGATAGCGGTGTTGGTATTTCCATGTTTATACAGATAGCGATGTAGATATTTCCATGTTTATACAGCTCGCGGTGCAGATATTTATATCTTTATACAGATGGCTTTGTAGATATTTCCTTATTCACACAGATGGCGGTGTAGTTGTTTCCGTGTTTATGCAGATGGCGGAGTAGTTAGTTCCATGTTTATGGGGATGGCAGTGTAGATATTTTCATGTTTATAGAGATGGCGGTGTAGATATTTCCATGTTTATAGAGATAGCAGTGTAGATATTTACATGTTTATACAGATGGCGGTGTAGATATTTCCATGTGTATACAGATGGCATTGTAGATATTTCCATGTTTATACAGATGACTGTATAGGTATTTCCATGTTTTTACAGATGGCAGTGCAGATATTTCCATGTTTATAGAGATAGCGGTGTAGATATTTCCATGTTTGTACAGATGGCGGTGTAGATATTTCCATCTATACACAGATGGCCGTGTAGATATTTCGATGTTTATACAGATGGCGGCATAGATATTTCCATATTTATACAGATGTCTGTGTAGATATTTCCATGGGTGTACAGATGGTATTGTAGGTATTTCCATGTTTATACAGATGGTGGTGTAGATATTTCCATGTTTATTCAGATGACTGTGTAGATATTTCCATGTTTTTACAGATGGCAGTGTAGATATTTCAATGTTTATAGAGATGGCGCTGTAGATGTTTCCATGTTTATACAGATAACGGTGGAGATATTTCCATGTTTATACAGACAGCAGTGGAGATATTTCCATGTTTATACACATAGCCGTGTACATATTTCCATGTTTATAGAGACAGCGGTGTCGGTATTTCCATGTTTATACAGACAGCGGTGCAGATATTTCCATGTTTATACAGATGCCTATGCAGATATCTCCATATTTATACAGAGGGTTGTGTAGATATTTCTATGTTTATACAGATGGCTGTGTAGATATTTCCATGTTCCTACACATGACTGTGTAGGTATTTCCAAGTTTATACAGATGGCTTTGTAGATATTTCCATGTCTATAGAGATAGCGGTGCAGATATTTCCATGTTTATACAGATAGCGGTGTATATACTTCCATCTTTATACAGATCGTGATGTAGATATTTCCATGTTTATACAGATACCGGTGTAGATATTTCCATGTTTATACAGACCACAGTGTAGATATTTCCATGTTTATAGAGATAGCAGTGTAGATATTTCCAAGTTGGTACAGATGGCGGTGTTGATGTTTCCATCTATACACAGATTGCCGTGTAGGTAGTTCCATGTGTATACAGATGGCATTGTAGATATTTCCATGTTTATACAGATGGTGGTGTAGATATTTCCATGTTTACACAGATGACTGTATAGGTATTTCCATGTTTATACAGATGGCGGTGTAGGTATTTCCATGTTTATAGATATAGCGGTGTAGATATTTCCATATTTATACAGATAACGGTGTAGAAATTTCCATGTTTATACAGATAGCGGTGTAAATATTTCCATGTTCATACAGATCACAGTGTAGATATTTCCTTGTTTATACGAATAGCGGTGTAGTTATTTCCATGTTTATACAGATAGCGTTGTAGATATTTCCATGTATATACAGATGGCTGTGTAGATATTTCCATGTTTATACAGATGGCTTTGTAGATATTTCCATGTTTATACAGATGACTTTGTAGGTATTTCCATGTTTATACAGATGGCAGTGTAGATATTTCCATGTTTATAGAGATAGCTGTGTAGATATTTCCATGTTTATACAGATCGCGGTGTAGATATTTCCATGTTTATACAGATCGCGGTGTAGATATTTCCATGTTTATACAGATCGCGGTGTAGATACTTCCATGTTTATACAGATAGCGGTGTAGATATTTCCATGTTTTTACAGATATCGGTGTAGATATTTCCATGTTTACACAGATTGCGGTGTACGTATTTCCATCTTTCTACAGATGGCATTGTAGATATTTCCATGTTTATACAGATGGCGGTGTAGATATTTCCATGTTTATACAGATAGCGGTGTATATATTTCCATGTTTATAGAGATAGCGGTGAAGGTATTTCCATGTTTATAGACATAGCGGTGTAGATATTTCCATGTTTATACCGATAGCGGTGTTGGTATTTCCATGTTTATACAGATAGCGATGTAGATATTTCCATGTTTATACAGCTCGTGGTGCAGATATTTATATCTTTATACAGATGGCTTTGTAGATATTTCCTTATTCACACAGATGGTGGTGTAGTTGTTTCCGTGTTTATGCAGATGGCGGAGTAGTTAGTTCCATGTTTATGGGGATGGCAGTGTAGATATTTTCATGTTTATAGAGATGGCGGTGTAGATATTTCCATGTTTATAGAGATAGCAGTGTAGATATTTACATGTTTATACAGATGGCGGTGTAGATATTTCCATGTGTATACAGATGGCATTGTAGATATTTCCATGTTTATACAGATGACTGTATAGGTATTTCCATGTTTTTACAGATGGCAGTGCAGATATTTCCATGTTTATAGAGATAGCGGTGTAGATATTTCCATGTTTGTACAGATGGCGGTGTAGATATTTCCATCTATACACAGATGGCCGTGTAGATATTTCGATGTTTATACAGATGGCGGCATAGATATTTCCATATTTATACAGATGTCTGTGTAGATATTTCCATGGGTGTACAGATGGTATTGTAGGTATTTCCATGTTTATACAGATGGTGGTGTAGATATTTCCATGTTTATTCAGATGACTGTGTAGATATTTCCATGTTTTTACAGATGGCAGTGTAGATATTTCAATGTTTATACAGATGGCGCTGTAGATGTTTCCATGTTTATACAGATAACGGTGGAGATATTTCCATGTTTATACAGACAGCAGTGGAGATATTTCCATGTTTATACACATAGCCGTGTACATATTTCCATGTTTATAGAGACAGCGGTGTCGGTATTTCCATGTTTATACAGACAGCGGTGCAGATATTTCCATGTTTATACGGATGCCAATGCAGATATCTCCATATTTATACAGAGGGCTGTGTAGATATTTCTATGTTTATACAGATGGCTGTGTAGATATTTCCATGTTCCTACACATGACTGTGTAGGTATTTCCAAGTTTATACAGATGGCTTTGTAGATATTTCCATGTCTATAGAGATAGCGGTGCAGATATTTCCATGTTTATACAGATAGCGGTGTATATATTTCCATCTTTATACAGATCGTGATGTAGATATTTCCATGTTTATACAGATACCGGTGTAGATATTTCCATGTTTATACAGACCACAGTGTAGATATTTCCATGTTTATAGAGATAGCAGTGTAGATATTTCCAAGTTGGTACAGATGGCGGTGTTGATGTTTCCATCTATACACAGATTGCCGTGTAGGTAGTTCCATGTGTATACAGATGGCATTGTAGATATTTCCATGTTTATACAGATGGTGGTGTAGATATTTCCATGTTTACACAGATGACTGTATAGGTATTTCCATGTTTATACAGATGGAGGTGTAGGTATTTCCATGTTTATAGATATAGCGGTGTAGATATTTCCATATTTATACAGATAACGGTGTAGAAATTTCCATGTTTATACAGATAGCGGTGTAAATATTTCCATGTTCATACAGATCACAGTGTAGATATTTCCTTGTTTATACGAATAGCGGTGTAGTTATTTCCATGTTTATACAGATAGCGTTGTAGATATTTCCATGTATATACAGATGGCTGTGTAGATATTTCCATGTTTATACAGATGGCTTTGTAGATATTTCCATGTTTATACAGATGACTTTGTAGGTATTTCCATGTTTATACAGATGGCAGTGTAGATATTTCCATGTTTATAGAGATAGCTGTGTAGATATTTCCATGTTTATACAGATCGCGGTGTAGATATTTCCATGTTTATACAGATCGCGGTGTAGATATTTCCATGTTTATACAGATCGCGGTGTAGATACTTCCATGTTTATACAGATAGCGGTGTAGATATTTCCATGTTTTTACAGATATCGGTGTAGATATTTCCATGTTTACACAGATTGCGGTGTACGTATTTCCATCTTTCTACAGATGGCATTGTAGATATTTCCATGTTTATACAGATGGCGGTGTAGATATTTCCATGTTTATACAGATAGCGGTGTATATATTTCCATGTTTATAGAGATAGCGGTGAAGGTATTTCCATGTTTATAGACATAGCGGTGTAGATATTTCCATGTTTATATAGATGGCGTTGTAGATATTTCCATGTTTATACCGATAGCGGTGTTGGTATTTCCATGTTTATACAGATAGCGATGTAGATATTTCCATGTTTATACAGCTCGCGGTGCAGATATTTATATCTTTATACAGATGGCTTTGTAGATATTTCCTTATTCACACAGATGGCGGTGTAGTTGTTTCCGTGTTTATGCAGATGGCGGAGTAGTTAGTTCGATGTTTATGGGGATGGCAGTGTAGATATTTTCATGTTTATAGAGATGGTGGTGTAGATATTTCCATGTTTATAGAGATAGCAGTGTAGATATTTACATGTTTATACAGATGGCGGTGTAGATATTTCCATGTGTATACAGATGGCATTGTAGATATTTCCATGTTTATACAGATGACTGTATAGGTATTTCCATGTTTTTACAGATGGCAGTGCAGATATTTCCATGTTTATAGAGATAGCGGTGTAGATATTTCCATGTTTGTACAGATGGCGGTGTAGGTATTTCCATCTATACACAGATGGCCGTGTAGATATTTCCATGTTTATACAGATGGCGGCATAGATATTTCCATATTTATACAGATGTCTGTGTAGATATTTCCATGGGTGTACAGATGGTATTGTAGGTATTTCCATGTTTATACAGATGGTGGTGTAGATATTTCCATGTTTATTCAGATGACTGTGTAGATATTTCCATGTTTTTACAGATGGCAGTGTAGATATTTCAATGTTTATAGAGATGGCGCTGTAGATGTTTCCATGTTTATACAGATAACGGTGGAGATATTTCCATGTTTATACAGACAGCAGTGGAGATATTTCCATGTTTATACACATAGCCGTGTACATATTTCCATGTTTATAGAGACAGCGGTGTCGGTATTTCCATGTTTATACAGACAGCGGTGCAGATATTTCCATGTTTATACAGATGCCTATGCAGATATCTCCATATTTATACAGAGGGCTGTGTAGATATTTCTATGTTTATACAGATGGCTGTGTAGATATTTCCATGTTCCTACACATGACTGTGTAGGTATTTCCAAGTTTATACAGATGGCTTTGTAGATATTTCCATGTCTATAGAGATAGCGGTGCAGATATTTCCATGTTTATACAGATAGCGGTGTATATATTTCCATCTTATACAGATCGTGATGTAGATATTTCCATGTTTATACAGATACCGGTGTAGATATTTCCATGTTTATACAGACCACAGTGTAGATATTTCCATGTTTATAGAGATAGCAGTGTAGATATTTCCAAGTTGGTACAGATGGCAGTGTTGATGTTTCCATCTATACACAGATTGCCGTGTAGGTAGTTCCATGTGTATACAGATGGCATTGTAGATATTTCCATGTTTATACAGATGGTGGTGTAGATATTTCCATGTTTACACAGATGACTGTATAGGTATTTCCATGTTTATACAGATGGCGGTGTAGGTATTTCCATGTTTATAGATATAGCGGTGTAGATATTTCCATATTTATACAGATAACGGTGTAGAAATTTCCATGTTTATACAGATAGCGGTGTAAATATTTCCATGTTCATACAGATCACAGTGTAGATATTTCCTTGTTTATACGAATAGCGGTGTAGTTATTTCCATGTTTATACAGATAGCGTTGTAGATATTTCCATGTATATACAGATGGCTGTGTAGATATTTCCATGTTTATACAGATGGCTTTGTAGATATTTCCATGTTTATACAGATGACTTTGTAGGTATTTCCATGTTTATACAGATGGCAGTGTAGATATTTCCATGTTTATAGAGATAGCTGTGTAGATATTTCCATGTTTATACAGATCGCGGTGTAGATATTTCCATGTTTATACAGATCGCGGTGTAGATATTTCCATGTTTATACAGATCGCGGTGTAGATACTTCCATGTTTATACAGATAGCGGTGTAGATATTTCCATGTTTTTACAGATATCGGTGTAGATATTTCCATGTTTACACAGATTGCGGTGTACGTATTTCCATCTTTCTACAGATGGCATTGTAGATATTTCCATGTTTATACAGATGGCGGTGTAGATATTTCCATGTTTATACAGATAGCGGTGTATATATTTCCATGTTTATAGAGATAGCGGTGAAGGTATTTCCATGTTTATAGACATAGCGGTGTAGATATTTCCATGTTTATATAGATGGCGTTGTAGATATTTCCATGTTTATACCGATAGCGGTGTTGGTATTTCCATGTTTATACAGATAGCGATGTAGATATTTCCATGTTTATACAGCTCGCGGTGCAGATATTTATATCTTTATACAGATGGCTTTGTAGATATTTCCTTATTCACACAGATGGCGGTGTAGTTGTTTCCGTGTTTATGCAGATGGCGGAGTAGTTAGTTCCATGTTTATGGGGATGGCAGTGTAGATATTTTCATGTTTATAGAGATGGCGGTGTAGATATTTCCATGTTTATAGAGATAGCAGTGTAGATATTTACATGTTTATACAGATGGCGGTGTAGATATTTCCATGTGTATACAGATGGCATTGTAGATATTTCCATGTTTATACAGATGACTGTATAGGTATTTCCATGTTTTTACAGATGGCAGTGCAGATATTTCCATGTTTATAGAGATAGCGGTGTAGATATTTCCATGTTTGTACAGATGGCGGTGTAGATATTTCCATCTATACACAGATGGCCGTGTAGATATTTCGATGTTTATACAGATGGCGGCATAGATATTTCCATATTTATACAGATGTCTGTGTAGATATTTCCATGGGTGTACAGATGGTATTGTAGGTATTTCCATGTTTATACAGATGGTGGTGTAGATATTTCCATGTTTATTCAGATGACTGTGTAGATATTTCCATGTTTTTACAGATGGCAGTGTAGATATTTCAATGTTTATAGAGATGGCGCTGTAGATGTTTCCATGTTTATACAGATAACGGTGGAGATATTTCCATGTTTATACAGACAGCAGTGGAGATATTTCCATGTTTATACACATAGCCGTGTACATATTTCCATGTTTATAGAGACAGCGGTGTCGGTATTTCCATGTTTATACAGACAGCGGTGCAGATATTTCCATGTTTATACAGATGCCTATGCAGATATCTCCATATTTATACAGAGGGCTGTGTAGATATTTCTATGTTTATACAGATGGCTGTGTAGATATTTCCATGTTCCTACACATGACTGTGTAGGTATTTCCAAGTTTATACAGATGGCTTTGTAGATATTTCCATGTCTATAGAGATAGCGGTGCAGATATTTCCATGTTTATACAGATAGCGGTGTATATATTTCCATCTTTATACAGATCGTGATGTAGATATTTCCATGTTTATACAGATACCGGTGTAGATATTTCCATGTTTATACAGACCACAGTGTAGATATTTCCATGTTTATAGAGATAGCAGTGTAGATATTTCCAAGTTGGTACAGATGGCGGTGTTGATGTTTCCATCTATACACAGATTGCCGTGTAGGTAGTTCCATGTGTATACAGATGGCATTGTAGATATTTCCATGTTTATACAGATGGTGGTGTAGATATTTCCATGTTTACACAGATGACTGTATAGGTATTTCCATGTTTATACAGATGGCGGTGTAGGTATTTCCATGTTTATAGATATAGCGGTGTAGATATTTCCATATTTATACAGATAACGGTGTAGAAATTTCCATGTTTATACAGATAGCGGTGTAAATATTTCCATGTTCATACAGATCACAGTGTAGATATTTCCTTGTTTATACGAATAGCGGTGTAGTTATTTCCATGTTTAAAAAGATAGCGTTGTAGATATTTCCATGTATATACAGATGGCTGTGTAGATATTTCCATGTTTATACAGATGGCTTTGTAGATATTTCCATGTTTATACAGATGACTTTGTAGGTATTTCCATGTTTATACAGATGGCAGTGTAGATATTTCCATGTTTATACAGATCGCGGTGTAGATATTTCCATGTTTATACAGATCGCGGTTTAGATACTTCCATGTTTATACAGACAGCGGTGTAGATATTTCCATGTTTTTACAGATATCGGTGTAGATATTTCCATGTTTACACAGATTGCGGTGTACGTATTTCCATCTTTCTACAGATGGCATTGTAGATATTTGCATGTTTATACAGATGGCGGTGTTGATAATTCCATGTTTATACAGATAGCGGTGTATATATTTCCATGTTTATAGAGATAGCGGTGAAGGTATTTCCATGTTTATAGACATAGCGGTGTAGATATTTCCATGTTTATATAGATGGCGTTGTAGATATTTCCATGTTTATACCGATAGCGGTGTTGGTATTTCCATGTTTATACAGATAGCGATGTAGATATTTCCATGTTTATACAGCTCGCGGTGCAGATATTTATATCTTTATACAGATGGCTTTGTAGATATTTCCTTATTCACACAGATGGCGGTGTAGTTGTTTCCGTGTTTATGCAGATGGCGGAGTAGTTAGTTCCATGTTTATGGGGATGGCAGTGTAGATATTTTCATGTTTATAGAGATGGCGGTGTAGATATTTCCATGTTTATAGAGATAGCAGTGTAGATATTTACATGTTTATACAGATGGCGGTGTAGATATTTCCATGTGTATACAGATGGCATTGTAGATATTTCCATGTTTATACAGATGACTGTATAGGTATTTCCATGTTTTTACAGATGGCAGTGCAGATATTTCCATGTTTATAGAGATAGCGGTGTAGATATTTCCATGTTTGTACAGATGGCGGTGTAGATATTTCCATCTATACACAGATGGCCGTGTAGATATTTCGATGTTTATACAGATGGCGGCATAGATATTTCCATATTTATACAGATGTCTGTGTAGATATTTCCATGGGTGTACAGATGGTATTGTAGGTATTTCCATGTTTATACAGATGGTGGTGTAGATATTTCCATGTTTATTCAGATGACTGTGTAGATATTTCCATGTTTTTACAGATGGCAGTGTAGATATTTCAATGTTTATAGAGATGGCGCTGTAGATGTTTCCATGTTTATACAGATAACGGTGGAGATATTTCCATGTTTATACAGACAGCAGTGGAGATATTTCCATGTTTATACACATAGCCGTGTACATATTTCCATGTTTATAGAGACAGCGGTGTCGGTATTTCCATGTTTATACAGACAGCGGTGCAGATATTTCCATGTTTATACAGATGCCTATGCAGATATCTCCATATTTATACAGAGGGCTGTGTAGATATTTCTATGTTTATACAGATGGCTGTGTAGATATTTCCATGTTCCTACACATGACTGTGTAGGTATTTCCAAGTTTATACAGATGGCTTTGTAGATATTTCCATGTCTATAGAGATAGCGGTGCAGATATTTCCATGTTTATACAGATAGCGGTGTATATATTTCCATCTTTATACAGATCGTGATGTAGATATTTCCATGTTTATACAGATACCGGTGTAGATATTTCCATGTTTATACAGACCACAGTGTAGATATTTCCATGTTTATAGAGATAGCAGTGTAGATATTTCCAAGTTGGTACAGATGGCGGTGTTGATGTTTCCATCTATACACAGATTGCCGTGTAGGTAGTTCCATGTGTATACAGATGGCATTGTAGATATTTCCATGTTTATACAGATGGTGGTGTAGATATTTCCATGTTTACACAGATGACTGTATAGGTATTTCCATGTTTATACAGATGGCGGTGTAGGTATTTCCATGTTTATAGATATAGCGGTGTAGATATTTCCATATTTATACAGATAACGGTGTAGAAATTTCCATGTTTATACAGATAGCGGTGTAAATATTTCCATGTTCATACAGATCACAGTGTAGATATTTCCTTGTTTATACGAATAGCGTTGTAGTTATTTCCATGTTTAAAAAGATAGCGTTGTAGATATTTCCATGTATATACAGATGGCTGTGTAGATATTTCCATGTTTATACAGATGGCTTTGTAGATATTTCCATGTTTATACAGATGACTTTGTAGGTATTTCCATGTTTATACAGATGGCAGTGTAGATATTTCCATGTTTATACAGATCGCGGTGTAGATATTTCCATGTTTATACAGATCGCGGTGTAGATACTTCCATGTTTATACAGACAGCGGTGTAGATATTTCCATGTTTTTACAGATATCGGTGTAGATATTTCCATGTTTACACAGATTGCGGTGTACGTATTTCCATCTTTCTACAGATGGCATTGTAGATATTTGCATGTTTATACAGATGGCGGTGTTGATAATTCCATGTTTATACAGATAGCGGTGTATATATTTCCATGTTTATAGAGATAGCGGTGAAGGTATTTCCATGTTTATAGACATAGCGGTGTAGATATTTCCATGTTTATATAGATGGCGTTGTAGATATTTCCATGTTTATACCGATAGCGGTGTTGGTATTTCCATGTTTATACAGATAGCGATGTAGATATTTCCATGTTTATACAGCTCGCGGTGCAGATATTTATATCTTTATACAGATGGCTTTGTAGATATTTCCTTATTCACACAGATGGCGGTGTAGTTGTTTCCGTGTTTATGCAGATGGCGGAGTAGTTAGTTCCATGTTTATGGGGATGGCAGTGTAGATATTTTCATGTTTATAGAGATGGCGGTGTAGATATTTCCATGTTTATAGAGATAGCAGTGTAGATATTTACATGTTTATACAGATGGCGGTGTAGATATTTCCATGTGTATACAGATGGCATTGTAGATATTTCCATGTTTATACAGATGACTGTATAGGTATTTCCATGTTTTTACAGATGGCAGTGCAGATATTTCCATGTTTATAGAGATAGCGGTGTAGATATTTCCATGTTTGTACAGATGGCGGTGTAGATATTTCCATCTATACACAGATGGCCGTGTAGATATTTCGATGTTTATACAGATGGCGGCATAGATATTTCCATATTTATACAGATGTCTGTGTAGATATTTCCATGGGTGTACAGATGGTATTGTAGGTATTTCCATGTTTATACAGATGGTGGTGTAGATATTTCCATGTTTATTCAGATGACTGTGTAGATATTTCCATGTTTTTACAGATGGCAGTGTAGATATTTCAATGTTTATAGAGATGGCGCTGTAGATGTTTCCATGTTTATACAGATAACGGTGGAGATATTTCCATGTTTATACAGACAGCAGTGGAGATATTTCCATGTTTATACACATAGCCGTGTACATATTTCCATGTTTATAGAGACAGCGGTGTCGGTATTTCCATGTTTATACAGACAGCGGTGCAGATATTTCCATGTTTATACAGATGCCTATGCAGATATCTCCATATTTATACAGAGGGCTGTGTAGATATTTCTATGTTTATACAGATGGCTGTGTAGATATTTCCATGTTCCTACACATGACTGTGTAGGTATTTCCAAGTTTATACAGATGGCTTTGTAGATATTTCCATGTCTATAGAGATAGCGGTGCAGATATTTCCATGTTTATACAGATAGCGGTGTATATATTTCCATCTTTATACAGATCGTGATGTAGATATTTCCATGTTTATACAGATACCGTTGTAGATATTTCCATGTTTATACAGACCACAGTGTAGATATTTCCATGTTTATAGAGATAGCAGTGTAGATATTTCCAAGTTGGTACAGATGGCGGTGTTGATGTTTCCATCTATACACAGATTACCGTGTAGGTAGTTCCATGTGTATACAGATGGCATTGTAGATATTTCCATGTTTATACAGATGGTGGTGTAGATGTTTCCATGTTTACACAGATGACTGTATAGGTATTTCCATGTTTATACAGATGGCGGTGTAGGTATTTCCATGTTTATAGATATAGCGGTGTAGATATTTCCATATTTATACAGATAACGGTGTAGAAATTTCCATGTTTATACAGATAGCGGTGTAAATATTTCCATGTTCATACAGATCACAGTGTAGATATTTCCTTGTTTATACAAATAGCGGTGTAGTTATTTCCATGTTTATACAGATAGCGTTGTAGATATTTCCATGTATATACAGATGGCTGTGTAGATATTTCCATGTTTATACAGATGGCTTTGTAGATATTTCCATGTTTATACAGATGACTTTGTAGGTATTTCCATGTTTATACAGATGGCAGTGTAGATATTTCCATGTTTATAGAGATAGCTGTGTAGATATTTCCATGTTTATACAGATCGCGGTGTAAATATTTCCATGTTTATACAGATCGCGGTGTAGATATTTCCATGTTTATACAGATCGCGGTGTAGATACTTCCATGTTTATACAGATAGCGGTGTAGATATTTCCATGTTTTTACAGATATCGGTGTAGATATTTCCATGTTTACACAGATTGCGGTGTACGTATTTCCATCTTTCTACAGATGGCATTGTAGATATTTCCATGTTTATACAGATGGCGGTGTAGATATTTCCATGTTTATACAGATGGCGGTGTAGATATTTCCATGTTTATAGAGATAGCGGTGAAGGTATTTCCATGTTTATAGACATAGCGGTGTAGATATTTCCATGTTTATATAGATGGCGTTGTAGATATTTCCATGTTTATACCGATAGCGGTGTTGGTATTTCCATGTTTATACAGATAGCGATGTAGATATTTCCATGTTTATACAGCTCGCGGTGCAGATATTTATATCTTTATACAGATGGCTTTGTAGATATTTCCTTATTCACACAGATGGCGGTGTAGTTGTTTCCGTGTTTATGCAGATGGCGGAGTAGTTAGTTCCATGTTTATGGGGTTGGCAGTGTAGATATTTTCATGTTTATAGAGATGGCGGTGTAGATATTTCCATGTTTATAGAGATAGCAGTGTAGATATTTACATGTTTATACAGATGGCGGTGTAGATATTTCCATGTGTATACAGATGGCATTGTAGATATTTCCATGTTTATACAGATGACTGTATAGGTATTTCCATGTTTTTACAGATGGCAGTGCAGATATTTCCATGTTTATAGAGATAGCGGTGTAGATATTTCCATGTTTGTACAGATGGCGGTGTAGATATTTCCATCTATACACAGATGGCCGTGTAGATATTTCCATGTTTACACAGATGGCAGCATAGATATTTCCATATTTCTACAGATGTCTGTGTAGATATTTCCATGGGTGTACAGATGGTATTGTAGGTATTTCCATGTTTATACAGATGGTGGTGTAGATATTTCCATGTTTATTCAGATGACTGTGTAGATATTTCCATGTTTTTACAGATGGCAGTGTAGATATTTCAATGTTTATAGAGATGGCGCTGTAGATGTTTCCATGTTTATACAGATAACGGTGGAGATATTTCCATGTTTATACAGACAGCAGTGGAGATATTTCCATGTTTATACACATAGCCGTGTACATATTTCCATGTTTATAGAGACAGCGGTGTCGGTATTTCCATGTTTATACAGACAGCGGTGCAGATATTTCCATGTTTATACAGATGCCTATGCAGATATCTCCATATTTATACAGAGGGCTGTGTAGATATTTCTATGTTTATACAGATGGCTGTGTAGATATTTCCATGTTCCTACACATGACTGTGTAGGTATTTCCAAGTTTATACAGATGGCTTTGTAGATATTTCCATGTCTATAGAGATAGCGGTGCAGATATTTCCATGTTTATACAGATAGCGGTGTATATATTTCCATCTTTATACAGATCGTGATGTAGATATTTCCATGTTTATACAGATACCGGTGTAGATATTTCCATGTTTATACAGACCACAGTGTAGATATTTCCATGTTTATAGAGATAGCAGTGTAGATATTTCCAAGTTGGTACAGATGGCGGTGTTGATGTTTCCATCTATACACAGATTGCCGTGTAGGTAGTTCCATGTGTATACAGATGGCATTGTAGATATTTCCATGTTTATACAGATGGTGGTGTAGATATTTCCATGTTTACACAGATGACTGTATAGGTATTTCCATGTTTATACAGATGGCGGTGTAGGTATTTCCATGTTTATAGATATAGCGGTGTAGATATTTCCATATTTATACAGATAACGGTGTAGAAATTTCCATGTTTATACAGATAGCGGTGTAAATATTTCCATGTTCATAGAGATCACGGTGTAGATATTTCCTTGTTTATACAAATAGCGGTGTAGTTATTTCCATGTTTATACAGATAGCGTTGTAGATATTTCCATGTATATACAGATGGCTGTGTAGATATTTCCATGTTTATACAGATGACTTTGTAGGTATTTCCATGTTTATACAGATGGCAGTGTAGATATTTCCATGTTTATAGAGATAGCTGTGTAGATATTTCCATGTTTATACAGATCACGGTGTAGATATTTCCATGTTTATACAGATCGCGGTGTAGATATTTCCATGTTTATACAGATCGCGGTGTAGATACTTCCATATTTATACAGATAGCGGTGTAGATATTTCCATGTTTTTACAGATATCGGTGTAGATATTTCCATGTTTACACAGATTGCGGTGTACGTATTTCCATCTTTCTACAGATGGCATTGTAGATATTTCCATGTTTATACAGATGGCGGTGTAGATATTTCCATGTTTATACAGATAGCGGTGTATATATTTCCATGTTTATAGAGATAGCGGTGAAGGTATTTCCATGTTTATAGAGATAGCGGTGAAGGTATTTCCATGTTTATAGACATAGCGGTGTAGATATTTCCATGTTTATATAGATGGCGTTGTAGATATTTCCATGTTTATACCGATAGCGGTGTTGGTATTTCCATGTTTATACAGATAGCGATGTAGATATTTCCATGTTTATACAGCTCGCGGTGCAGATATTTATATCTTTATACAGATGGCTTTGTAGATATTTCCTTATTCACACAGATGGCGGTGTAGTTGTTTCCGTGTTTATGCAGATGGCGGAGTAGTTAGTTCCATGTTTATGGGGATGGCAGTGTAGATATTTTCATGTTTATAGAGATGGCGGTGTAGATATTTCCATGTTTATAGAGATAGCAGTGTAGATATTTACATGTTTATACAGATGGCGGTGTAGATATTTCCATGTGTATACAGATGGCATTGTAGATATTTCCATGTTTATACAGATGACTGTATAGGTATTTCCATGTTTTTACAGATGGCAGTGCAGATATTTCCATGTTTATAGAGATAGCGGTGTAGATATTTCCATGTTTGTACAGATGGCGGTGTAGATATTTCCATCTATACACAGATGGCCGTGTAGATATTTCCATGTTTATACAGATGGCGGCATAGATATTTCCATATTTATACAGATGTCTGTGTAGATATTTCCATGGGTATACAGATGGTATTGTAGGTATTTCCATGTTTATACAGATGGTGGTGTAGATATTTCCATGTTTATTCAGATGACTCTGTAGATATTTCCATGTTTTTACAGATGGCAGTGTAGATATTTCAATGTTTATAGAGATGGCGCTGTAGATGTTTCCATGTTTATACAGATAACGGTGGAGATATTTCCATGTTTATACAGACATCAGTGGAGATATTTCCATGTTTATACACATAGCCGTGTACATATTTCCATGTTTATAGAGACAGCGGTGTCGGTATTTCCATGTTTATACAGACAGCGGTGCAGATATTTCCATGTTTATACAGATGCCTATGCAGATATCTCCATATTTATACAGAGGGCTGTGTAGATATTTCTATGTTTATACAGATGGCTGTGTAGATATTTCCATGTTCCTACACATGACTGTGTAGGTATTTCCAAGTTTAAACAGATGGCTTTGTAGATATTTCCATGTCTATAGAGATAGCGGTGCAGATATTTCCATGTTTATACAGATAGCGGTGTAGATATTTCCATCTTTATACAGATCGTGATGTAGATATTTCCATGTTTATACAGATACCGGTGTAGATATTTCCATGTTTATACAGACCACAGTGTAGATATTTCCATGTTTATAGAGATAGCAGTGTAGATATTTCCAAGTTGGTACAGATGGCGGTGTTGATGTTTCCATCTATACACAGCTTGCCGTGTAGGTAGTTCCATGTGTATACAGATGGCATTGTAGATATTTCCATGTTTATACAGATGGTGGTGTAGATATTTCCATGTTTACACAGATGACTGTATAGGTATTTCCATGTTTATACAGATGGCGGTGTAGGTATTTCCATGTTTATAGATAAAGCGGTGTAGATATTTCCATATTTATACAGATAACGGTGTAGAAATTTCCATGTTTATACAGATAGCGGTGTAAATATTTCCATGTTCATAGAGATCACGGTGTAGATATTTCCTTGTTTATACAAATAGCGGTGTAGTTATTTCCATGTTTATACAGATAGCGTTGTAGATATTTCCATGTATATACAGATGGCTGTGTAGATATTTCCATGTTTATACAGATGGCTTTGTAGATATTTCCATGTTTATACAGATGACTTTGTAGGTATTTCCATGTTTATACAGATGGCAGTGTAGATATTTCCATGTTTATAGAGATAGCTGTGTAGATATTTCCATGTTTATACAGATCGCGGTGTAGGTATTTCCATGTTTATACAGATCGCGGTGTAGATATTTCCATGTTTATACAGATCGCGGTGTAGATACTTCCGTGTTTATACAGATAGCGGTGTAGATATTTCCATGTTTTTACAGATATCGGTGTAGATATTTCCATGTTTACACAGATTGCGGTGTACGTATTTCCATCTTTCTACAGATGGCATTGTAGATATTTCCATGTTTATACAGATGGCGGTGTAGATATTTCCATGTTTATACAGATAGCGGTGTATATATTTCCATGTTTATAGAGATAGCGGTGAAGGTATTTCCATGTTTATAGACATAGCGGTATAGATATTTCCATGTTTATATAGATGGCGTTGTAGATATTTCCATGTTTATACCGATAGCGGTGTTGGTATTTCCATGTTTATACAGATAGCGATGTAGATATTTCCATGTTTATACAGCTCGCGGTGCAGATATTTATATCTTTATACAGATGGCTTTGTAGATATTTCCTTATTCACACAGATGGCGGTGTAGTTGTTTCCGTGTTTATGCAGATGGCGGAGTAGTTAGTTCCATGTTTATGGGGATGGCAGTGTAGATATTTTCATGTTTATAGAGATGGCGGTGTAGATATTTCCATGTTTATAGAGATAGCAGTGTAGATATTTACATGTTTATACAGATGGCGGTGTAGATATTTCCATGTGTATACAGATGGCATTGTAGATATTTCCATGTTTATACAGATGACTGTATAGGTATTTCCATGTTTTTACAGATGGCAGTGCAGATATTTCCATGTTTATAGAGATAGCGGTGTAGATATTTCCATGTTTGTACAGATGGCGGTGTAGATATTTCCATCTATACACAGATGGCCGTGTAGATATTTCCATGTTTATACAGATGGCGGCATAGATATTTCCATATTTATACAGATGTCTGTGTAGATATTTCCATGGGTATACAGATGGTATTGTAGGTATTTCCATGTTTATACAGATGGTGGTGTAGATATTTCCATGTTTATTCAGATGACTGTGTAGTTATTTCCATGTTTTTACAGATGGCAGTGTAGATAGTTCAATGTTTATAGAGATGGCGCTGTAGATGTTTCCATGTTTATACAGATAACGGTGGAGATATTTCCATGTTTATACAGACATCAGTGGAGATATTTCCATGTTTATACACATAGCCGTGTACATATTTCCATGTTTATAGAGACAGCGGTGTCGGTATTTCCATGTTTATACATACAGCGGTGCAGATATTTCCATGTTTATACAGATGCCTATGCAGATATCTCCATATTTATACAGAGGGCTGTGTAGATATTTCTATGTTTATACAGATGGCTGTGTAGATATTTCCATGTTCCTACACATGACTGTGTAGGTATTTCCAAGTTTATACAGATGGCTTTGTAGATATTTCCATGTCTATAGAGATAGCGGTGCAGATATTTCCATGTTTATACAGATAGCGGTGTAGATATTTCCATCTTTATACAGATCGTGATGTAGATATTTCCATGTTTATACAGATACCGGTGTAGATATTTCCATGTTTATACAGACCACAGTGTAGATATTTCCATGTTTATAGCGATAGCAGTGTAGATATTTCCAAGTTGGTACAGATGGCGGTGTTGATGTTTCCATCTATACACAGATTGCCGTGTAGGTAGTTCCATGTGTATACAGATGGCATTGTAGATATTTCCATGTTTATACAGATGGTGGTGTAGATGTTTCCATGTTTACGCAGATGACTGTATAGGTATTTCCATGTTTATACAGATGGCGGTGTAGGTATTTCCATGTTTATAGATATAGCGGTGTAGATATTTCCATATTTATACAGGTAACGGTGTAGAAATTTCCATGTTTATACAGATAGCGGTGTAAATATTTCCATGTTCATAGAGATCACGGTGTAGATATTTCCTTGTTTATACAAATAGCGGTGTAGTTATTTCCATGTTTATACAGATAGCGTTGTAGATATTTCCATGTATATACAGATGGCTGTGTAGATATTTCCATTTTTATACAGATGGCTTTGTAGATATTTCCATGTTTATACAGATGACTTTGTAGGTATTTCCATGTTTATACAGATGGCAGTGTAGATATTTCCATGTTTATAGAGATAGCTGTGTAGATATTTCCATGTTTATACAGATCGCGGTGTAGATATTTCCATGTTTATACAGATCGCGGTGTAGATATTTCCATGTTTATACAGATCGCGGTGTAGATACTTCCATGTTTATACAGATAGCGGTGTAGATATTTCCATGTTTTTACAGATATCGGTGTAGATATTTCCATGTTTACACAGATTGCGGTGTACGTATTTCCATCTTTCTACAGATGGCATTGTAGATATTTCCATGTTTATACAGATGGCGGTGTAGATATTTCCATGTTTATACAGATAGCGGTGTATATATTTCCATGTTTATAGAGATAGCGGTGAAGGTATTTCCATGTTTATAGACATAGCGGTGTAGATATTTCCATGTTTATATAGATGGCGTTGTAGATATTTCCATGTTTATACCGATAGCGGTGTTGGTATTTCCATGTTTATACAGATAGCGATGTAGATATTTCCATGTTTATACAGCTCGCGGTGCAGATATTTATATCTTTATACAGATGGCTTTGTAGATATTTCCTTATTCACACAGATGGCGGTGTAGTTGTTTCCGTGTTTATGCAGATGGCGGAGTAGTTAGTTCCATGTTTATGGGGATGGCAGTGTAGATATTTTCATGTTTATAGAGATGGCGGTGTAGATATTTCCATGTTTATAGAGATAGCAGTGTAGATATTTACATGTTTATACAGATGGCGGTGTAGATATTTCCATGTGTATACAGATGGCATTGTAGATATTTCCATGTTTATACAGATGACTGTATAGGTATTTCCATGTTTTTACAGATGGCAGTGCAGATATTTCCATGTTTATAGAGATAGCGGTGTAGATATTTCCATGTTTGTACAGATGGCGGTGTAGATATTTCCATCTATACACAGATGGCCGGGTAGATATTTCCATGTTTATACAGATGGCGGCATAGATATTTCCATATTTATACAGATGTCTGTGTAGATATTTCCATGGGTATACAGATGGTATTGTAGGTATTTCCATGTTTATACAGATGGTGGTGTAGATATTTCCATGTTTATTCAGATGACTGTGTAGTTATTTCCATGTTTTTACAGATGGCAGTGTAGATATTTCAATGTTTATAGAGATGGCGCTGTAGATGTTTCCATGTTTATACAGATAACGGTGGAGATATTTCCATGTTTATACAGACATCAGTGGAGATATTTCCATGTTTATACACATAGCCGTGTACATATTTCCATGTTTATAGAGACAGCGGTGTCGGTATTTCCATGTTTATACAGACAGCGGTGCAGATATTTCCAAGTTTATACAGATGCCTATGCAGATATCTCCATATTTATACAGAGGGCTGTGTAGATATTTCTATGTTTATACAGATGGCTGTGTAGATATTTCCATGTTCCTACACATGACTGTGTAGGTATTTCCAAGTTTATACAGATGGCTTTGTAGATATTTCCATGTCTATAGAGATAGCGGTGCAGATATTTCCATGTTTATACAGATAGCGGTGTATATATTTCCATCTTTATACAGATCGTGATGTAGATATTTCCATGTTTATACAGATACCGGTGTAGATATTTCCATGTTTATACAGACCACAGTGTGGATATTTCCATGTTTATAGAGATAGCAGTGTAGATATTTCCAAGTTGGTACAGATGGCGGTGTTGATGTTTCCATCTATACACAGATTGCCGTGTAGGTAGTTCCATGTGTATACAGATGGCATTGTAGATATTTCCATGTTTATACAGATGGTGGTGTAGATGTTTCCATGTTTACACAGATGACTGTATAGGTATTTCCATGTTTATACAGATGGCGGTGTAGGTATTTCCATGTTTATAGATATAGCAGTGTAGATACTTCCATATTTATACAGATAACGGTGTAGAAATTTCCATGTTTATACAGATAGCGGTGTAAATATTTCCATGTTCATAGAGATCACGGTGTAGATATTTCCTTGTTTATACAAATAGAGGTGTAGTTATTTCCACGTTTATACAGATAGCGTTGTAGATATTTCCATGTATATACAGATGGCTGTGTAGATATTTCCATGTTTATACAGATGGCTTTGTAGATATTTCCATGTTTATACAGATGACTTTGTAGGTATTTCCATGTTTATACAGATGGCAGTGTAGATATTTCCATGTTTATAGAGATAGCTGTGTAGATATTTCCATGTTTATACAGATCGCGGTGTAGATATTTCCATGTTTATACAGATCGCGGTGTAGATATTTCCATGTTTATACACATCGCGGTGTAGATACTTCCATGTTTATACAGATAGCGGTGTAGATATTTCCATGTTTTTACAGATATCGGTGTAGATATTTCCATGTTTACACAGATTGCGGTGTACGTATTTCCATCTTTCTACAGATGGCATTGTAGATATTTCCATGTTTATACAGATGGCGGTGTAGATATTTCCATGTTTATACAGATAGCGGTGTATATATTTCCATGTTTATAGAGATAGCGGTGAAGGTATTTCCATGTTTATAGACATAGCGGTGTAGATATTTCCATGTTTATATAGATGGCGTTGTAGATATTTCCATGTTTATACCGATAGCGGTGTTGGTATTTCCATGTTTATACAGATAGCGATGTAGATATTTCTATGTTTATACAGCTCGCGGTGCAGATATTTATATCTTTATACAGATGGCTTTGTAGATATTTCCTTATTCACACAGATGGCGGTGTAGTTGTTTCCGTGTTTATGCAGATGGCGGAGTAGTTAGTTCCATGTTTATGGGGATGGCAGTGTAGATATTTTCATGTTTATAGAGATGGCGGTGTAGATATTTCCATGTTTATAGAGATAGCAGTGTAGATATTTACATGTTTATACAGATGGCGGTGTAGATATTTCCATGTGTATACAGATGGCATTGTAGATATTTCCATGTTTATACAGATGACTGTAGAGGTATTTCCATGTTTTTACAGATGGCAGTGCAGATATTTCCATGTTTATAGAGATAGCGGTGTAGATATTTCCATGTTTGTACAGATGGCGGTGTAGATATTTCCATCTATACACAGATGGCCGTGTAGATATTTCCATGTTTATACAGATGGCGGCATAGATATTTCCATATTTATACAGATGTCTGTGTAGATATTTCCATGGGTATACAGATGGTATTGTAGGTATTTCCATGTTTATACAGATGGTGGTGTAGATATTTCCATGTTTATTCAGATGACTGTGTAGATATTTCCATGTTTTTACAGATGGCAGTGTAGATATTTCAATGTTTATAGAGATGGCGCTGTAGATGTTTCCATGTTTATACAGATAACGGTGGAGATATTTCCATGTTTATACAGACATCAGTGGAGATATTTCCATGTTTATACACATAGCCGTATACATATTTCCATGTTTATAGAGACAGCGGTGTCGGTATTTCCATGTTTATACAGACAGCGGTGCAGATATTTCCATGTTTATACAGATTCCTATGCAGATATCTCCATATTTATACAGAGGGCTGTGTAGATATTTCTATGTTTATACAGATGGCTGTGTAGATATTTCCATGTTCCTACACATGACTGTGTAGGTATTTCCAAGTTTATACAGATGGCTTTGTAGATATTTCCATGTCTATAGAGATAGCGGTGCAGATATTTCCATGTTTATACAGATAGCGGTGTATATATTTCCATCTTTATACAGATCGTGATGTAGATATTTCCATGTTTATACAGATACCGGTGTAGATATTTCCATGTTTATACAGACCACAGTGTAGATATTTCCATGTTTATAGAGATAGCAGTGTAGATATTTCCAAGTTGGTACAGATGGCGGTGTTGATGTTTCCATCTATACACAGATTGCCGTGTAGGTAGTTCCATGTGTATACAGATGGCATTGTAGATATTTCCATGTTTATACAGATGGTGGTGTAGATCTTTCCATGTTTACACAGATGACTCTATAGGTATTTCCATGTTTATACAAATGGCGGTGTAGGTATTTCCATGTTTATAGATATAGCGGTGTAGATATTTCCATATTTATACAGATAACGGTGTAGAAATTTCCATGTTTATACAGATAGCGGTGTAAATATTTCCATGTTCATACAGATCACAGTTTAGATATTTCCTTGTTTATACAAATAGCGATGTAGTTATTTCCACGTTTATACAGATAGCGTTGTAGATATTTCCATGTATATACAGATGGCTGTGTAGATATTTCCATGTTTATACAGATGGCTTTGTAGATATTTCCATGTTTATACAGATGACTTTGTAGGTATTTCCATGTTTATACAGATGGCAGTGTAGATATTTCCATGTTTATAGAGATAGCTGTGTAGATATTTCCATGTTTATACAGATCGCGGTGTAGATATTTCCATGTTTATGCAGATCGCGGTGTAGATATTTCCATGTTTATACAGATCGCGGTGTAGATACTTCCATGTTTATACAGATAGCGGTGTAGATATTTCCATGTTTTTACAGATATCGGTGTAGATATTTCCATGTTTACACAGATTGCGGTGTACGTATTTCCATCTTTCTACAGATGGCATTTTAGATATTTCCATGTTTATACAGATGGCGGTGTAGATATTTCCATGTTTATACAGATAGCGGTGTATATATTTCCATGTTTATAGAGATAGCGGTGAAGGTATTTCCATGTTTATAGACATAGCGGTGTAGATATTTCCATGTTTATATAGATGGCGTTGTAGATATTTCCATGTTTATACCGATAGCGGTGTTGGTATTTCCATGTTTATACAGATAGCGATGTAGATATTTCCATGTTTATGCAGCTCGCGGTGCACACATTTATATCTTTATACAGATGGCTTTGTAGATATTTCCTTATTCACACAGATGGCGGTGTAGTTGTTTCCGTGTTTATGCAGATGGCGGAGTAGTTAGTTCCATGTTTATGGGGATGGCAGTGTAGATATTTTCATGTTTATAGAGATGGCGGTGTAGATATTTCCATGTTTATAGAGATAGCAGTGTAGATATTTACATGTTTATACAGATGGCGGTGTAGATATTTCCATGTGTATACAGATGGCATTGTAGATATTTCCATGTTTATACAGATGACTGTATAGGTATTTCCATGTTTTTACAGATGGCAGTGCAGATATTTCCATGTTTATAGAGATAGCGGTGTAGATATTTCCATGTTTGTACAGATGGCGGTGTAGATATTTCCATCTATACACAGATGGCCGTGTAGATATTTCCATGTTTATACAGATGGCGGCATAGATATTTCCATATTTATACAGATGTCTGTGTAGATATTTCCATGGGTATACAGATGGTATTGTAGGTATTTCCATGTTTATACAGATGGTGGTGTAGATATTTCCATGTTTATTCAGATGACTGTGTAGATATTTCCATGTTTTTACAGATGGCAGTGTAGATATTTCAATGTTTATAGAGATGGCGCTGTAGATGTTTCCATGTTTATACAGATAACGGTGGAGATATTTCCATGTTTATACAGACATCAGTGGAGATATTTCCATGTTTATACACATAGCCGTATACATATTTCCATGTTTATAGAGACAGCGGTGTCGGTATTTCCATGTTTATACAGACAGCGGTGCAGATATTTCCATGTTTATACAGATGCCTATGCAGATATCTCCATATTTATACAGAGGGCTGTGTAGATATTTCTATGTTTATACAGATGGCTGTGTAGATATTTCCATGTTCCTACACATGACTGTGTAGGTATTTCCAAGTTTATACAGATGGCTTTGTAGATATTTCCATGTCTATAGAGATAGCGGTGCAGATATTTCCATGTTTATACAGATAGCGGTGTATATATTTCCATCTTTATACAGATCGTGATGTAGATATTTCCATGTTTATACAGATACCGGTGTAGATATTTCCATGTTTATACAGACCACAGTGTAGATATTTCCATGTTTATAGAGATAGCAGTGTAGATATTTCCAAGTTGGTACAGATGGCGGTGTTGATGTTTCCATCTACACACAGATTGCCGTGTAGGTAGTTCCATGTGTATACAGATGGCATTGTAGATATTTCCATGTTTATACAGATGGTGGTGTAGATGTTTCCATGTTTACACAGATGACTGTATAGGTATTTCCATGTTTATACAGATGGCGGTGTAGGTATTTCCATGTTTATAGATATAGCGGTGTAGATATTTCCATATTTATACAGATAACGGTGTAGAAATTTCCATGTTTATACAGATAGCGGTGTAAATATTTCCATGTTCATACAGATCACAGTGTAGATATTTCCTTGTTTATACAAATAGCGGTGTAGTTATTTCCATGTTTATACAGATAGCGTTGTAGATATTTCCATGTTTATACAGATGGCTCTGTAGATATTTCCATGTTTATACAGATGGCTTTGTAGATATTTCCATGTTTATACAGATGACTTTGTAGGTATTTCCATGTTTATACAGATGGCAGTGTAGATATTTCCATGTTTATAGAGATAGCTGTGTAGATATTTCCATGTTTATACAGATCGCGGTGTAGATATTTCCATGTTTATGCAGATCGCGGTGTAGATATTTCCATGTTTATACAGATCGCGGTGTAGATACTTCCATGTTTATACAGATAGCGGTGTAGATATTTCCATGTTTTTACAGATATCGGTGTAGATATTTCCATGTTTACACAGATTGCGGTGTACGTATTTCCATCTTTCTACAGATGGCATTTTAGATATTTCCATGTTTATACAGATGGCGGTGTAGATATTTCCATGTTTATACAGATAGCGGTGTATATATTTCCATGTTTATAGAGATAGCGGTGAAGGTATTTCCATGTTTATAGACATAGCGGTGTAGATATTTCCATGTTTATATAGATGGCGTTGTAGATATTTCCATGTTTATACCGATAGCGGTGTTGGTATTTCCATGTTTATACAGATAGCGATGTAGATATTTCCATGTTTATGCAGCTCGCGGTGCACACATTTATATCTTTATACAGATGGCTTTGTAGATATTTCCTTATTCACACAGATGGCGGTGTAGTTGTTTCCGTGTTTATGCAGATGGCGGAGTAGTTAGTTCCATGTTTATGGGGATGGCAGTGTAGATATTTTCATGTTTATAGAGATGGCGGTGTAGATATTTCCATGTTTATAGAGATAGCAGTGTAGATATTTACATGTTTATACAGATGGCGGTGTAGATATTTCCATGTGTATACAGATGGCATTGTAGATATTTCCATGTTTATACAGATGACTGTATAGGTATTTCCATGTTTTTACAGATGGCAGTGCAGATATTTCCATGTTTATAGAGATAGCGGTGTAGATATTTCCATGTTTGTACAGATGGCGGTGTAGATATTTCCATCTATACACAGATGGCCGTGTAGATATTTCCATGTTTATACAGATGGCGGCATAGATATTTCCATATTTATACAGATGTCTGTGTAGATATTTCCATGGGTATACAGATGGTATTGTAGGTATTTCCATGTTTATACAGATGGTGGTGTAGATATTTCCATGTTTATTCAGATGACTGTGTAGATATTTCCATGTTTTTACAGATGGCAGTGTAGATATTTCAATGTTTATAGAGATGGCGCTGTAGATGTTTCCATGTTTATACAGATAACGGTGGAGATATTTCCATGTTTATACAGACATCAGTGGAGATATTTCCATGTTTATACACATAGCCGTATACATATTTCCATGTTTATAGAGACAGCGGTGTCGGTATTTCCATGTTTATACAGACAGCGGTGCAGATATTTCCATGTTTATACAGATGCCTATGCAGATATCTCCATATTTATACAGAGGGCTGTGTAGATATTTCTATGTTTATACAGATGGCTGTGTAGATATTTCCATGTTCCTACACATGACTGTGTAGGTATTTCCAAGTTTATACAGATGGCTTTGTAGATATTTCCATGTCTATAGAGATAGCGGTGCAGATATTTCCATGTTTATACAGATAGCGGTGTATATATTTCCATCTTTATACAGATCGTGATGTAGATATTTCCATGTTTATACAGATACCGGTGTAGATATTTCCATGTTTATACAGACCACAGTGTAGATATTTCCATGTTTATAGAGATAGCAGTGTAGATATTTCCAAGTTGGTACAGATGGCGGTGTTGATGTTTCCATCTATACACAGATTGCCGTGTAGGTAGTTCCATGTGTATACAGATGGCATTGTAGATATTTCCATGTTTATACAGATGGTGGTGTAGATGTTTCCATGTTTACACAGATGACTGTATAGGTATTTCCATGTTTATACAGATGGCGGTGTAGGTATTTCCATGTTTATAGATATAGCGGTGTAGATATTTCCATATTTATACAGATAACGGTGTAGAAATTTCCATGTTTATACAGATAGCGGTGTAAATATTTCCATGTTCATACAGATCACAGTGTAGATATTTCCTTGTTTATACAAATAGCGGTGTAGATATTTCCATGTTTATACAGATAGCGTTGTAGATATTTCCATGTTTATACAGATGGCTCTGTAGATATTTCCATGTTTATACAGATGGCTTTGTAGATATTTCCATGTTTATACAGATGACTTTGTAGGTATTTCCATGTTTATACAGATGGCAGTGTAGATATTTCCATGTTTATAGAGATAGCGGTGTAGATATTTCCATGTTTATAGAGATAGCGGTGTAGATATTTCCATGTTTATACAGATCGCGGTGTAGATACTTCCATGTTTATACAGATAGCGGTGTAGATATTTCCATGTTTTTACAGATATCGGTGTAGATATTTCCATGTTTACACAGATTGCGGTGTACGTATTTCCATCTTTCTACAGATGGCATTGTAGATATTTCCATGTTTATACAGATGGCATTGTAGATATTTCCATGTTTATACAGATGACTGTATAGGTATTTCCATGTTTTTACAGATGGCAGTGCAGATATTTCCATGTTTATAGAGATAGCGGTGTAGATATTTCCATGTTTATAGAGATAGCGGTGTAGATATTTCCATGTTTGTACAGATGGCGGTGTAGATATTGCCATCTATACACAGATGGCCGTGTAGATATTTCGATGTTTATACAGATGGCGGCATAGATATTTCCATATTTATACAGATGTCTGTGTAGATATTTCCATGGGTATACAGATGGTATTGTAGGTATTTCCATGTTTATACAGATGGTGGTGTAGATATTTCCATGTTTATTCAGATGACTGTGTAGATATTTCCATGTTTTTACAGATGGCAGTGTAGATATTTCAATGTTTATAGAGATGGCGCTGTAGATGTTTCCATGTTTATACAGATAACGGTGGAGATATTTCCATGTTTATACAGACAGCGGTGCAGATATTTCCATGTTTATACAGATGCCTATGCAGATATCTCCATATTTATACAGAGGGCTGTGTAGATATTTCTATGTTTATACAGATGGCTGTGTAGATATTTCCATGTTCCTACACATGACTGTGTGGGTATTTCCAAGTTTATACAGATGGCTTTGTAGATATTTCCATGTCTATAGAGATAGCGGTGCAGATATTTCCATGTTTATACAGATAGCGGTGTATATATTTCCATCTTTATACAGATCCTGATGTAGATATTTCCATGTTTATACAGATACCGGTGTAGATATTTCCATGTTTATACAGACCACAGTGTAGAT
This sequence comes from Pan paniscus, assembly GCF_029289425.2. Lineage (NCBI taxonomy): Eukaryota > Metazoa > Chordata > Mammalia > Primates > Hominidae > Pan > Pan paniscus. Next base: position 47,387,254 of record NC_073271.2, read on the forward strand.
ATTTCCATGTTTATAGAGATAGCAGTGTAGATATTTCCAAGTTGGTACAGATGGCGGTGTTGATGTTTCCATCTATACACAGATTGCCGTGTAGGTAGTTCCATGTGTATACAGATGGCATTGTAGATATTTCCATGTTTATACAGATGGTGGTGTAGATATTTCCATGTTTACACAGATGACTGTATAGGTATTTCCATGTTTATACAGATGGCGGTGTAGGTATTTCCATGTTTATAGATATAGCGGTGTAGATATTTCCATATTTATACAGATAACGGTGTAGAAATTTCCATGTTTATACAGATAGCGGTGTAAATATTTCCATGTTCATACAGATCACAGTGTAGATATTTCCTTGTTTATACAAATAGCGGTGTAGTTATTTCCATGTTTATACCGATAGCGTTGTAGATATTTCCATGTATATACAGATGGCTGTGTAGATATTTCCATGTTTATACAGATGGCTTTGTAGATATTTCCATGTTTATACAGATGACTTTGTAGGTATTTCCATGTTTATACAGATGGCAGTGTAGATATTTCCATGTTTATAGAGATAGCTGTGTAGATATTTCCATGTTTATACAGATCGCGGTGTAGATATTTCCATGTTTATACAGATCGCGGTGTAGATATTTCCATGTTTATACAGATCGCGGTGTAGATACTTCCATGTTTATACAGATAGCGGTGTAGATATTTCCATGTTTTTACAGATATCGGTGTAGATATTTCCATGTTTACACAGATTGCGGTGTACGTATTTCCATCTTTCTACAGATGGCATTGTAGATATTTCCATGTTTATACAGATGGCGGTGTAGATATTTCCATGTTTATACAGATAGCGGTGTATATATTTCCATGTTTATAGAGATAGCGGTGAAGGTATTTCCATGTTTATAGACATAGCGGTGTAGATATTTCCATGTTTATATAGATGGCGTTGTAGATATTTCCATGTTTATACCGATAGCGGTGTTGGTATTTCCATGTTTATACAGATAGCGATGTAGATATTTCCATGTTTATACAGCTCGCGGTGCAGATATTTATCTTTATACAGATGGCTTTGTAGATATTTCCTTATTCACACAGATGGCGGTATAGTTGTTTCCGTGTTTATGCAGATGGCGGAGTAGTTAGTTCCATGTTTATGGGGATGGCAGTGTAGATATTTTCATGTTTATAGAGATGGCGGTGTAGATATTTCCATGTTTATAGAGATAGCAGTGTAGATATTTACATGTTTATACAGATGGCGGTGTAGATATTTCCATGTGTATACAGATGGCATTGTAGATATTTCCATGTTTATACAGATGACTGTATAGGTATTTCCATGTTTTTACAGATGGCAGTGCAGATATTTCCATGTTTATAGAGATAGCGGTGTAGATATTTCCATGTTTGTACAGATGGCGGTGTAGATATTTCCATCTATACACAGATGGCCGTGTAGATATTTCCATGTTTATACAGATGGCGGCATAGATATTTCCATATTTATACAGATGTCTGTGTAGATATTTCCATGGGTATACAGATGGTATTGTAGGTATTTCCATGTTTATACAGATGGTGGTGTAGATATTTCCATGTTTATTCAGATGACTGTGTAGATATTTCCATGTTTTTACAGATGGCAGTGTAGATATTTCAATGTTTATAGAGATGGCGCTGTAGATGTTTCCATGTTTATACAGATAACGGTGGAGATATTTCGATGTTTATACAGACTGCAGTGGAGATATTTCCATGTTTATACACATAGCCGTGTACATATTTCCATGTTTATAGAGACAGCGGTGTCGGTATTTCCATGTTTATACAGACAGCGGTGCAGATATTTCCATGTTTATACAGATGCCTATGCAGATATCTCCATATTTATACAGAGGGCTGTGTAGATATTTCTATGTTTATACAGATGGCTGTGTAGATATTTCCATGTTCCTACACATGACTGTGTAGGTATTTCCAAGTTTATACAGATGGCTTTGTAGATATTTCCATGTCTATAGAGATAGCGGTGCAGATATTTCCATGTTTATACAGATAGCGGTGTATATATTTCCATCTTTATACAGATCGTGATGTAGATATTTCCATGTTTATACAGATACCGGTGTAGATATTTCCATGTTTATACAGACCACAGTGTAGATATTTCCATGTTTATAGAGATAGCAGTGTAGATATTTCCAAGTTGGTACAGATGGCGGTGTTGATGTTTCCATCTATACACAGATTGCCGTGTAGGTAGTTCCATGTGTATACAGATGGCATTGTAGATATTTCCATGTTTATACAGATGGTGGTGTAGATATTTCCATGTTTACACAGATGACTGTATAGGTATTTCCATGTTTATACAGATGGCGGTGTAGGTATTTCCATGTTTATAGATATAGCGGTGTAGATATTTCCATATTTATACAGATAACGGTGTAGGAATTTCCATGTTTATACAGATAGCGGTGTAAATATTTCCATGTTCATACAGATCACAGTGTAGATATTTCCTTGTTTATACAAATAGCGGTGTAGTTATTTCCATGTTTATACCGATAGCGTTGTAGATATTTCCATGTATATACAGATGGCTGTGTAGATATTTCCATGTTTATACAGATGGCTTTGTAGATATTTCCATGTTTATACAGATGACTTTGTAGGTATTTCCATGTTTATACAGATGGCAGTGTAGATATTTCCATGTTTATAGAGATAGCTGTGTAGATATTTCCAGGTTTATAGAGATAGCTGTGTAGATATTTCCATGTTTATACAGATCGCGGTGTAGATATTTCCATGTTTATACAGATCGCGGTGTAGATATTTCCATGTTTATACAGATAGCGGTGTAGATATTTCCATGTTTTTACTGATATCGGTGTAGATATTTCCATGTTTACACAGATTGCGGTGTACGTATTTCCATCTTTCTACAGATGGCATTGTAGATATTTCCATGTTTATACAGATGGCGGTGTAGATATTTCCATGTTTATACAGATAGCGGTGTATATATTTCCATGTTTATAGAGATAGCGGTGAAGGTATTTCCATGTTTATGGACATAGCGGTGTAGATATTTCCATGTTTATATAGATGGCGTTGTAGATATTTCCATGTTTATACCGATAGCGGTGTTGGTATTTCCATGTTTATACAGATAGCGATGTAGATATTTCCATGTTTATACAGCTCGCGGTGCAGATATTTATATCTTTATACAGATGGCTTTGTAGATATTTCCTTATTCACACAGATGGCGATGTAGTTGTTTCCGTGTTTATGCAGATGGCGGAGTAGTTAGTTCCATGTTTATGCTGATGGCAGTGTAGATATTTTCATGTTTATAGAGATGGCGGTGTAGATATTTCCATGTTTATAGAGATAGCAGTGTAGATATTTACATGTTTATACAGATGGCGCTGTAGATATTTCCATGTGTATACAGATATCATTGTAGATATTTCCATGTTTATACAGATGACTGTATAGGTATTTCCATGTTTTTACACATGGCAGTGCAGATATTTCCATGTTTATTGAGATAGCGGTGTAGATATTTCCATGTTTGTACAGATGGCGGTGTAGATATTTCCATCTATATACGGATGGCCGTGTAGATATTTCCATGTTTATACAGATGGCGGCATAGATATTTCCATATTTATACAGATGTCTGTGTAGATATTTCCATGGGTATACAGATGGTATTGAAGGTATTTCCATGTTTATACAGATGGTGGTGTAGATATTTCCATGTTTATTCAGATGACTGTGTAGATATTTCCATGTTTTTACAGATGGCAGTGTAGATATTTCAATGTTTATAGAGATGGCGCTGTAGATGTTTCCATGTTTATACAGATAATGGTGCAGATATTTCCATGTTTATACAGACAGCAGTGGAGATATTTCCATGTTTATACACATAGCCGTGTACATATTTCCATGTTTATAGAGACAGCGGTGTCGGTATTTCCATGTTTATACAGACAGCGGTGCAGATATTTCCATGTTTATACAGATGCCTATGCAGATATCTCCATATTTATAAAGAGGGCTGTGTAGATATTTCTATGTTTATACAGATGGCTGTGTAGATATTTCCATGTTCCTACACATGACTGTGTAGGTATTTCCAAGTTTATACAGATGGCTTTGTAGATATTTCCATGTCTATAGAGATAGCGGTGCAGATATTTCCATGTTTATACAGATAGCGGTGTATATATTTCCATCTTTATACAGATCGTGATGTAGATATTTCCATGTTTATACAGATACCGGTGTAGATATTTCCATGTTTATACAGACCACAGTGTAGATATTTCCACGTTTATAGAGATAGCAGTGTAGATATTTCCAAGTTGGTACAGATGGCGGTGTTGATGTTTCCATCTATACACAGATTGCCGTGTAGGTAGTTCCATGTGTATACAGATGGCATTGTAGATATTTCCATGTTTATACAGATGGTGGTGTAGATCTTTCCATGTTTACACAGATGACTCTATAGGTATTTCCATGTTTATACAGATGGCGGTGTAGGTATTTCCATGTTTATAGATATAGCGGTGTAGATATTTCCATATTTATACAGATAATGGTGTAGAAATTTCCATGTTTATACAGATAGCGGTGTAAATATTTCCATGTTCATACAGATCACAGTGTAGATATTTCCTTGTTTATACAAATAGCGGTGTAGTTATTTCCATGTTTATACAGATAGCGTTGTAGATATTTCCATGTATATACAGATGGCTGTGTAGATATTTCCATGTTTATACAGATGGCTTTGTAGATATTTCCATGTTTATACAGATGACTTTGTAGGTATTTCCATGTTTATACAGATGGCAGTGTAGATATTTCCATGTTTATAGAGATAGCTGAGTAGATATTTCCATGTTTATACAGATCGCGGTGTAGATATTTCCATGTTTATACAGATCGCGGTGTAGATATTTCCATGTTTATACAGATCGCGGTGTAGATACTTCCATGTTTATACAGATAGCGGTGTAGATATTTCCATGTTTTTACAGATATCGGTGTAGATATTTCCATGTTTACACAGATTGCGGTGTACGTATTTCCATCTTTCTACAGATGGCATTGTAGATATTTCCATGTTTATACAGATGGCGGTGTAGATATTTCCATGTTTATACAGATAGCGGTGTATATATTTCCATGTTTATAGAGATAGCGGTGAAGGTATTTCCATGTTTATAGACATAGCGGTGTAGATATTTCCATGTTTATATAGATGGCGTTGTAGATATTTCCATGTTTATACCGATAGCGGTGTTGGTATTTCCATGTTTATACAGATAGCGATGTAGATATTTCCATGTTTATACAGCTCGCGGTGCAGATATTTATATCTTTATACAGATGGCTTTGTAGATATTTCCTTATTCACACAGATGGCGGTGTAGTTGTTTCCGTGTTTATGCAGATGGCGGAGTAGTTAGTTCCATGTTTATGGGGATGGCAGTGTAGATATTTTCATGTTTATAGAGATGGCGGTGTAGATATTTCCATGTTTATAGAGATAGCAGTGTAGATATTTACATGTTTATACAGATGGCGGTGTAGATATTTCCATGTGTATACAGATGGCATTGTAGATATTTCCATGTTTATACAGATGACTGTATAGGTATTTCCATGTTTTTACAGATGGCAGTGCAGATATTTCCATGTTTATAGAGATAACGGTGTAGATATTTCCATGTTTGTACAGATGGCGGTGTAGATATTTCCATCTATACACAGATGGCCGTGTAGATATTTCCATGTTTATACAGATGGCGGCATAGATATTTCCATATTTATACAGATGTCTGTGTAGATATTTCCATGGGTATACAGATGGTATTGTAGGTATTTCCATGTTTATACAGATGGTGGTGTAGATATTTCCATGTTTATTCAGATGACTGTGTAGTTATTTCCATGTTTTTACAGATGGCAGTGTAGATATTTCAATGTTTATAGAGATGGCGCTGTAGATGTTTCCATGTTTATACAGATAACGGTGGAGATATTTCCATGTTTATACAGACAGCAGTGGAGATATTTCCATGTTTATACACATAGCCGTGTACATATTTCCATGTTTATAGAGACAGCGGTGTCGGTATTTCCATGTTTATACAGACAGCGGTGCAGATATTTCCATGTTTATACAGATGCCTATGCAGATATCTCCATATTTATACAGAGGGCTGTGTAGATATTTCTATGTTTATACAGATGGCTGTGTAGATATTTCCATGTTCCTACACATGACTGTGTAGGTATTTCCAAGTTTATACAGATGGCTTTGTAGATATTTCCATGTCTATAGAGATAGCGGTGCAGATATTTCCATGTTTATACAGATAGCGGTGTATATATTTCCATCTTTATACAGATCGTGATGTAGATATTTCCATGTTTATACAGATACCGGTGTAGATATTTCCATGTTTATACAGACCACAGTGTAGATATTTCCATGTTTATAGAGATAGCAGTGTAGATATTTCCAAGTTGGTACAGATGGCGGTGTTGATGTTTCCATCTATACACAGATTGCCGTGTAGGTAGTTCCATGTGTATACAGATGGCATTGTAGATATTTCCATGTTTATACAGATGGTGGTGTAGATATTTCCATGTTTACACAGATGACTGTATAGGTATTTCCATGTTTATACAGATGGCGGTGTAGGTATTTCCATGTTTATAGATATAGCGGTGTAGATATTTCCATATTTATACAGATAACGGTGTAGAAATTTCCATGTTTATACAGATAGCGGTGTAAATATTTCCATGTTCATACAGATCACAGTGTAGATATTTCCTTGTTTATACAAATAGCGGTGTAGTTATTTCCATGTTTATACAGATAGCGTTGTAGATATTTCCATGTATATACAGATGGCTGTGTAGATATTTCCATGTTTATACAGATGGCTTTGTAGATATTTCCATGTTTATACAGATGACTTTGTAGGTATTTCCATGTTTATACAGATGGCAGTGTAGATATTTCCATGTTTATAGAGATAGCTGTGTAGATATTTCCATGTTTATACAGATCGCGGTGTAGATATTTCCATGTTTATACAGATCGCGGTGTAGATATTTCCATGTTTATACAGATCGCGGTGTAGATACTTCCATGTTTATACAGATAGCGGTGTAGATATTTCCATGTTTTTACAGATATCGGTGTAGATATTTCCATGTTTACACTGATTGCGGTGTACGTATTTCCATCTTTCTACAGATGGCATTGTAGATATTTCCATGTTTATACAGATGGCGGTGTAGATATTTCCATGTTTATACAGATAGCGGTGTATATATTTCCATGTTTATAGAGATAGCGGTGAAGGTATTTCCATGTTTATAGACATAGCGGTGTAGATATTTCCATGTTTATATAGATGGCGTTGTAGATATTTCCATGTTTATACCGATAGCGGTGTTGGTATTTCCATGTTTATACAGATAGCGATGTAGATATTTCCATGTTTATACAGCTCGCGGTGCAGATATTTATATCTTTATACAGATGGCTTTGTAGATATTTCCTTATTCACACAGATGGCGGTGTAGTTGTTTCCGTGTTTATGCAGATGGCGGAGTAGTTAGTTCCATGTTTATGGGGATGGCAGTGTAGATATTTTCATGTTTATAGAGATGGCGGTGTAGATATTTCCATGTTTATAGAGATAGCAGTGTAGATAATTACATGTTTATACAGATGGCGGTGTAGATATTTCCATGTGTATACAGATGGCATTGTAGATATTTCCATGTTTATACAGATGACTGTATAGGTATTTCCATGTTTTTACAGATGGCAGTGCAGATATTTCCATGTTTATACAGATGGTGGTGTAGATCTTTCCATGTTTACACAGATGACTGTATAGGTATTTCCATGTTTATACAGATGGCGGTGTAGGTATTTCCATGTTTATAGATATAGCGGTGTAGATATTTCCATATTTATACAGATAATGGTGTAGAAATTTCCATGTTTATACAGATAGCGGTGTAAATATTTCCATGTTCATACAGATCACAGTGTAGATATTTCCTTGTTTATACAAATAGCGGTGTAGTTATTTCCATGTTTATACAGATAGCGTTGTAGATATTTCCATGTATATACAGATGGCTGTGTAGATATTTCCATGTTTATACAGATGGCTTTGTAGATATTTCCATGTTTATACAGATGACTTTGTAGGTATTTCCATGTTTATACAGATGGCAGTGTAGATATTTCCATGTTTATAGAGATAGCTGAGTAGATATTTCCATGTTTATACAGATCGCGGTGTAGATATTTCCATGTTTATACAGATCGCGGTGTAGATATTTCCATGTTTATACAGATCGCGGTGTAGATACTTCCATGTTTATACAGATAGCGGTGTAGATATTTCCATGTTTTTACAGATATCGGTGTAGATATTTCCATGTTTACACAGATTGCGGTGTACGTATTTCCATCTTTCTACAGATGGCATTGTAGATATTTCCATGTTTATACAGATGGCGGTGTAGATATTTCCATGTTTATACAGATAGCGGTGTATATATTTCCATGTTTATAGAGATAGCGGTGAAGGTATTTCCATGTTTATAGACATAGCGGTGTAGATATTTCCATGTTTATATAGATGGCGTTGTAGATATTTCCATGTTTATACCGATAGCGGTGTTGGTATTTCCATGTTTATACAGATAGCGATGTAGATATTTCCATGTTTATACAGCTCGCGGTGCAGATATTTATATCTTTATACAGATGGCTTTGTAGATATTTCCTTATTCACACAGATGGCGGTGTAGTTGTTTCCGTGTTTATGCAGATGGCGGAGTAGTTAGTTCCATGTTTATGGGGATGGCAGTGTAGATATTTTCATGTTTATAGAGATGGCGGTGTAGATATTTCCATGTTTATAGAGATAGCAGTGTAGATATTTACATGTTTATACAGATGGCGGTGTAGATATTTCCATGTGTATACAGATGGCATTGTAGATATTTCCATGTTTATACAGATGACTGTATAGGTATTTCCATGTTTTTACAGATGGCAGTGCAGATATTTCCATGTTTATAGAGATAACGGTGTAGATATTTCCATGTTTGTACAGATGGCGGTGTAGATATTTCCATCTATACACAGATGGCCGTGTAGATATTTCCATGTTTATACAGATGGCGGCATAGATATTTCCATATTTATACAGATGTCTGTGTAGATATTTCCATGGGTATACAGATGGTATTGTAGGTATTTCCATGTTTATACAGATGGTGGTGTAGATATTTCCATGTTTATTCAGATGACTGTGTAGATATTTCCATGTTTTTACAGATGGCAGTGTAGATATTTCAATGTTTATAGAGATGGCGCTGTAGATGTTTCCATGTTTATACAGATAACGGTGGAGATATTTCCATGTTTATACAGACAGCAGTGGAGATATTTCCATGTTTATACACATAGCCGTGTACATATTTCCATGTTTATAGAGACAGCGGTGTCGGTATTTCCATGTTTATACAGACAGCGGTGCAGATATTTCCATGTTTATACAGATGCCTATGCAGATATCTCCATATTTATACAGAGGGCTGTGTAGATATTTCTATGTTTATACAGATGGCTGTGTAGATATTTCCATGTTCCTACACATGACTGTGTAGGTATTTCCAAGTTTATACAGATGGCTTTGTAGATATTTCCATGTCTATAGAGATAGCGGTGCAGATATTTCCATGTTTATACAGATAGCGGTGTATATATTTCCATCTTTATACAGATCGTGATGTAGATATTTCCATGTTTATACAGATACCGGTGTAGATATTTCCATGTTTATACAGACCACAGTGTAGATATTTCCATGTTTATAGAGATAGCAGTGTAGATATTTCCAAGTTGGTACAGATGGCGGTGTTGATGTTTCCATCTATACACAGATTGCCGTGTAGGTAGTTCCATGTGTATACAGATGGCATTGTAGATATTTCCATGTTTATACAGATGGTGGTGTAGATATTTCCATGTTTACACAGATGACTGTATAGGTATTTCCATGTTTATACAGATGGCGGTGTAGGTATTTCCATGTTTATAGATATAGCGGTGTAGATATTTCCATATTTATACAGATAACGGTGTATAAATTTCCATGTTTATACAGATAGCGGTGTAAATATTTCCATGTTCATACAGATCACAGTGTAGATATTTCCTTGTTTATACAAATAGCGGTGTAGTTATTTCCATGTTTATACAGATAGCGTTGTAGATATTTCCATGTATATACAGATGGCTGTGTAGATATTTCCATGTTTATACAGATGGCTTTGTAGATATTTCCATGTTTATACAGATGACTTTGTAGGTATTTCCATGTTTATACAGATGGCAGTGTAGATATTTCCATGTTTATAGAGATAGCTGTGTAGATATTTCCATGTTTATACAGATCGCGGTGTAGATATTTCCATGTTTATACAGATCGCGGTGTAGATATTTCCATGTTTATACAGATCGCGGTGTAGATACTTCCATGTTTATACAGATAGCGGTGTAGATATTTCCATGTTTTTACAGATATCGGTGTAGATATTTCCATGTTTACACTGATTGCGGTGTACGTATTTCCATCTTTCTACAGATGGCATTGTAGATATTTCCATGTTTATACAGATGGCGGTGTAGATATTTCCATGTTTATACAGATAGCGGTGTATATATTTCCATGTTTATAGAGATAGCGGTGAAGGTATTTCCATGTTTATGGACATAGCGGTGTAGATATTTCCATGTTTATATAGATGGCGTTGTAGATATTTCCATGTTTATACCGATAGCGGTGTTGGTATTTCCATGTTTATACAGATAGCGATGTAGATATTTCCATGTTTATACAGCTCGCGGTGCAGATATTTATATCTTTATACAGATGGCTTTGTAGATATTTCCTTATTCACACAGATGGCGGTGTAGTTGTTTCCGTGTTTATGCAGATGGCGGAGTAGTTAGTTCCATGTTTATGGGGATGGCAGTGTAGATATTTTCATGTTTATAGAGATGGCGGTGTAGATATTTCCATGTTTATAGAGATAGCAGTGTAGATAATTACATGTTTATACAGATGGCGGTGTAGATATTTCCATGTGTATACAGATGGCATTGTAGATATTTCCATGTTTATACAGATGACTGTATAGGTATTTCCATGTTTTTACAGATGGCAGTGCAGATATTTCCATGTTTATAGAGATAGCGGTGTAGATATTTCCATGTTTGTACAGATGGCGGTGTAGATATTTCCATCTATACACGGATGGCCGTGTAGATATTTCCATGTTTATACAGATGGCGGCATAGATATTTCCATATTTATACAGATGTCTGTGTAGATATTTCCATGGGTATACAGATGGTATTGTAGGTATTTCCATGTTTATACAGATGGTGATGTAGATATTTCCATGTTTATTCAGATGACTGTGTAGATATTTCCATGTTTTTACAGATGGCAGTGTAGATATTTCAATGTTTATAGAGATGGCGCTGTAGATGTTTCCATGTTTATACAGATAACGGTGCAGATATTTCCATGTTTATACAGACAGCAGTGGAGATATTTCCATGTTTATACACATAGCCGTGTACATATTTCCATGTTTATAGAGACAGCGGTGTCGGTATTTCCATGTTTATACAGACAGCGGTGCAGATATTTCCATGTTTATACAGATGCCTATGCAGATATCTCCATATTTATAAAGAGGGCTGTGTAGATATTTCTATGTTTATACAGATGGCTGTGTAGATATTTCCATGTTCCTACACATGACTGTGTAGGTATTTCCAAGTTTATACAGATGGCTTTGTAGATATTTCCATGTCTATAGAGATAGCGGTGCAGATATTTCCATGTTTATACAGATAGCGGTGTATATATTTCCATCTTTATACAGATCGTGATGTAGATATTTCCATGTTTATACAGATACCGGTGTAGATATTTCCATGTTTATACAGACCACAGTGTAGATATTTCCATGTTTATAGAGATAGCAGTGTAGATATTTCCAAGTTGGTACAGATGGCGGTGTTGATGTTTCCATCTATACACAGATTGCCGTGTAGGTAGTTCTATGTGTATACAGATGGCATTGTAGATATTTCCATGTTTATACAGATGGTGGTGTAGATATTTCCATGTTTACACAGATGACTGTATAGGTATTTCCATGTTTATACAGATGGCGGTGTAGGTATTTCCATGTTTATAGATATAGCGGTGTAGATATTTCCATATTTATACAGATAACGGTGTAGAAATTTCCATGTTTATACAGATAGCGGTGCAAATATTTCCATGTTCATACAGATCACAGTGTAGATATCTCCTTGTTTATACAAATAGCGGTGTAGTTATTTCCATGTTTATACAGATAGCGTTGTAGATATTTCCATGTATATACAGATGGCTGTGTAGATATTTCCATGTTTATACAGATGGTGGTGTAGATATTTCCATGTTTATACAGATGACTTTGTAGGTATTTCCATGTTTATACAGATGGCAGTGTAGATATTTCCATGTTTATAGAGATAGCTGTGTAGATATTTCCATGTTTATACAGATCGCGGTGTAGATATTTCCATGTTTATACAGATCGTGGTGTAGATACTTCCATGTTTATACAGATAGCGGTGTAGATATTTCCATGTTTTTACAGATATCTGTGTAGATATTTCCATGTTTACACAGATTGCGTTGTACGTATTTCCATCTTTCTACAGATGGCATTGTAGATATTTCCATGTTTATACAGATGGCGGTGTAGATATTTCCATGTTTATACAGATAGCGGTGTATATATTTCCATGTTTATAGAGATAGCAGTGAAGGTATTTCCATGTTTATAGACATAGCGGTGTAGATATTTCCATGTTTATATAGATGGCGTTGTAGATATTTCCATGTTTATACCGATAGCGGTGTTGGTATTTCCATGTTTATACAGATAGCGATGTAGATATTTCCATGTTTATGCAGCTCGCGGTGCAGATATTTATATCTTTATACAGATGGCTTTGTAGATATTTCCTTATTCACACAGATGGCGGTGTAGTTGTTTCCGTGTTTATGCAGATGGCGGAGTAGTTAGTTCCATGTTTATGGGGATGGCAGTGTAGATATTTTCATGTTTATAGAGATGGAGGTGTAGGTATTTACATGTTTATAGAGATAGCAGTGTAGATATTTACATGTTTATACAGATGGCGGTGTAGATATTTCCATGTGTATACAGATGGCATTGTAGATATTTCCATGTTTATACAGATGACTGTATAGGTATTTCCATGTTTTTACAGATGGCAGTGCAGATATTTCCATGTTTATAGAGATAGCGGTGTAGATATTTCCATGTTTATAGAGATAGCGGTGTAGATATTTCCATGTTTGTACAGATGGCGGTGTAGATATTTCCATCTATACACAGATGGCCGTGTAGATATTTCCATGTTTATACAGATGGCGGCATAGATATTTCCATATTTATACAGATGTCTGTGTAGATATTTCCATGGGTATACAGATGGTATTGTAGGTATTTCCATGTTTATACAGATGGTGGTGTAGATATTTCCATGTTTATTCAGATGACTGTGTAGATATTTCCATGTTTTTACAGATGGCAGTGTAGATATTTCAATGTTTATAGAGATGGCGCTGTAGATGTTTCCATGTTTATACAGATAACGGTGGAGATATTTCCATGTTTATACAGACAGCGGTGCAGATATTTCCATGTTTATACAGATGCCTATGCAGATATCTCCATATTTATACAGAGGGCTGTGTAGATATTTCTATGTTTATACAGATGGCTGTGTAGATATTTCCATGTTCCTACACATGACTGTGTGGGTATTTCCAAGTTTATACAGATGGCTTTGTAGATATTTCCATGTCTATAGAGATAGCGGTGCAGATATTTCCATGTTTATACAGATAGCGGTGTATATATTTCCATCTTTATACAGATCCTGATGTAGATATTTCCATGTTTATACAGATACCGGTGTAGATATTTCCATGTTTATACAGACCACAGTGTAGATATTTCCATGTTTATAGAGATAGCAGTGTAGATATTTCCAAGTTGGTACAGATGGCGGTGTTGATGTTTCCATCTATACACAGATTGCCGTGTAGGTAGTTCCATGTGTATACAGATGGCATTGTAGATATTTCCATGTTTATACAGATGGTGGTGTAGATATTTCCATGTTTACACAGATGACTGTATAGGTATTTCCATGTTTATACAGATGGCGGTGTAGGTATTTCCATGTTTATAGATATAGCGGTGTAGATATTTCCATATTTATACAGATAACGGTGTAGAAATTTCCATGTTTATACAGATAGCGGTGCAAATATTTCCATGTTCATACAGATCACAGTGTAGATATCTCCTTGTTTATACAAATAGCGGTGTAGTTATTTCCATGTTTATACAGATAGCGTTGTAGATATTTCCATGTATATACAGATGGCTGTGTAGATATTTCCATGTTTATACAGATGGTGGTGTAGATATTTCCATGTTTATACAGATGACTTTGTAGGTATTTCCATGTTTATACAGATGGCAGTGTAGATATTTCCATGTTTATAGAGATAGCTGTGTAGATATTTCCATGTTTATACAGATCGCGGTGTAGATATTTCCATGTTTATACAGATCGTGGTGTAGATACTTCCATGTTTATACAGATAGCGGTGTAGATATTTCCATGTTTTTACAGATATCTGTGTAGATATTTCCATGTTTACACAGATTGCGTTGTACGTATTTCCATCTTTCTACAGATGGCATTGTAGATATTTCCATGTTTATACAGATGGCGGTGTAGATATTTCCATGTTTATACAGATAGCGGTGTATATATTTCCATGTTTATAGAGATAGCAGTGAAGGTATTTCCATGTTTATAGACATAGCGGTGTAGATATTTCCATGTTTATATAGATGGCGTTGTAGATATTTCCATGTTTATACCGATAGCGGTGTTGGTATTTCCATGTTTATACAGATAGCGATGTAGATATTTCCATGTTTATGCAGCTCGCGGTGCAGATATTTATATCTTTATACAGATGGCTTTGTAGATATTTCCTTATTCACACAGATGGCGGTGTAGTTGTTTCCGTGTTTATGCAGATGGCGGAGTAGTTAGTTCCATGTTTATGGGGATGGCAGTGTAGATATTTTCATGTTTATAGAGATGGAGGTGTAGGTATTTACATGTTTATAGAGATAGCAGTGTAGATATTTACATGTTTATACAGATGGCGGTGTAGATATTTCCATGTGTATACAGATGGCATTGTAGATATTTCCATGTTTATACAGATGACTGTATAGGTATTTCCATGTTTTTACAGATGGCAGTGCAGATATTTCCATGTTTATAGAGATAGCGGTGTAGATATTTCCATGTTTATAGAGATAGCGGTGTAGATATTTCCATGTTTGTACAGATGGCGGTGTAGATATTTCCATCTATACACAGATGGCCGTGTAGATATTTCGATGTTTATACAGATGGCGGCATAGATATTTCCATATTTATACAGATGTCTGTGTAGATATTTCCATGGGTATACAGATGGTATTGTAGGTATTTCCATGTTTATACAGATGGTGGTGTAGATATTTCCATGTTTATTCAGATGACTGTGTAGATATTTCCATGTTTTTACAGATGGCAGTGTAGATATTTCAATGTTTATAGAGATGGCGCTGTAGATGTTTCCATGTTTATACAGATAACGGTGGAGATATTTCCATGTTTATACAGACAGCGGTGCAGATATTTCCATGTTTATACAGATGCCTATGCAGATATCTCCATATTTATACAGAGGGCTGTGTAGATATTTCTATGTTTATACAGATGGCTGTGTAGATATTTCCATGTTCCTACACATGACTGTGTGGGTATTTCCAAGTTTATACAGATGGCTTTGTAGATATTTCCATGTCTATAGAGATAGCGGTGCAGATATTTCCATGTTTATACAGATAGCGGTGTATATATTTCCATCTTTATACAGATCCTGATGTAGATATTTCCATGTTTATACAGATACCGGTGTAGATATTTCCATGTTTATACAGACCACAGTGTAGATATTTCCATGTTTATAGAGATAGCAGTGTAGATATTTCCAAGTTGGTACAGATGGCGGTGTTGATGTTTCCATCTATACACAGATTGCCGTGTAGGTAGTTCCATGTGTATACAGATGGCATTGTAGATATTTCCATGTTTATACAGATGGTGGTGTAGATATTTCCATGTTTACACAGATGACTGTATAGGTATTTCCATGTTTATACAGATGGCGGTGTAGGTATTTCCATGTTTATAGATATAGCGGTGTAGATATTTCCATATTTATACAGATAACGGTGTAGAAATTTCCATGTTTATACAGATAGCGGTGTAAATATTTCCATGTTC